>NC_133662.1:273220713-273520713 GCF_037893015.1 Macrotis lagotis | reverse complement strand
CCTACTGTACTTGTGTGGCTTCTAAGACATTTAACCAACACCAGTGACTTTTTATAATTACTCCTTTGGATGAATCAAAATTCTTCTGCATGTCTCTTCACATTTCCAAAATCTCTCTCTACCCTCTCTCTCTCCAGAAGATAATAGGGGTGGTAAATGGGGTAACCTGCAGGAGAAAATGGAAGGGAATGGAATGTAAAGTCATTTGCCTTGACTGGGAGAGCCCGGTGATGCAATGACGCGGACCTCCTTGCCGTTGCTCCCACAAAGCACCACCTGTGAGGACATCGGGTGCCTTTAGAGTCTGGCTGTCTCCACCACCCCCCCATCCCATCTAGAATGCTCTCATTCCTCCTCTCCTCACTTCCCAGCTTCCTCCAAGTTCTAGCTAAACTCCCTCCTTTACAGGAAGCTTTTCCTGAGTCCTTTTAATTCCGTGCCTTCCCTCTGCTGTCTTCTAGTCCTTGCTTCACACTGTCTTCCTTACTGGTTGGCAGCTCCTAAAGACTTAGTGATGTCCTTTGCTTCTTGTGTCCCCCCCACCAGTGCAGGAGCTGGCTCAGAATGGCTTGGTGCCTGACTAAAGGACTGACCCTCTAATCCAGCACCCGGGGCAGCTCTGCCCACGTCTCTGCCTCTGCTCTCGCCGGCACAAACACGGACCGGTGTGTTTGGCCTGGAAGGGCCTTCGCCCCCCAGTCCCGCCCTTCCTCTCCAAGCTGCCCAGGCAGGCAGGTCACTGCCCTTTGCCCACGCGTTGCCCCAGAGGAGGCCCCAGGGCACGGCCGCCCTTTTCCGTGGGCCCTGCCGGGACCGGGGGGAGGGATACAATGTATCCAGATGCCGGCGAGCCCGGGGCGGAGGCCCAAGTGGGCCAGGCCCAGCCAGAGAGCGGCTGCACTTCGGGAGCCGGCACCCCAAGACTGGGAAACCCGAGGAGAACGTGGCGCTGACGCCCGGACCGCAGGCTCGCGGGGGTGCAGCCCCCGAGGTTGGGGGTGGCTGGGGCCCTTCCCCAAGGCTGCCGTGGAGCCCCGCCCCTCGCCCTGGAGGCGGGGCCCCTCCCGGAAGCGGCTGCGGAGGAGCCGCGGCTCCAGGTCACAACCGTGCCCCCCCCCCCCCCCCCCCGGCCTTGGCGGGAGGGGAGAAGCCCCCCAGTCCGGCCCCGCCCCCACTGCGGCATTGACCCTCTCCCCTTGGTCCTAGATGGCGCCTCATTAGTGCTGATCCTGCTTCTGGAAGGAGTTGCCCAGAGAAGGGAGGCCGTGGGCCCCTGGACCGCTCCCTTTGCCCTCCCCCACGACGCAGCCCCTTCCCTTTAGGACGCCTCTCACGCAGCGACTACCCACCTCTTAGTCCGGGGGTGAGCCTCCCCGTACCCTCAGGGGAGCCCAGCCAGAGCCAAGGGTAGGAGGGGAGGCTAGGGCCTCTGCGTCTCAGAGCTTCTGGGCAGTCTCGGGCCTAAGGACCGATGGCCAGCCCGAGGGTCATCCTGTCTTCCCGGGTTCTCTGTTCCAAAAGGAGACTGCTTCTCTGGGGGGCCTGGGGCCCCCAGGGGCAGTGTCAGGCTTCCCTGGCCTCAGCAGGGAAGGGAAACTCCATCCAAGCAGCATCAGAGCAGAGTCAGGAAGAGCAAGCAAGCCAAGACTTGGGCTTTTGGCAGGACAGGTAAGGCTGAATCCTAAGGACTTTGGGTCCCAGGGGCAATGGGGAGCGCCTGAGAGCTCTCATGCCTCCCTCAGAACTGTTCAGAAATGGTTAGATTTACAGTCGTGTGGAGAGATATCAGGGAGGCCATTGGAATTCTCTGGACCAGAAGAAAGGTTGAGAACTTGGTAACTATTTGGATGTTGGGTGGGCTCCCAAGCTGTAAACTTGAATGACTGGGAGGACGGTGGTGCCACTGAGGAAGATAGGAAGGTCTGAGGAAGTCGGAGGAGGAGTGGGTTTGGGCCTCAGGGTGAGGAGTGTGTTGGGGATGCCCTTTAGAGACCTGGGAAGGATGAAGATCAGGAGCCTAGGGAAAGAACTAGGTCTAGAGACCCACATTTGGGAATTCCCCACATAAACATGCTCAATGAACCTGTGGAAGCTAATGAGGACAATAGGAGAATGGGTGTGTAAGGAGAGCAGAGAAGACCCAACACAGAGCCTTGGGGGACATCCATGTGTAGAAGCATGAGCAAGGACAAGGACTCAGCAAAGGAGACTGAGGAAGGGGCAGACGGGGGAAGAGGACCAGCAGAGGGCTGAGTCACAAAAACCCAGAAAGAAGAATGTGACCAGAGAACAAGGTGATCAGTCAATGGGATCAAACTCCCATAAAGAAGTCAAGAAGGAAGAAAGAGAAAGAGCCATTGTATTTATCAGGAAAGAAATTCATCGTGATCTATTGAGAGGAGTGGGAGTTGGAAGGGAACCTTTCTTCTAGAGGGACCAGGAAAGAAATGATGAAAACAGGAAGGAGATAAAATGGGTTAGAAAGTTTTTCCAGATATAGTCTTATACAGAGGAGAAGTTGGGAAAGTTTTCCTGGGTGGGAAGATGATTGGTAAATGGGTAGATGGAAGGATGGATGAATAGATAGACAGATGGGTGGATGGATGGGTGGATAAACAGTGATGGCAGATGAGTGGGGTGATAAATGTATGAAAGAGTGAGAAGATGGAAGAATAGATAACTAGATGGATGGGAGATGGATAAATAGAGGAGTGGAACTCAGGCCTGGATTTATTTCAGGTTGGCAGATCAACTGCTGCCCCTCTGGAGACTGAACTATGATGAACAACTAAAGGTAGGGGTCAGATTCTTGGCTAAGCACTAGAATATGCACCCACAGGATCTGCAGAAGAGGCCTTCCCTTGTCCTCTGACTCCAAGAAGGGGTAATCGCCCTGGGCCTCATCCTAGTTTTGAGTGCTTGGCTTCTGCTGACCTATCCCTCTTTCTCTCTTGGATTCTTTTGTGTGATTTCATTTCCCTAGAATCCCAGGCTTAGGTCCTGGGCACTGGGACTACCTGCACAACTTGAAATTTCTCTATGAGGGGGGGGGCTGAAGAGAGTTGGGCCCAGGATTTCTTCCATGTAAAAATCCCCAGATGGAAAGCCTTTGCTAAAACAGGGCCTCATGGCAGATAGGATGAGCATTTGGGCAGACGTTCCCACCATTTGCCCTGGGCTTCTTCCTTTTAGACCCTCTTGGGTCGAGTTTGCTCAGGGGATTCTCTGAGTCCAGTCCCCACTGCCAGTGGTGACAGTGAGAGGGCCAAATTGGAGCTTTTTACAATCCAGTGGTCTCTTGTGGTTGCCTCCATTAGTGCTCTTCTCTGTTCCCACCCTTTGTATCTCTGAACTTAACCCAAGGATGTAGGGGTAACCATGGCCCCTGTTGGGCTACTCTTTTTCCTGATATGTGCAAGTTTCAAACCTTCCCTGATTTTGTCTTGGCCCTGGCCCTTGACTTTCTGGAGAGATGGCCTGCCATCTCTGTGGAAGGGTGAGCTCCACCACCCCTCTGTGGCTTGCAGATTTGCTTGTACATCTTTCTGACTCAGTACCCCAATACCTGCCATTTCCATGGATCAGGGCAACTCCCAGAGAAAAGGGCTCACAGTGGCTTTGGAGGAGAGGAGGCCATCGCAGGCACAGGGACTGCTGGGAAAAGCAAAGGCCCAGTAGAGGGGAAATAGAGCACCTGACTGTGGAGAGCCTTGAATGCCAGACTCAGGCCAGTGGATGCAGTTTAGTGGGTGGCAGAAGAGTAATTTGAGCTTGAAATTATTGAAGGGTCTAGAGGAAGACCAACAGGGTCATGAAGAGATTTGTGTTATTTTACCTGCTGCAGGTCAAGTTTGAAGTGACAAAGAAGACCTTGGAGCAGTTCCAGAGTCAACTCCACAAGCTGGGCACTAGGGTGGCAGAGGCCCAAGATCTGGATACCTTCCTCCAGCCTTTCATTCCATCGGTGAGTTTCTTTTTTTTTGCCTTAGGAGCCAACCAGTGGCCCCAGATGATCCCAAGTCCCTTCCAGCCCCATTCCTCATGAGACTCATGTTCTTCTGCTGTCCCCCTCAGAATGTCAATCCCTTCCTGTCCTTTAACCTGTTACCTCCCCTCCATCTCTCACAATCTTTTACTCTTGCCAGCCTGTCATTGATGGTTACAGAAACAAATCTGTTTTCTCTGTAAACCGGGGCCCAGCTGGACACCCAAGGACTGTGGGGTGCTTCCTGAGATCCCCTGGAGGTAAGTCTGCGGCCAAAGACCGACATTGAGAGACAAGGGCAGGAAAGGGAGGAAGCAGAAGAGAGGGGCTTGGAGACCTCTGCTTAGCCCAGGCCATTTTTTTGCCATCTTTCTGCAACAGCTGGGGGGGACATTCTCATTTCCAACTCTCCTGAAAGCAAGCTGCCTTTCTGACTGGTAGCTCTGCCCTAAATGGGTCTGCTCCAATCCATGAAGATTTATTAAGCATCAGGTGGGAAAACAGACGCTGGCCACCAGAGGAGGGAGAGGGCATGAATGGCTAAGGAGATGAGGAGGCCTCTGGGAGGAGGCAGCCTCTGCCCAGAGCCTGCAAGAAGATGTAAGAGGCAGAGTGGATGAGGGGTCACAGGTTTGGGGAAGAGCAAGCCAACTAATCATGAGAGCTCAAGGGCCTTTCCTTCCTGTGAGTTGCCAACCTCCAGACTCTACTGTCTTAGATGGGGTCTCATCATGAATGGGAACCATTGGGTTCCTCCAAGAGCCTGCTGGGTTGGGATCACCAGGTCCTGTTTCTGGAAAGCTTTGGAAGAAAGCAGGCCAAATATAAATATTTGCTTTTTCCTAGGGAAGAAGATTTTCTGTGTCCCTCCTGGCCATCTGCAATCTCTTCCTGCCAAGCACTGCCAGGTGGCCCAGGTCAGAAGGGTCCAGGGGAGCCTCACACTAGCTATGGGTGGCGATGCCACTGCTGGTGAGGGCAAGGGGTGGGTCCCAGGCCAGACTTAATCTCACCCTCACTACTCCCTTGTGACAAAGTTGAGGTCTGCAGAACACACTGAGGCCTTGGCTATGGTGGACCTTGCTCCTCCATTTTCTGCTAACAGTAGCCCCAGGCTTAAGAGGTGCTGAATGGACACTCAAAGGCTTGTCTGGACCCATGTCAGATGCTCACCTCCAGATCTAACTGGGGGCTTCTTATATTCACTTGGGAGAAGCTATGAAGGAGACCCTAGGAATTCTGGCTCTGCCCTTGGCATGACAGGTGGGGGACCATGGGTGTGAGAGGAGGCGGGTGTCAGATTTTCACTGGGTTGGTCTGTTTCTGAACTGCCCCTGTTAGGAGGCTCTGTGGGCCCTGGGTTATCCAGCCAGCATGACTCAAAGGCCAGACTTGAACCCAGGACTCCTGGACTCTGCAGAGGGAAGGTAGCTACACAGATTGTAACATCACCATTCCTTCCTAACCAGCTCAAACATAGATGTCAAGCCAGGCAGGGGTGCTGGGGGGTCTCCCTTTCTGCTGAGCCTCGGTTTCCCTTCTTGTAAGACAGGAGGATTGGAACCATTCTGTCTTTTTGACTTCATAGTGCTATGAGGCATTTCTGCGACAAACACCCCCAGACCCCAGCCTTGTCATTGGCCAACTTGGGCCCTGGCGTCGGCTCAGGGTGTGGACCAGCAGGCAAGGCCACACTATGGCCATCATTACTTTTCATGCAGAGGGACTAAGTCAGGTAAGACCCCAGGGCAGCACTGGGCTCCACGCCCAGGCGCGACCTCAGGCTGCTGTAGGATCAAGGGGCAGGGCTGCTTACACTGTCCACAGCTCCTCCTTTGGGTCCAAGCAGGAAGCCATCCGGAGTCAGAAAGAAAAAGTCAAGGACTTCTTCATGTCGGGACAAGGATCTGGGTGTGACCTGACCTCCCTTTACCTGAAAGAGAGGTGAGTCTGGCAGGGGTCAGGCCACAGGGCTGGGGCTGCTCATGGGGGCCATTCCCAGTACCCTGGAAGATGCCCTCCTATGGCTGCTGTGTTTCTATCTCCAGGGTCACACCTGACCCACAGCTCTCCTGCTTCCACCGCTACCAGCTCCTAGCAGGGGAACCCCATCTGTTCGAGGATGTCCTGGGCTTGAGACTTCGCATTTCTCCAGGGGCCTTTTCCCCCCTGAATACAGGTGCCACTGAGGCTCTCTTCCAGATTGTGGCAGAACTGGGCGGGGTGGACCGAAATACAGTCATCCTTGACCTTAGCCACGCCACAGGTCAGTGGTGTCTCACCCGGGAGTAGCAGGAGGAAGAAAGGAGTCTTGTGGCCTTCTTCCATGACCCTGACCTCTACCTCTTCTACATACAGGTGCCACGGGCCTCTCCCTGGCTCAGCGGGCAGCCCAGGTCGTCAGCGTGCGACTGGTTAGGCAAGTTGTGGAAGATGCCAGGTGGAGTGCAGCTTTCAATGGTACAGGACTAGGGCCTGGGAGGTGGACTCCTCTTTGAGAGATGTGAGCAGGCAGCAGGGGACAGAGGGTCCAGAGGCCTGCCCTGCCTGGCCCTCACCAGAATGCTAGTCACCTAGTCCAGGGGACCCAAACAAGATTCCAGGGGTCCACAGATCCCCATCCGATCCTCTAGGTCCCATGGATAAATCTACCCAAATCAGAGGGTCCAGGAACTTCAATCTGGGGAACAGAGGGATTAAAATCCTCTTCCCTGTTATTTAACCTTGTGAGGAGGGTCAGGCTCAATGATCCATAGGCTGCCCCTTACAGAGCCAGCCAGACCCATTCCCCCAACCCATGTCGGGTCCAGGAAGGATGTAGGGAGGGGAATTGGTGGGAGAGGCTCTTCCACACTGGAGGGCAGTCCCATTCTCCTGCAGGGATCGCCAACTGGGAATGCCAGCGACAGGACGTGGAGAAGGCCGTGGCTCGGCTCAGGAAGTTTCCAGAGGACGGTCAGGTGCTTGTGGCGCTGGTGGACCCGGCCAGCGCCGGACTGCGTAAGTGTCCACGGGCCTCATCCCCAGGTGGAGGGTTCCCAAGGCCCTCCCTGGACCCAAGGCGGCCGTGCTCTGCTGTTCATCCCCATTTCTGCCCTCAGCTCCCAGGGTCATTCGCACCATCCGAGGCTGCCCGGCCATCCGGAAGCTAGTGTTCATCTCTAGTCGACCCCACCGGGAAGACATGGAGGCCTTCCTTCAGTGAGTGAGGGAGGCCCGGGGTGGGGGTCCCCAAACAGGGCTCCGGGGCTGACCGAGGCCTTCCCTTGTCTCAGGCTGTGCCGTCCCGCACCCTCCGGCCAGGACCTCCGTGGAGAGCCTTTCAGGCTGGGCCGGGCCGTGCCGGTGGACATGTTCCCGCACACTCTGTCCTCGCAGTTGGTTCTGGCCTTCACCCGGTGACCTGTGGGTGGGCCCACCCGGGAGGCCCCACCCTGGCCATCACCAGGCCGCGTCGCCCCGAAGGAACTCTCAATAAAGTGATTGTGGACAGAGGCTGCGGTTCGAGGCTTGTTGTGGGCCAAGATCGGCCCTTGTTTTGCCGGCGGGGCAGGGGAGGCTGGGGAGGGCGGCGCGCGGGCCGGGCAGGGGCGCGCGTCACGTAGGATTTCCCCGCCCCCCACTTTACAGAGGGGGAAACCGAGGCACAAGCAGAGGGTCCGGGTGGGGTGCCTTGGGTGGGAGAACCGGGGGGGGGCGGGGACCCGAGTTCCAATTTGCCCAAAGACACTTGACGCTTAGTAGCTGTGTGACCCTGATGGAGCCCCTGCACGTGACGCCCGGGGGGGGGGGCTCTGCACGTGATGCCCCGGGGTGGGGGGCTCTACACGTGACGCCGGTCGGCCCGCCACGTGACCCTGCCGGCCCCGCCCCCTTCGCTGGCGGCGCTCTGGCCCCGCCCCCTCCGCCACCGAGACGAGCGGCCGGAAGTGCCGCCCGCGGGCGGGGGGCGCTTCCTGTGTGGCCCGCCGGTGCACGTGGTTCGTGGGAGCCGTCCCGCGTGGGGCTGTGGGCTGGAGCCCGTGGCGGGTGCCCCGGGCCCCGGGTGTCCGTGGGGGCGTCGGCGGGGCCCCCCCGCGGCCCCGGGCCCGGCCGCCCCCCATGTCCCCCCTGGTCTGCAGGTCGGCGCCGGTGAAGATGGAGCCCGCGGGGAGGAGCGGGGACCCGCCGCCGCGGGGAGACACGGGTGAGCAGGGGTGGCGGCCCGGCCCCGCCCTTCCCAAGGCCCCCTCCCCCGGGCCTGTGCCCCCCGAGGGGCGAGGCCCGCGACGTGGGGCCCCTGCGCCGCCCGCCTGGCGTGCCCAGGGCGGGGCCTGTGCCTTGGCATCCGCCTGAGACTGGCACAGCCTGCCAGCTCCCCGTTGGGGGCGCGTCTCGGGTGTCGGGCGCTTTTAGGAAATATTCAATCCGGAGCCCCCCGCCCACGGCGCCCCCTGCCCCACGCCCCGCTTCCCGTCGCGCGAGCCGAGCCTGGCGGCGTGTCTGTGGGGCGGCCCGGCCCCGGGGCCCGGCCCGAGGCGCCTCCGCCCGGTTCTGGCCCTGGTGGGTTTGGGTTTGGGATGTGGGGCACCGCGGCCCCGGCTTGTCTGCCCCAGGGCTTACACCGCGGCCGGGGCGTTCCCAGCCCTTCTCAGCCTTCCCTTCCTCATCTGTGAGGTAGTTACTGCGAAGAGCATCAACCGAGAACAATAGTCATGCATTTCATACCTAAAAGTGTTAGTTCTTCTACCTCATTTGTTCCGTGGATGGTTTTCTTCTGGGGGTCATTGCTGAGTCTGAGGTCTTAAAATGCGATTTCTTACCGCACCATGGCTACCTTTCTCCATTATTTCCCTGGAAACTCAATATTTTCTTTTTACAAAAGAATGCTGTTGCTATTTTGTCTCCTTCTGTAAAGGGTCCCTTTGGAAGATTGATGAACTCCAAGAGCAATGTTTGATTGGCATGAACATTGAATTTTTTTCCAGTTATTGAAGCAAATTCAGAGATTCAGTATTCATTCAAGTACTGAGTGAATTTGGACAGATTGACTCAACCCTTTTGTGTGTTTTAAATGGAATTTCCCTTGTTATTATTAGACTTGTCTAGAAAAGTTAATTTTTGCAGATTTATTTTATAGTCTAAAACCTTATTGAATCTCTTACTTATCTCACTCTATATATATAATATGTTTAGTTTTTGCAAGGCTATGGGGTTAAGTGGCTTGCCCGAGGCCACACAGCTAGGTCATTATTAAGTGTCTGAGTTCAGATATGAACTCAGGAACTCCTGACTCTAGGGCTGGTGCTCTATCCACTGCCACCTAGCTGCCTCTTTACTACTATATTTATTTATTTGTTTGTTTATTTTTAGGTTTTTGCAAGGCAAATGGGGTTAAGTGGCTTGCTCAAAACCACACAGCTAGGTCATTATTAAGTGTCTGAGACCAGATTTGAACCCAGGTACTCCTGACTCCAGGGCCGCTAAGCCACCTAGCCACCCCTTTTACTACTATATTTAATAGGAGAACTTCTAGAGTTTCTTTACTGACTTAATGATAGCTTTTGGGTTTGAATGTTTTTATTCTTGTTGATTGTTTTCCTAATGTTGGACCAGATATATACATCTAGCTTGATAGTAGCAATTTTTTTTAATTAGTAAATTGCTGTAATCTTTTAGTCAAGATTTCATTTAAACTTCTTTTTAAAAATCTGTTCATTAATAATATTGCCCATAATTCTGTTTTTGTTTTGCTTCTTTTTTTATTTATCCTTCCCTGGTTTAGGTATTAGGACTATATTTGCCTCATAAAAAGAGTTTGATAGAGTGTTTTGTCAACTTTTCAGAATAATTAAAATTTCTTTAAAATTTGATTGTTTTCCTGTCCATCTGGACCAGGAGTTTGTTTTCCCTTTGGTAGTTCTTTTACATTTAGTTCTCTTTCCTTTCCTGTGATTGGAATATTGAAGCTCTAGTTGGCATTTGTGAGTATTTAGCATTTTGATGGGTCTTTAGTTCTTTTACTAACTCTAAGTGCAGTTCTCTAACTACTATACCAGCTGTGTTTTGTTTCTATTTTTCTGGAAATGATTTGTAGGTTCTTTTGATTGTATTTTTTTTAGGTTATTTTTTTTTTTTTGCAAGGCAAATGGGGTTAAGTGGCTTGCCCAAGGCCACACAGCTAGGTAATTATTAAGTGTCTGAGACCAGATTTGAACCCAGGTACTCCTGACTCCAAGGCCAGTGCTTTATCCGCTACACCACCTAGCCGCCCCTTTTGATTGTATTTAGACAGAGCTTTCCCCCTTGGATCTTCCAGGTTGTCTTGGGCTGGAAAATTATTTCACCTTTCTTTTTTTTTTAAAAAAAAGGTTTTTTTGCTAGGCAAATGGGGTTAAGTGGCTTGCCCAAGGCCACACAGCTAGGTAATTATTAAGTGTCTGAGACCAGATTTGAACCCAGGTACTCCTGACTCCAGGGCCGGTGCTTTATCCACTGCGCCACCTAGCCGTTCCTATTTCACCTTTCTTTTTGTGGGTTCTGCCACTCAAGAATTTGGCCATTAGAGTCATTATTTAAAGGTATTTGGAGTGGTCTGGGGGAGAGCTTGCAGGAGTTCCTACCTCCATTCTACCATCTTGGCTCCACTTCTATGCTTTGTGTTCTGAATATAAAATCCTGGGTAGCTTTCTGCATTAAGGAACTCAAGAGTTGGGGTTTTTTTTACCATTTTTTTTTTTGATACATTCTGGGAGACCTATGATTTTTTAAATTGCTTTTGCAATTTCTTTTGAAGATCACTGACTTTGGCATGTATAAAAGTCATGTGTTCTTTTAAAACATCTCTTTAAATCATAAATCCAAGGGTTCAAAGTCTAAAAATGGATTCTATCACCCAGTGACAGCTAGAGATGATAGACATAAAATCCAAAATGAAACTTGCATTTTTAGACATAGTCATTGTGGGAATGTTTTGTTATTGTTTTTTTTTTTAATTTAAGGCAATAGGGTTAAGTGGCTTGCCCAAGACCACACGGCTAGGTAATTGTCTTGTCTCTAGGGCTGATGCTCTATCCACTGCACCACCTAGCAGGAATGTTTGCTGGGACAATGTTTGTTTGTTGTGTTTTATTTTTTTGTTTTTTAATTGTCTTATTTGAGGGGCAGCAGGAAAGCACAGAAGGAAGAATATACAAGTAGGGTAGCTTTGAAAACTTCATATTGAATTATAAACCCAATAGAAAAAAACCAGTTGAATGTAATAAATTCATAATTTCATTTATGATTCTCTTTCTTACTATGTGAAAGTTCATTTTACTTGGTGTTATGATCAGAATTTTTTAAAAGATAGTTTCCAGATTTCTTTCCAATTCTGAAATTCTGTGATTTTGTGGATTCTGTGGTCATTTAGTGCTTTTAGACAAATGGTTTCATCACATAAGGAAGATCTGGAATCCGAGTTAAGACCAGGTTTCTTTGGGTCAGCTTAGTGGCATAGTGGATAGAGCACTGGCCCTGGAGTCAGGAGGATCTGAGTTCAAATCTGTCCTCAGACACTTGATAATTGCCTACTCAGGTGACCTTGGGCAAGTCACTTAACCCCCATGGAAGGAGGGAGGGAGGGACTGGATTTTTTTGCCCAGCTGGCCATAGTCAGTTATAGGACCATGTTCTGGCCCATGTTCACATTTGCCTATAATGAGTATTCTTGACCCTTCATTCATCTTCCTCACTTCTCATCCCCCAAAGCTGTGGACATCTACATCCTTTTTCACTCTTCATTTTCTGCTTTGTTTTTTCTTAGGTGGTGAGGACAAGACAAGGAATGGAGAAACAACATTGAAGCATGAAATTGTAGATAACAGTGACCAACTTTTTCAAGCAGAGGAAAAACCAGACATGCTTAATGAATATGGAAATTCTTTTAGCCTGAATGAAGAGATGGCTTTGAAGCAAAGAATCCTAGATCATAACAATCAACTCTTCCTTCACACAGAAGAAAAACCAAGTCTGCTCAATGAATATGAAGACTTTTTTAGGAACCAGGATTCAGCTTTAGTTGGATTTAATGTATTCCAAACTAATGAGGCACCATATGACTGTCAGAAGTGTGGAGAACGCTTTGTTACCATGTCCCACCTCACTCAGCATCAGACCATTCACACTGGACCAGGGCGTTATGTATGTTATGAGTGTGGGAAAAGTTTTACCCGAAGCTATCACCTCATTCGACATCAGGTTATTCATACTGGAGAGAGACCTTTTTCATGTAAAGAGTGTGGGAAGACTTTCAAGAGAAAATCCACCCTCACTGAACACCAGAGAATTCACACTGGAGAGAAGCCCTACAGATGCAACAAATGTGGGAGAGCCTTCAGTCAAAGCAAAGACCTCTTGGAGCATCAGAAAATGCACACTGTTGAAAAACCTTACAGATGTGATGACTGTGGGAAAGCTTTTAGTACCAGCTCAAGCCTCCTTCAGCATCAGCTCATCCACACAGGAGAAAAACCCTACAAATGTGGTGAATGTGGGAAAGCCTTCAGAAATAGCTCAAGCCTCCTTCGTCATCAGTTCATCCACACGGGAGAAGAGCTCTATAAATGCGATGAATGTGGGAAGACTTTGAGTAATCGCTCAAGTCTTTTCCAGCATCTAAAAATTCATTCTGGGGAGAAACCCTATCATTGTAATGAATGTGGGAAAGGCTTCATTCGAAACTCATACCTCATTGAACATCAGAGGATTCATACAGGGGAGAAACCCTTTGCATGTAAGGAGTGTGGGAAGACTTTCCGGCGCTCCTGGTACCTCACAGAACATCAGAGAAGCCACGCCCCAGAGAGAGCATATAGATGCACTGAGTGTGGGAAAGCCTTCAGAGACAGTTCATGTCACTTCCATCATCAAAAACTCCACACAGGAGAAAAACCCTTTGGCTGTAGTGAGTGTGGCATGACTTTTGGGCGCAAGTCACGGCTTCTGGACCATCAGAGAATCCATACTGGAGAAAAACCCTATGAATGTGAACAGTGTATGAAGAGTTTTAGCCACCGTTCACAACTTCTTGAACATATGAGAACTCATACTGGAGAGAAGCCTTATGAGTGTAATAAATGTGGGAAGTCATTTACTAGGAATTCTGGGTTTATACGTCATCAGAAAATCCACACTGGAGAGAAGCCCTATGAATGTAACCAATGTGGCAAGTGTTTTAGCAATAGTTCATTTCTTATTGAGCATGAAAGAATCCATACCACAGAGAAACCTTACAAATGTGATAAATGTGGGAAAGCTTTCTGTAAGAAATCATACCTCACTGGACATCAGATCACTCACACCAAAGAGAAACCCTATGAATGTAATGAATGTGGGAAATCCTACAATCGGCGTTTCCGTCTTATTGAACACCAGAGAATTCATACTGGAGAAAAACCCTATGAATGTGGTGAATGTGGGCGATCATTTAGTCGAAGTGCACTTCTTATTGGACATCAGATAATTCACACCAAAGAGAAGCCCTATGTGTGTAATCAGTGTGGGAAAGCTTTTAGTCTGAGAAAACATCTTGTTCAACATCAGAGTATCCATAATGATGAGAAACCTTATGAATGCAATGAATGTGGGAAAGCCTTTAGGCACAAATCTACATTTCGTGACCATCAGAAAGTTCACACTGGTGATAAACCCTGTAAATGTAATGAATGTGGGAAGTCCTTCAATCGGACCTTTCATCTTATTGAACACCAGCGGACTCATACTAAGGAGAAACCCTATGAATGTAATGAGTGTGGGAAGTGTTTCAGTCGAAGTTCAGTCTTTACTCAGCATCAGAAAATTCATAGTGAAGATCATAAACCCTTTGTATGTAATGAATGTGGGAAATCTTTTACTCGAAATTCAGTCTTTATTAAACACCAGAAAATTCACACTAAAGAGAACAAACCTAATGAATATGGGGAGTCCTTCAGTCAAAACTCAGTCTATATTCAGCAGCAGGAAAAGCATACTAAAGAGAATCTAGATCAATGAAGTTTTTTTTGAGGAGGGGGTGTCACAGCTTTTTCAGTATTGGGAAGAGGTGATGATGGTGAGGAAAGCCTTTGTCAGACCTCAAGCTTTATTTAGCATAAATGGGTTTACTCAGAAGTAAACCAGGGATTCTAATGGATAAAATTTAAATTATAATTAAATTTAACCAAGAGAGCAGTTCTGTAGAATCAAAAATACAGGGAACTTCCACAGGACTAGTTACAGCTTTGACAGTGTGTGGGAAGTATACTAAAGGTGTCAGCAAGTTCTGTGACCAAGCCATCCCTTCTGGGAAGGAGTTTACTCCATTTTCTTTAGGCCAAGTGAGCTAACATTCAGTAATGTAAATCATGTTAATGCAGTCTAGTAGAAACAAGGTTATCACATGTTACCAGCTCAGCAAAAGCTTAAATACTGGGAATACTATCCAGGTCCTTTTAAAAGTTTCATTGCAACCTTTCATTTTTTTCACCTGTGTAATGGCAGATCCTCTTCCCCTGCTGCCACCCCTGTGTGGAATCCTTCCTTCAAGAAAAGCCAGGTAGATTAGGTTTACAAAATAACAGTATCTGATTCTTGAAAGCAATCCACCACCCTCCACTTAAGTGGAGGGAAGTAAATTTTCTACTCTTTTTCTCCAGGATCAAAGTTGGTCATGGTGGTTCAACTGCCCCTTAGGACTATTGTCTTTTTTTCATCATTGTATGTACTATCTGTTTGGTTCTACTTTCTGTCTTTGTACTAGTCTATGCAGGGCAAAGAATGCTGGATTTGGGGATAAGGAGGATTTAAATTCTTCTTTGTCTGAGTATGGATATGTCACTAGCTTTCTTTTGGCTCTGTAAATGTTGTGGTCCATAAGGGCCAGTTCTGTTATCGATCCCCTTGGACATACGCCCAGCAGTGGGATCAGTACATCAAGATATGATTGGATGGCTTTTCTCCTGTAATTCCTAACCAATTGTCAAAATCTTAGTTTTCTGCCTTTCCATTAGCCGATCTTACAAAGTCTCTATTTCCTCTGTCACCTTTGCCTATTAGATGGGCATGTGATAAGGTGTGAGTTGTTTAAACCACTATTAAAAGTGGTTTAACATTTCCATTTCTTTGAAATATTTTATTATTGATCACTTAGCTCCTTGGGTGTGACTCTTAGTCTTAGACATGTGTCAGTTACTTCCATCTTGGATATTAGATCTATGAAAGATAATTGGTGCAAAAAATTTTCCCATTTCTCCATATCTTTTGGCTACATTTTTTCTTTATTTGTTAAAAGTTCTGTTCTTGCATCATCAAAACTGTCTTATGGATGCTTATTCAGTTTTGGGTTTTTTTTTTGTTTTTGTTTACTCATTCACAGATAAAGCAAGATGGTGATCTAATCATAACTTCTAATTAACAAGGTAGTTCTTACAAAATAGCTTGAATTAACTAAATTTGAAGGATCTGGAATCAGAGAAAGAGCAGATCTAATTTGAGAAGAGAAACATCAGGGCTAGTTTTGCGGGAAAGCCCAACTAACTGCTTCCCAGTTCCTTAATCAAAAGCAAATTGAACTAAAATACATATTGAAGGGCAGCTAGGTGGCTTAGTGGATAAAGCACTGGCCTTGGAGTCAGGAGTACCTGGGTTCAAATCCGGTCTCAGACACTCAATAATTACCTAGCTGTGTGGCCTTGGGCAAGCCACTTAATACCTCTTGCCTTGCAAAAACCTAAAAAAAAAATACATATTGAACTGGAGATGCATGTTGCATTAAATAGGATTTACGCATCAGATTTCTTTCTCGCCCTCAGAATAGTTTGTGGTATAGATGTAGTGTCCAGTGTTACTGAGAGCATGTCAGAGTGAGGATATAAGGATAAATCAACTCTTTTTTTTTTATTTTGCAAGGCAGTGGGGTTGAGTGACTTGCCCAAGGTCACACAGCTAGGTCATTATGAAGTGTTTGAGACTGGATTTGAACTCAAGTCCTCCTGACTCCAGGACTGGTGCTCTATCTACTGAGCCACTTAGCTGCCCCCTAATAAATCAACCTTTGAAGCAATCCAGCTCTGATCATGGCTTTCTGGTACCTTGGGTTCAAGATGAGATTAAGATGAAGCACTTACAGAGTACTTTGCAGTTAATAAGAGGAGGTTCATTTGCCATACCTAGAGAAGGAAAGGAATGTTCAACAAGAAAACATACTTGATCCTATTAAACATAACTTCTTTATCTACTAACTGGAGCACCACTCAGGCATTTGGGTCATTTCCTTAAAATTTTAGTGCCCTGTGCCAAGATGTACAGGTCTACTTTGTTTCCACCACAGCTCTCAAATATCAAAACACTAAGCTAGTCCCACATGGTTTTCCTAATCTTTTAAAACACTACATAGTGCTGTGACAGACTTTAACTCTCTTTTCATTAGCCAAAAAAGGGGTCAAATTAAACTGTACAAGGTATGTTACAAGTTAAATGAGAGCTGACTGCTGTAGATACATTTTTTAAACTTTTTTTTAATTTGAGACAAAAATTCTATCCCTCCTTCCCTCCCTCTTCTCACACCTCTGAGCTGTTAAGTAATCAGATATAGGTTATACATATGCAATTATGTAAAAATATTTCCATATTAGTCATTTTGTACAAGAAGTCTCAAAGTAAAAGGAAAAAGTGAAAGTGAAAAATAGCATGCTTCAGTCTATTCAATCAATATCAGTTCTTTTCTCTGGAAGCAGATAATATGCTTTGGGGTTGTCTTGAATCATTATACTGTTGAAAATAGCTAAATCATTCAGTTTTTCACTTAAAAATATTTCTCTAACACTGATTAAGGTTCTCCTGCTTCTGTTCCCTTCACTATGCATCAGTTGTATAAGTTTTTCCAGGTTTTTCTGAAATTCTGCTTGTCATTTCTTATAGCACAATAATATTGCATTACAATCATATCACAACTTGTTTAGGCATTTCCTATGGATGGGCTTCCCTTAGATTTCTAATCCTTAACCACCACAAAGCTGCTATAAATATTTTTAACAAATAGGTACAGGTAGTTTTTGAGGGAAGTCAATAAGGAAAACGTCCCTTTGCCTCTGTGATTAAGAGTTTATAAGAACCATCAAAGGAAAGGAATGAGTCTTTCCTCTAGTCTTTATTGCAGGTTCTGTGAACAAAAAACTCCTTATGCAGGGGAATGAATGGATTTAGGAATTAAAATCTACACAGTTGTATATCAGAAACTCATTCCAACTGAGCTGAAGACTTAGTCCATTCCTATTGATTTTTATAACTAGAAAAAGAGGTAACCAGGAAAGATGGATGTGGAAATTATCAATCTCAGAATGCCCATTCAGAGCCCCAGTGGGAGTGTAACATTTCCAAGCAGGAGTTCTCTAATATCATGAACACTTGATGAACTTAAAAACATTTGCAAACTTTGTGAAATCGTTTTCTATTGTAAACTCCCCAAAGGAAATAGGGAGTGGCTTCTCAACAAACAGTTCTTCATCTCCTTGGCTATTTATTGTGAGGAACCCTCCCCTAAAAAAGAACTCTTTGAATATATCCTTCCAGGAGAATCCTTCTGGAGGCCTGTTGGCTTCTCCCCTAACTTTGTTAGGACCAACAGCCATGTGAAAACAGCTTCTTAGATGTCCCAAGGAATTGTCATAGTCCAGGCTCATTCCAGCCTGAACTGGAGTTTCTGATGTGGCTTTGGGGTACTCTCCCTGTTCTAACAGGCCCATGAGCTTTTTATGACCACTAATTAGCTGATGCCTTTTCTACTTGGAGGCTCTGTGACCCATCTATGTGCAATATTCTCCAAGCAGAAATGAAGATTATAAGAAATCTCTGGACTTTCCTTGCTAAAGATGTGGTCAGAGTTAGGCTGGCTAGCCCAGTGATGGGGAGAGATGTTACAGGAAAACAGGTTTGTAGTGACCTGAACAGGCTGAGACATCGTGACTCCAGGCCTGATGAAGACTTCAAGTAAAATACAGTAGAGACAAGGTGACTTAGAATGGCAGCTGTGTGATGCTGACCAAACCAAGAGCCAATGGAAAGTGGACAAACTAAGCTGAGAATTATGTTGGTGACAGTAGGTGGAAGGCCAGTTCAGAATTGTTTGCCCCGATTCCTCAGAACCTAGTGCTGGGTTTAAAAAGCAATCCCTATTCAGCATCCCTTAGACTGAATAGGAAGAGTGAAGAGAAAAGGGGGGGGGTAGCCCTAACTTCATCCTGCCATGCACTGTTTAATGTTGATGCTATTTGATAATGCTAATAAAATATTTGGCTGTTTTTATTTAACCTTAGAAGGTTTAAGAATACTACATCGAGAAGGAAAAGCCATTCTCCCAATGGGGCCTTGAGTCAATTAGGATTATATTTTAAGTGCAATTCCTGAACATTTTAGAGCATACTTGCCAGCTTTCTTTAATGTGATGAGGAATATTATACCTGAGAAGCTTAAGAACTTCCCTGAGTGCTCTGCACCTTCAATTGGCCTAAGCAGCTTCAACTGGCTGGGATGGGTGGCCACTGCTACTGGTGCCTGCCAGCATGTCCTGGAAATGGAGACAAGATAACACATGCTTCTGCCTGCACAGCCACCCTCAACTTCTAGTTTCCTCCCATAGTGAAACTATGGGCATTGTGCCCAGTGAGCTGAAGCAAGGTATGTGAGGGGCTCAGAAGCCAGGAGGCCCTTGGGTCCAGGTTCAGCTCAATGGCTCCCAGGGCTGAGTTCTAGCAAGTCAGTGGCACCTTTCGAATAGTCATTGGTTTGCTTGAAACCCAGGGTGGACCCTGGACCTTGGTTTCCCATGAGAAGGTGGTAGCCCTTTGTGTCAAGGAAGCAGATTATGACACATTGTTTTCTGGGCCTCATCATAGACTCAGAAGTGACTGGGTCTTCAAAGAGATGCCAAGATTCACCAGGTTCTGAACCAAGAAGGCTATAAAGCCTGAACCTGGGACTGGGATCCTCATGCTGACATTCCATTTAGGTTTGCAAAGTGTTTTGTATACATTATTTCACTTGGACCTAGATTTAGAGCTGAAAAGGGAACATTGGCGGTCGTTTAGGTTGAAACTGACTTTCCAGATTAAGAAACAGACCCAGAGCTACTCGGACAATGAGCAGCAGAGCCAGGCCCCTGACTCCCAATCTAGAGCTCCATCCAGAATGAAATTAAAAAGGCATTCGTTAGGCACTTAATGTGTGTTGAGTGCCAGGACACCCAGAGCGAGGACTACCCAGGCACAATCCTCTGAGGTAGGGGCTATTTTTAACCACTGAACAGCTGAAGAAACACAAGGAGCCAGAACTTAAATCACTTGAACAGGACTGAACATGATGTTTGTCCTTCATTCTCAAGAACACATCAGGGAGGTGATGCCATGAAAGCACGTGACTTAGAGTGAGGGGGTTTGTTGTCAGCAACCTCACTTTCTCCTCTGGAGCTGTCTGGGTCCAGTGGCCCGATATGACTCAGGACGACTGCAGAAGGCCCTGGATGTGAGGCGATCGGGGTAAGGGACATATCTCCAGTCATCCTGAGTCGTACCTGGCCACTGGACCCAGATAATTCCAGAGGAGAAAGTGAAGCTGGTGACATGATCACAGTTACCCAGCGCGCCAGTGTCTGAGGCTGAATTGGGTGCAGGGCCATCATTGTCTGCTGCATCATCTACTGCCTCAGAGAAATGAGACTATCCAACTCTCCAAGACCTTGATTTAATGTGAGAAGAAAAGAAGTCCTGCATTTATTCTTGGAGTGAATGAAAAAACTTTTATTAGGCCCTATGTGCTAGGTATTTACATCCTAATGGGGAGGGTAATATCTGTGGGAGGTTTTCAGCTGCAAGTCAACCAGAAAGACCTGGTGCTAGAGTTGTGGGAAGCTGGCAGACCTCTCCTTTAGTATCCTCTCCACCAGTCAAATGCCAAGAACTGTCCTATAATGTATCTTCAGTAGCTGTGACTGTGGCAATACAGAAGCAGGTAGCTAGGAGCTGCTACCTCGGGTGATGGCAGTTGGGGCTGGGTTGGACAGCCCTTAGACCAGCCTGTTTATTAGCAGCCAGTGAGGAAGCTGTCCCCTTCTCCGTGATGGTGGGAGGGTTGTAGATACAGAACTGGCAGCCTGTGAGGTGACTGCTCTCCCCATGACTCTAAGGGCGAGGAGAGGTAGTTTGAAATGCCTGGCACAAGCAACCTCCTGTCATCTCCCTCAGAGGTGACAGTTGGGTGGCAACAGTTGAGCACAGTGACCCTTCCTGTGACTCCAATGAGGGATCAGTCTTAGAACAGAATCATTGGTGACATTTGTACAGCATCACAAGGGTTGCAAAGGCCTTTATAGTCCTGGGGGGCCTCATAAAATCCTGTAAACCCAGTTATCTTTAGTTTACAGATGTGAGGCTGAGGCTCTGAGATGTTCAGTGACTCACCTAAGGCTGCACAGCTATACAGTGGCAAAGAGGATTTAAATTCAGGGCCTTCTGACTCAAGTCAAAGCCACTAGACCATGCTGCCTTTCTGAACATTGGTTTAATATTTGATGCCACAAATGCCACCTTCTTGTCCACATCCTGTGAGCTGATATTGTACTGAAGGAATAGAAAATGTAATTGTACCGACAATCTTGCTGTCAGAGATAGCCAGCACAGCAAAGGGCTACAGCTGAAACATTCCCAAAGGCAATAGAGGGAGATGCTTTGATCAAGTTCTGTATTGAGTGCTGGGAGCAAAGACAAAAATGAAATCTCTGTCCTCATGGAATGCACAATTGAATGGAAGACAAGGGGAGGAGGAAGGCAGGTTTTTTGTTCTGTTCTTTGTGGGACCAAAGACAAGACATGCTTTTTGATGGTGCTTGTATGTCTTCCCTAGAGTTATTGACAATGAAAATAAGAAAAAAAAGATTGCTATAACTCATGCAACACCTTATGTGGAGAATGGAGAAGGAAAAAGGCCAGTAGTCACCATCAGGGTCACAAGATCATAGAAACCACTAAGCAGCAACCATTCTTTTTTTGTTTGTTTTTTTGTTTTTTAGGTTTTTGCAAGGCAAATGGGGTTAAGTGGCTTACCCAAGGCCACACAGCTAGGTAATTATTAAGTGTCTGAGGCCAGATTTGAATCCAGGTACTCCTGACTCCAGGGCCAGTGCTTTATCCACTACGCCACCTAGCCGCCCCAGCAGCAACCATTCTTGACAAGCACAATGACTTGATGGCAAAACCAGCAAGCTCATTTACAGCATATTTTTCAGGGTAGGATGGCAAAATAATGAAGGGATAAGACTTTGTTGCAAGACCCTGAGAGTGCTTATTACTTGAATATAAGCAGAAAGAAGACAAAAAAATCAACTAAAAAGAAACAGATTTGCCAGTTCTGAGGGTAAGAGAATTGGAGCGGGCAAAGATCATTAGCGATCCATCTAATCCAAGTCCCTGAACTGCTAAGGAAATGGAGAGAATACTGACCAGTCACCATTTCTTAAGTACCAGCACTACGCTAAATTCTGGATACAGAGGATTGAACTGATTGCCACAGGGCAGGTGGCAGCTCCCTTTACCTTTTACTTCATCAGTCTAGTGCTAGCATCCATGACAATGATTCACTTATATTTGGAGTCCACTAACTCAGGAAATTCAGTGTGGGGACTACTGTTTGGAGTTAGTCAATGCTGGTGGAGCTGCTGTTGCTGGTGCCATCACCCAATAATGTTTCCTCCAATTCCTGATGGGCAGATGTCTGTTGAGCTCAGGGAAGAAGAATCCAATATACTTCTATCTTAGTATGTCTAAGGACAATCACAAACATCTTTGTTTAGCAATTTAAACCCTCTACAAACTGACTCTAGTCCACCTTCTTATAGCTACATAGGAGAGAGGCTTTGACAGAGAAAGGAAAAGAAAGACCCCAGGAAGAGTTAACCCCTGTGGGGAGAAGAACTGCCAGGAGTCCCAAGGTGGAAGGAGAGAACAACCTTAACTTAAAGCCTAGATCTAATAGGAAAAAAAAAGATCCTGAATGACCTCCAGGAAGCCTTGACCTGAACCACAGTAGGATCCAAGGTCAAATAACTGTCCAACTGAGATGAAGTCTCAAGATAAATTAGATCCTGCCTAAACCAAAGAGGTGCTCCTTTTAATCCAGGTATTAGTCTCCAACCCAGACACTGAGGCTAGTAATAAGAGCAAGCCAAAGAAAACAGCAAATACAATGAAGAAAAACCTTTAGCTGAGATACCAAAAGATTAATCCCCAAAAAGAGTAAATTTACAAATCCAAATAGAGCCTCAGAAGAGGAAAAAATGATGTCTTGACCACAAAGATTACATGAGTACCTGCAAAAAATAAAACAAGATGTAAAATGGAAACGTTAGGGGGAAAATAAAGCCAAGGAGAATTGAGACCGGGGATATGAACAGACAGGTTTCCAAGGATTATCCACAAACATGGAAAAATGCTTCAAATGCACACTGAAGCAACTCTGAGCTCTGCTCACAACCATCACACTAGCAAAGATGACAAGAAAAAGGACGATGGTAGAAGGGATATAGAAAAATAATCATCCCAATGCACTCTTGGTGAAATTACAGTCATTCCATTCTGGCCATTCTGAAAAGCAAATCTATGTCTCCAGTGTCCCTACATTATATATACTATTTGACCCAACAATATCACTAGACTAGAAGAAATAAAAATGCCAAAAGATACATATGTACATGATTATAATAACTCATCAATTAGAAATTAAGAGAATACCTATCTAATGAATGACCAAACAAATTACAGTAGATAGATTATTGGATGATAAATGACAAAATGGACAGTTTCAGAGAAAATAGAAGACCTCTAAGAAATGATGTGAAGTGAGCAGAGCTAGCAGAACAATTTATATGACAAAATTTTAAAGAAAACCAGCTTTACTTCATTTCAAATGTCTATTTCAAGGGGCAGGTAGGTATCACAATGGATAGAGCACTGACTCTGGAGTCAGGAGGACCTGAGTTCAGATTTGACCTCAGACACTTAACAATTACCTAGCCGTGTGACCTTGGGCAAGTCACCTAACCCCATTGTCTTACCAAAAAAACCCAACCCAAAACCCCAAATCAAATGTCTATATCAAAATATCTTTTAAAATTCTGGTATCTTTATCAGGAATTCATGAAAATCCTCTATCTTATTAAAGGTCTATTTTCTCCACTATAGGATTGTACTTAGTTCTACTATTTAAGCTTTTCTGGGTGGTTAGTCTTTATCCTTTTATATGTGACAGCTGTCAAGTGTGACATAACCCTGACTGCAGCTTTCAGTATTTGACCTCTCTTTTGGACTACTTGTGTGGAATATACACTAAGGTGTGTGTATACACACAGAGACATGCATTAATTTTTTTCTATTGTTTTAGAATCACAAGACCTGAGAACTTTGATCAGTGTAATAACAGCCACAATTCCAAAGGACCAAGTATCCAGCACTATATCTTCCATTCCCTTCCTTTTTTGGTTTGTTTTTTGTTTTCACGTTTTTTTGCAAGGCAATGGGGTTAAGTGGCTTCACATGGCTAGGTAATTATTAAGTGTCTGAGGCAGATTTGAACTCAGGTACTCCTGACTCCAGGGGCGGTGCTCTATCCACAGTGCCACCTAGCTGCCCCTCCCATTCCCTTCTTAACAGAGATGTGATGGAATTAACGTGCAGGATGAGATAGACAATGTTCAATGTGGAAATTTGTTTTGTTTGACTATGCTTATTTGTTATGATGGATTTTTTCTATTGTTCAGTTGGAGGAAAGAAAGAGGAACTGAAAAATGAAGGAAAAAAGGTAGGAGGGGAAAAAAAAGAAACTGCTTACTCATTTTCTTCCTGTTTCACATATCAGTTTGTTTTTTCAAAATGGAAAATGACCGGAATATTCTCCTCTGCATCTATTGATAAAATAAGCTATAATGCATAATGAATTGAGGCTGATGAAGCATTAAAAAAGATTTTTATACTTTTTGTTTTGTATACATTGAGAGGGAGAAAAGATCAAACTAAGGACAGATTTACTGTTTGGGATGCAGAGAAGACTGATGACAAAAAAAAAAGCAGAGCTATTGAATTATTTCTTTCTTCTGTGTTCTTTACCAAGGAAAATGATCTTTGAATTGGAAAATAGAAAACAAACCATTTACACCTCTCTGTTCATCTCAAAACTTTTACATCTCACACACACACACACACACACTCACACACTCACCACTTGCTCCTTTCTGTCAGTCTCTTGTTAATGTAATAACCCTTTTTTTGGCTATGATTATTTTTTTTTCTACATATGCCATTAGTACTCTCTTTGGTACCACATTTTCCAAATTGTAATGGGGTCTCCTGAGAGGTGTATCTAGGAGTAATCCTGAGAAACTAAACTAAGGAGGCAGCTAGATGGCGCAATGAATAGAACACCAGCCCTGGAGTCAGGAGGACTTGAATTCAAATTCAGTCTCAGACACTTAATAATTTTCTAGTTGTGTGAACTTGGGCAAGTCTCTTAACCATATTGCCTTAAATAAATAAAATTCAAAAAACAAAAGAAACATTAAAAAAAAGAAAAGAAACTAAACTAAGCCCTCACTGGTGTTTTCCCCATCAATAATCAACCAATAGCTTCATTCATTTAATTTTTGAAAACTAATATAAATGTATTTCTTCTCCCTCCCACCCCTACTGAAAAAAAAGTACATTTTATTCATACCCAGAGTTCATCACATCTTTTTTTTTTAATTTTTTTTTAGGTTTTTTTCTTTTTTTCAAGGCAATGGGGTTAAGTGGCTTGCCCAAGGACACACAGCTGGGTAATTAAGTGTCTGAGGCCAGAATTGAACTCAGGTGCTCCTGACTCCAGGGCCGGTGCTCTATTCACTGCACCACCTAGCCAGCCCCCATCACATCTATTTGAGGAGGTGAGTAGCAGGTTTTCTCATCTGTTCTCTGGAACTATGGTTCGTCATTGCATGGATCCAAGTTATTAGGTCTTTAAATTGCTATTATTGTTGTATAGGTTTTTCTCATTCTGTTACTCTGCACCAATTCATATGAGGCTTCAAAATCACCAATGTCCTCAGGACAAATAAAATTGAATTAAAAACCTGTAGCCAGAACAGATAAATAACAGAAGAAACATTAAAACAAACACCAAGAGATCTGAATCCTTCAAAGCATCTCTAAATAAATATTGCAAGACAAGGAAAACTTACCCAATGCCTGATGAGGCAGTATTCTCAAAAGGGTGTAGAACACAGCAGTGCTCCTGAATAGCTTGAGGAGGGGCGGCTAGGTGGTGTAGTGGATAGAGCACCGGCCCTGGAGTCAGGAGTACCTGGGTTCAAATCTGGTCTCCGACACTTAATTACCTAGCTGTGTGGCCTTGGGCAAGCCACTTCAACCCCATTTGCCTTGCAAAAACCTAAAAAAAAAAATAGTTCTGAATACCCTGAGAAAGGAGATTATTGAAAATAGATGCTAAAGAAAGAATAAATGGAAGAATGTGGGGTCCATATGGCAGAAATAAATAGAGAAGGAAAATTTGAAACCATGAAAATGAATCCCTTCAAAGAATAAAATGGACCAACTGATTAGGAATATGGATATACTGAAGGGAAGTACTATCTAGAAGATAAGTAAAATTCAATATGATGATCTTAAAGATAGGATGTGTAGAAACAACTTAAGGAATGTTAACTGAATTTTTACTGAACAGTTTCTAACCTGAACATGATAAAGCATACCAGAGACAAAATGCCAGTAAAGCAGATCGCCATTTATTAATTACTTTCTTACCAAAGCAAACCCTCAGCAAGGGCCCTTCCCCACTTTCTCAGCATGTTAGCCCATCCGTAGCCCATCTCCCTCTTAGCTCAAGGCTCTACTGTTTCCTTTCTTACTGCCCACAAATAAGATACGTGTCCACCATCCTCTCAATCCATCCATCTCTTCTGTCTACTGCCTCATTTCATACTCATCATTTAACCACAACTGCTCTTAAATGTAACTGATGGGAACAACTAGCTGGCGATTAGGTGATGCAGTAGGGAGTGGGCACCTCACATAACCCTGATTGCCTAAAATAAAAAGTTACTAATGATCTCTCAACTCTTTGGGCTTTTTCTCAATCATTATTCCTTCTTGACCTGTCTGTAATCTTTGATGTTGTCCCTAAACCTTTCTCTCAAGCTGTTCATGATTTTGCCCTCTCTTGGATATGCATGTTTAGAGACTTAACCCAGGTCTTCACATATTGGATTCACTGCAATTTGACTCTGACATAGCCAACCAAACAACCAACTCTTCTGGGTTATCTTCTGCTTCTTTTTGTATCCACAGCACAAAGTCTGGCACACAGTGGGTTAGTAAGTGTTTACTGCTTGGATGTCCTTTAAACATCTTATATTCAATGTATCTTCCTCACCCTCACCCCCCAGCCTCTCTCTTTTCCCAATTTCCTTAGGGCGATTAAGTGTACTATCCTTTAAATTCAGGGTTCATTCACCGGCTTTTGCCCCACTCCCAGATCCCATCTGTAGAGTTCACCTTCATGACATCTTGAGTCTGTCTCAACTCTGAACTATTGCAGTGGCTGCTGGGGAGGTTGGAGGGAGGAGAGGGGAGGGTGGTCTATCTGCCTCGAGTCTCCTCCAAAGTGATCTTCCTAAAAGGAAAGTTTGAAGTTGACTTTATTATTGAGGCAGTTACATGGCACAGTTAAAATGTTAGAAATGAGTTAAAATCTTAAATGCCTGCTAGCTGCATGACCTTTGGCAAGCACTTCACTCCTAATTTCCTCATTTCCTAGTCTGTAAAACGAGGACACATTGAAGGTGGAAATGGCAAACCACTCCAATACTTTTACCCAGAAAACTATGGATAGTGTCCAAAAGATCACTCCATTCAGACATAACTAAGTGATTCAACAACAACAAAAATTAAATGCCACCTGTAACAGCTGCCTAACAATGGATGTGAGGGGAGACAGCATTGCTGAGGGGAGCTTGAGCCTGTAGCTGGGAAGAAAAGACATCTGGAAAAGAGTGTACTAGAGTAGACTTCAACTGTAGTAAACAACCCAACAGAATATTTAAATGAGCATTCTCATCAAGGTGCATCTCTGTGATGCAGCCAGAGCAACCACAGTGTTTGATATCACTGAAGAACACATCAGATAGATAGATTTATATATATATATATATATATATATATATATATATATTAATCAAATATCACCTACAGAACCACCCACCTTGTACCTTGTAGATCTTAGCTGAAACAATCAGCACCAGATGCTTTACCACTTGGATGGAGTCTAAGGGCATTCAAAAAACTCTTCTTCAGTTGGAACTTCAGCTAGAGACTGACTTCAATTTGAGGTAAATGTCCAGTGGCTTCTGCATTGATTGATGATGGTCTGTTAAGAACACTATGGAAGTATTCAGCCCATCTCTCTAGGATCATGTCCTTATGGTTAATCAATGTGGATCTATCATCACTGAGTAGAGATGCACCATATGTCTTTGGCCCATAAATAGTCTTCAGGGCATCATAAAAGCATTTTGGTTTGTTACTGTCTCTGCCTTCATACTGAGCCGAGTCCTGCATCTCTCTAGGCTTCCTTTGAACTTTACTTTTTATGGCATTAAATGCTGCCTTCTTAAAAATGGATGAACCATCCTACTGGTAAACCCTGTGGAGTTCTCGTTTTTTCATTTTTCCCATCATTTTCATCAAACCAGTCTTGGTATTTGCAAGTGTTCTGGCCCAGATGAGCAAATGCAGTGCTATACACCAGATCTCTAAAAGCTGCCCATTTTTTTCCTGCTCCACTGTTGCCAATTATGTGTTGGCTCAGTTTTCCCTCCAAGTTAGCAACAAATTATTCTCACTCAAAAAGACATTCTAATCTCTTGACATTAATTGTTCTAGTATTCATTTTGCCTTGGGGCTGCCACTTTGGTTGAATGTGAATATTTAGCTTAGAGAGGATGAGCACTGCACCACACATTGCCTTTGTCACTCTCATACCTTATCTCTTTTCCTTTCAATCACATGTAGTGTATTAGATGCCAGTATTTGCTGTGAGGGTGCATCCTTGAAGTTTCATTGCTTTTAGGTAAATGGAAGAGATGCACAAGTCTTCAGTAGCAGGTGACCACTGCTGTTGCTGTTTCCAACTCCATTTCTCCCAAGGATTCCCTGTCATGTTTGGTAATCTGAGCCTCCTCTAGCATTAAAGTCACCCAGAATTATAAGCTTGTCCTCTTTTGGTCCACTGATGATAAGGATCTCCAGGTCTTCATAAAATTTTTAACTTCATCAGTGTTCATCATGGTGGGAGGATAGGCACTGATGGTGGTGGCATTGTGTTTTCCTGGAAGTGGCAATCTCATTGTCATGACTCTGTCTGACATCCTTTTGGTAGGCATTCAAGAATGTAGATTAGACTAGTTTTGACTGCAAAACCTATCCCAGCTTCACAATATTCCTCTTCACTGTGACCACTCCAAAAGAAAAATGTGAATCCAGCTCTGACTTCAGTAAGCTGACCTTCATCTGCCAGCCTTGTTGCACTCAGGGTATTTGGGTATGATACCTGCTGAATTCTCTTGCAACAAGAGTTGTTTGTCTTTCAGGTCTATTGAATCTTGTGCTATCTATGAGTGAATGGAATCTTCTTTGAAGAAGTTTTTGTACATTTTTTTCCATGTCTGGACCACAGTGTGGGATCCCCGCCTGATGTGGCAACCAGGTCAGGGTTGGGTAAGTAGAAAAATTTTAGGGCACCTTTTCTAGGCCCTTCCTCACATCAGGAGGTGAGCAGTTCAATCCTGCCGAATATCATTGCTGCTTTCAGTGGGGAAATGACCCTGTACCTTGGGCTGCCTATGTACAGGGTTGTGACTCCAACTCCCAGTGTATCCTTACCTGCTGTTTCATCACTTGCCTGTCACCTCAGGACTTTGAGGAATGGTTATGAGTGATGTCTTTTGTTGTGTGTAAATTGGATTCAAGTGAGTAGAGCTGCATGAAGTCATCCTCCTCACTCTCTCCTCCAAAGTCATCATGATCCAACATAGCAAGACAGTCAAAACAACTGGTGACGGCTCTAGATGCAGTGGATGACCTTAGTGTCTCTGATGTCTAACCAAGCCCTAAGTTCTCCACAGCTCCTGCTTCAGCTGACTTCATGGCCATTGGAACAAATTGTTTTCTTCAGCCCATTCCACCAGTGGAAGACTTCACATGCTTGGAGTAGACAACCTCACTACTCACCAATGAGTATGAGACAACCTCAGTTACTCTCAACCTGATTTAGCCTACCTGCTGAAACGGTTTACCGGGGTGTAGTCGCTATGCATGTTACAGCTTCTTGGAACCACAGGTGAGAGGTGGCTCAGGCAGAGAACAAAGCTACTAGTTTTCCTTGAACATCCCCTACTCCTCTAACCAACAGTATTTTTAAACTATTCGTGAGGCAGCTAGGTGGCACAGTGGAGAGAGCACCAGCCCTGGAGTCAGGAGGACCTGAGTTCAAATCCAGCTTCAGAAACTTAATCATTGCCTAACTGTGTAGCCTTGGGCAAGTCACTTAACCCCATTGCCTTGTAAAAAAAAAGCAAAAGTTCATATGAGCTATCAGTATCATTTTTCCATGCAGGAATATAAGCAGTTCAACATCATTAAATTCCTTATGATTTGCATTTCCTGTTTCTCTTTTTCTTGAGTTTCATATTTGAAGATTAACTTTTCTGTTCAGTTTTGGTTGTTTCATCAGAAAAGTTGAAAATTCCCTATTTTATTGAATGTACAATTTCCCCCTCCACTATAAAAGCTCTTCTTCTGCATCACTTTAATGTGGGATAAAATCCCTCATTATTCCTTTCCCTTCCTTCTTCTCCCATACATGTGTCTTTCTTACTATCCATTACATCATCTCAACATAATTTGACTCATTTACACATATATATTATCTTCCCATATAGAAAGGCAAACAGTTTAACTTTATTGAGTCCCTTATGATTTCTTTTTCATGTTTACTTTTTTATATTTTTTCTTGAATCTTAAAGGCAAATTTTCTATTCAACTCTAGACTTTTTAAAAAAAAATTTAGAAAGGTTTTCTTTTGTTTTACAATTTTTCCCCAATCTTGCTTCTCCCCCCCCGAAGGCAGTTTTTATATCATTCCTATAGTATACATTGATCTAAATTGAATGTGATGAGAGAGAAATATCCTTAAGGAAGAAACATAAGAATGAGATATAGCAGAATTATATAATAGACATTTTTTTCTTTTTTTTAAATGTATTAATTTATTTTTTATTCTCATTTTGTACAAATGTTTTTCTTTACATTAATAAAATATACTTGTTTACAAGTAAACAAAATATCCCTCCCCCCATGAATATAGATAGACTTGCTTGGGCAAAAAAAGTAAAGGGAGGAGAAAAAAATTAAAATTAAAAAAAATAATAGTAATAATTGTAGGTATGGTGGTGCAATGGACAAAGCACCAGCCCTGGAGCCATGAGCACCCGAGTCCATATCCAGCCTCATAAACCCAATAATCACCCAGCCATGTGACATGCAAGCCACCCGATCCCCACTGCCCTGCAAAAACCAAAAAGAAGAAAAAAAAAGACCCAAAATAAAATAAAATAGTAATAATAGTAGGGGTGGCTGGGTGGCAGACAAGCATTGGCCCTTGAGCCAGGAGCACCTGGGTCCGAATCCGGCCCCAGACATCCAAAGATCACCCTGCCCCAGGCAGGCCACCCAGCCCCACTTGCCCTGCACCCTCCCCCAAATAATAATAACAAAAAATGTGTTTCAGTCTTTGTTCCAACACCATCAACTGTGTCGTGAGTGGATCACATTATTTATGATAAGTCCATCACAAAAGTTACTTCCATATTTTTCCAACATTGCCATTGCTGATCGCAGCTCCTTCCTTTCTTATTTCTCCACTATCATGTACTATATTTTCTCTCTCCTTTCACTCTGATTTTGCTGTAGGGTCACTGAGTGGCGCAGCAGACGGATCCCTGGTCCTAGGGCCAAGAAACCCTGAGCCCCCATACCACCCCTTAGGCCCAGCATCCACCTGGCCCTATGGTCCTGGGCAGGCCATCCAATCCCAGCCCCTTGCAAGAAGTAAGAAAGAAAATGTATTATATCTGGCCACTCTCCCCCCATGGTCCATCCTCTGCTCCTTTATTCACATCCCCACCCCTTCCCCCTGCTCCCCCCTCCTTCTTACTCCAGTTGTCTATACCCCATTGAGTATATTTGCTGTTTCCTCTCCTAGCCATCTCTGATGAGAGCAAAGGTTCCCTCATTCCCCCTTGCCTCCCCCTTCCATATCACTGCAATAGCTCATTGTAATAAAAAAAATCTTATTATGTGAAATATCTTGGACTATTCCCCCTCTCCTTTTTCTTTCTCCCATTTCATTTCCCTTTTTTTCTTATTGACTCCATTTTTACACCATATTTTATCTTCAAATTCAGCTTTCTCCTGTGCTTCAACTATAAAAGCTCCCTCTACCTGCTCTATTAACTGAGATGGTTCATATGAATATTATCAGTATCATTTTTCTATACATGCAGTTCATCCTCATTAAGTCCTTCATATTTCCCCCCTCTCCTCTGCTCTCCATGCTTCACCTGAGTCCTGCATCTGAAGATCAAACCTTCTGTTCAGCTCTGGCCATTCCAAAAGGAACCTTTGAAATTCCCCTGGTTCATTGAAAGTCCATCTTTTTCCCTGGAAGAGGACATTCAGCCTTGCTGGGTAGTTCATTCTTCGCTGCATTCTAAGCTCTTTTGCCTTCCAGTATATTGTATTCCAAGCCCTATGAGCTTCCAATGTAGCTGCTGCTAAGTCCTGTGTGATCCTGACTGCAGCTCCATGATATTTGAACTATGTCCTTCTGGCTGCTTGTAATATTTTCTCTTTGACTTGGGAGTTCTGGAACTTGGCTATAATATTCCTGGGGGTTGGATTTTTTGGGATCTCTTTCTCGGGAGGATTGGTGGATTCTCTCCATTTCTATTTTGCCCTCTGCTTCTAGAATATCAGGGCAATTTTCCTGTAGTAATTCTTTGAAAATGATGTCAAGGCTCTTTTCCTGATCATGACTTTCAGGTATTCCAATAATTTTCAAATTATCTTTCCTAAGTCTGTTTTCCATATCAGTTGTTTTTTCAATGAGATATTTCAATTTTCTTCTAATTTTTTATTTTTTTTTTTTGGTTTTGAAGTATTGATTCCTGATTTCTGGTAAATTCATCAATCTCCCTGAATTCTATTCTTTGTCTGAAGGATTTGTTCTCCTCAGAGAGTTTTCTTATCTCTTTTTCCATCTGGCCAATTTTGCTTTTTAAAGCATTCTTCTCCTTAATAACTTTTTGAACTGTTTTATCCATTTGATCTAAGCTGTTTTTTTAGCATGCTATTTTCTTCAGCATTTTTTTGGATTTCCTTGACTAAGCTGCTGACTTCATTTTCATGTTTTTCCTGCATCTCTCTCCTTTCTTTTCCCAGTTTTTCTTCCAACTCCCTCATTTGATTTTCAAAAGTCTTTTTTGAGCTCTATCATAGCCTGAGCCCAATTTCTGTTTTTCTTGGAGTCTGTAGATGCAGGGGCTTGTGCTTCCTCATCTTCAGACTGAGTATTTTGATCCTTCTTGGGCTCATTTGCAAAATATTTCTCAATGGTCTTCCTCTTGTTTCTTTGTTCATTTTCCCGGCCTAAGCCTGTTTTTGGGGGTGCTTCCTGAGCTTTTGGGACACTCCCACAAGGGTCTCAGTGTGTGAGGCTCTCTCCTCCCTCCTGGTCTGTGAATGACCATAAGTGCCCCTCTCTGCCACGGGGCTGAGGTGGGGGGGGCCTGCTGTTCTGTGGGGGGCCTAGACTGTGGTCAGGATCTGAATGTGGTCAGAGCCCCAGAGTCCTGTTCCAGGGGCAGAGGACCGAGCTCTGCAGTCTCTCTCTTCACTCCCCTCCCTCAGCTCAATGGGCTCATGCCTTGGGGGCTCCTGCTTACCGGCTCCGGCTCCGCCTGCTTCTGTTTCCAGCTCTGGGCTGCCAAAAGACCAAGCTGCTCCCTGTGTGCCCCGAGGGCTGGGCTCCAGGTGCTCCCTATGGCAGAGGTCCCCCCGCTGTTCCCCCACTTTGTGCCCGGTGCTCCCCGGGGTGCAGCTCAGGAGACTCCCCCACTGCTGTGAGCTGAGGCCCCTAGCGCTCTGGGGCTGCCTCCGGGAGGCTGAGGTTCTTTGGCTCTGGCGGGCCGCCCCTCCGACCCCCAGGGACCAGAGCCTTTCTGCTCTTTTCCAGGTTACCTTGAGTAGGAGAACCGCCTCACTGGGTCCCTTTGTGGGTTCTGTCTCTCGAAAGTTTAGTTAGAGTCCTTAGTTTATGAGTTTTTATCAGAAAGCTCCTAAGACTCGATCCCTTCATTTTGCCATCTTGGCTCCGCCCCCCCATTTTTTTTTTTAAATTAAAGGTATATAGAAAGCCTTTGATCTTTTTTCAAACTCCACAATTCTTTCTCAGGATACAGATGACATTCTCCATTGCAGATTTTGTTTTATTGTTTCTTCATGTCTCATGGAATCATGAGCTTCTAGTTGCTCAATTCTAATTTTTTAAGGAATTACTTTATTTACTGAGATTTTGTATCCCTTTTTTCAGACTTTATTTATTTATTTATTTAGGTTTTTTGCAAGGCAAATGGGGTTAAGTGGCTTGCCCAAGGCCACACAGCTAGGTAATATCCCTTTTTTCCAATTGGCCAATTGTGCTTTTTAATGAATTGTTTTCATCAATGGAGTTTTGAATCCCTTTTTTAATTTAGTCAATTGTTTTTTTAGGTGTCATTTTCTTCAGTATTTTTGTACCTCTTTTCTCAAATATTATCTTTTCATAAATTTTCTTCCTTCCTTCTCATTTTTTAACCTATCTTTCCTCTACCACTCTATCTTCAACTATCATTTTTTAATTTCTTCCAGGAATTCTTGTTGGTCTTGTGTTCAATTGCCTTTTTTTATTTTTTGAGACTTTGCTTGGAAGCTATTTTGACTTTGTCATCTTCTGAATTTGCTCTTTCCTGTCAGGGAACTTGTCAGGTTCTTTTGTTGTTTGCTCGTTTTCTCATGCTATTTTTAAAATTTTGAACTTTATGTTAAAATTGGGTTGTGTTGCTACCATTAGGATGGGTACTGCTCTTAGCTTCAGGCTCTTATGTACTGCTGTTTTCAAAACTAATTTGGGGATTTGAAAGTTTTTGGTACTTCCAAGATGATGTGATTCAGGGAGAGGTGTAGCAACTGCTCTCCTAATCTGTTCTATTCTTATTCAGGAAGGGTCCCTGATCTCTCAGGGGCCAGTTCTGTTGAGACCAGAAATATTATTGCTTCTTAGGACCCCTGGTCTCTCTTAACTAAAAGTGCTCCCCTCTGTCTGAACTGAGGTTCAGCTGCGGGTATAGGCAATGAAGTTTCCAAATATCTTCCAGTCCTATATTGAGTGATAGTACAGGGGCCTCTCTAATATCTTAGACCCATTGCAAGAACCTCTTACTGTCTCTAGTTTGAGAGTCCCTGCAGTTGTTGCTTTTTCTGTCACTGCCACTTAGTGCCACCACTAGTACTGCATCCACATGGGTCAGCCTCCACCCCTTTGTCACAAAAACCTCTCTTTTCAACCCCTTAAGTTGCCTTGACCTGGAAGAATGGCTCGACCTAAACTTTAGTTGGCTCTGTCCCTTCAGAATTCAATTTAAAGCATTATTTTAAAGTGAGGGAAATGTTGGTAGAGCTTGACTGAGAGTTTTCCCCTATTCTACTATCTTGGCTCTACCTCTAGGAGTCTTGAAGTTTTTTCTTAAAAAATTCATTTATGATTTGTTCAATTTCTTTTTCTAAGAAAAGATTAGTTTTCTATTTTCTGTATTAGAAATAAGGACAATTTATAGACTTTAGACTGTCACTTCTATTAGGTAAACTAGCTCTTAATAATTTCACTAATTTCATCTTCATTAGTTGTTTCAATTTTTTTGTTTTTTTATACTGGTATTTGAATTTCTTTTTTAAATAAAATGAGCCAACGGTTTACATATTTTGTTTTTCTACGAAGCCAAATTTTATTTACTAGATCAATGGTGGGTTTAAAATTTTTTAAGTTTATTAATTTCTCTTTTGATTTTTATGTATTTTGTATTTAATTATGGTTTTGATCCTTTTCTAGACTTTTTTTTTTAGTTGCAGGTTCAATTCACTGATCTGGTTTTTCTTTTATACATAGTACTGCTTTGGCTGCATCCCACAAATTTTGCTATGCTGTCTTATTGTCATTATGTTTAAGGAAATTATTTGTCTATAATTTTTTTTCACCTGCTTAGTTTTAGAATTTTTTTTTTAGATTTTTGCAAGGCAAATGGGGTTAAGTGACTTGCCCAAGGTCACACAGTTAAGCAATTATTAAGTGTCTGAGACTGGATTTGAACTCAGGTACTCCTGACTCTAGGACCAGTACTCTATCCACTTTGAAAGTGCTTTATTGAATGTAATTTTTATTGCATTGTGGTAAGAAAATAAATGCCTCATTTCTGCTTTTCTGCATGTTCTGAGGGTTTTTATGTACTGATCAATATTTGTGAAGCTATCATGCACAACTGAGAAATATCCTTTTCCCATTATAATTAAAAGAAGTCTCTTTAAATAATTTTTCTAAAATTGTATTTAGTTCCTTAACTTTATCATTTACTAATCTACATCTGAACATGGCAAATTGTGGTCTCACACCATTTTGTTATTTCTTCAACTTTTTAAGAATTTAGATGCTATGATTGTAGATGTATAATCAATATTAGATTGCTTATCATGTCATGGAGAAGAGAGAGAGGAATAGAATTCAGAACTCAAAACTTTTAAGACAATGTTTAAAAATGTAGATGCTATGTTGTTTGTGCATGCATATTTGGCATTATATTAATTCCTCGTTTATGGTACCTTTTTAGCAAATTGTACTTTCCCTATTATCTCTTCTAATTAGGTCTATTTTTGCTTTTGCTTTGTCTGCCTTCTTTACTTCAGTTGAAGCAGAATAGATTCTATTCCAACTCATTTCATTCTAAGTGTTTGTGAATAAATGTTGAATTTGATTTCAAATCTATTCAGGGGGGCAGTGTGCAGTGGATAGAGCACTGGCCCTGGAGTCAGGAGGACCCGAGTTCAAATCCAGACTCAGACACTTAATCATTACCTAGCTGTGTGACCTTGGACAAGTCACTTAACTCCATTGCCTTGCAAGAAAAAAACAAGCAATCAAATCTATTATGTTATTCTCTTCTACTTTATGAGTTCATCCTATTCACATTCTCAGTTATGATGGCTAAATGATGTAAAACTATGTATTTTCCTCCATTTTCTCCTTTTTTGCTGTGTTTAACCCTTCCCCCTTTTAAGTATGTGTGTTAGCTTCCTTTCTGATCCTTGCTTCCCTTAAGACATGGTTTTCTATGTTTGAATCTTGACCTTTTCTATCACTATATTGGTACTTCATGGATGGGTTCTTTTCTTGTTTGCTCATTTGTCCAAACTACTTTTGACTTTGGGCTTTATGTCAGTATTAGAATCTCTTTGCTTTCAGAGAAGATGACGATGTCTGGCTTGAGCGTCTGTCCTAATAAATCCTGCTAGTTTCACTGTTCAGGCTGGGGGGTCTGTCAGTCTGCATATTTCTCAAGTGGTGTGATCCAGGTTAAGAGGGTCCTGCCAGAGTAGTCAGATGTCTGCAAGCTGGGTCCTCAGTTACTGTTAATTCACTGGAGGTTCTGCAAGGCCAGTGATTGAAATGGCTGGTTCCTCTTTGGTCCTGGTCAAATACCTTGGTTGTTCCACCATAGATTTACGTGGGGTGCTACAGACAACAGTCAAGACTAGGCTCGACTGAGCCACACAAGGTAGTTTGTTCTATGCTTAGTACTCAGTTGGCTCCCATGTTTGCTCATGACTGCTCCTCTATACTGTGGATCTGTCACACAGGATTGGGGAAATGGGTTGGCTCCCCTTCAGGAGTCCCTTAGGTTCTCTTTGCCCTGGTGCCTCCTGACATTTTCCCATCCTAGGATCCTGGAATGCTTCCTGCCACTACCCCTGCTGCTGTCACATGCTTCTAGGAAGTCCCTACCCCTCTGTCTGCAGACCTATGCTTTCCTAAGCTATCCTAGACTGGCAGAAATGACTTTGCTTTCCCAATCAAAATTTATTCTGATTGTTGTGAAAATGTGCTAGATGAGTTAAGCAAAATGGCTTCTCTCACTCTGCCATCTTGGTTCCACTGATAAATTATTCTTTACTGAAGACCATTTTAATTTAGCTTTTAGTCCATCATATTTATTTTTATCCTTTCTCAGAGTTGATTATGATCCTATATGATTCTGATGTGGTTCTTTGGTATCTGATCTTGCTTTTTGCAGTTTTTCTTGGGTCAAGTATGTTAAAGCATGTTCTCCCTCTAGTAATAACCTGTATATTATATTGTACAATTGGTGCAGTGTTGATGGAATACCACGACTGGCATCAGGAAGACCCCAGTTCAAATCTAGTCTCAGATACTTATTAGGTATGTGACCCTGGGCAAGTCACTTCACCTATAAAATGATCTGGAGAAGGAAATGACAAACCCCAAATAAGAGTCATGAAAAGTCAGACATGACTGACACAACTGAAGAAAAACAATGGAGTCTTACTATCTTCATTTTCCAGATGAGTGACTGAGACTCTTTGAGTTGAGTTGCCCAGGGTTTCACAATTCTCTTGGAGCCTTCCCAGAGTAGTCAGTAAGTTCTACCAGCTGGGGACAGAGTCAGGAGGACCTGCATTTAAATCCATCCTCAGACACTAGCTGGGGCCTTGGTCAAATAAAATGGGGACCACAACAACCCTTCGCCCAACAACCTTTTGTTGCAAGAATCAAATTAAATCATAGCTATAAACTGTAGGCACACAGTAGGGCCCCTACCAAGCCCTATTTCCTTCCATTTCCCGGAAACCAATAATGACCTGTGATAGATTCCATGAAAACATTCCAACATGTAGATGACAAATCATGAAATGCTTCTTGTGTGACAAGTCCTTGTTCCAAACATCACCTTGGTGCTAAGGGATGTTTAGATGAAGGCTCAGCTAAAGGAGTGCCCAGAATCTAATGAGAAAGAGGGACCCAGAAATGGAGCCACTCCACTAGGAAAAGGACCAAGAGAAGGAAAAGGAGGTGAGCTGGCCTGAATCATGAGCTTCCTCAAAAGTGGGGAACTCAGAAAGCCAATGCAGACTAAATGGGAAGAACAACCCTGGAGAATCAGACTGTGTCTCCCTATACTCATAGCCATTCCACTCAGGTCTGTGGGACTTCAACCAGAGGTGATCATGAAAACCGAGAAAGCCGATGGCACTGCTGTCCTGAACCGTGGGTCCGAAGAGACAGTTGTGTTCCAGTCCTTCTGTGAGGGACATCTGAAGAAAGCACTTACACGACAGCTCTGGAAGGTCTGGGACTTGTAGAACTGAGAGACAAAAGTTGCCTGTTCCTGGAAATTGTGGGTTGGGGCCAGAAGCTACTTCAGAAGAGACCCATGTTATCAACAAGGCCCTGGACACACTGAGAAAAATGGGGTGTCAGCTTGGAGCAGAATCTGTCCCTCTCTATTTGGGAGGGCAATAGAATCCTGCCAATAGACTGGGAGCCACTAGCTGCACAACCTCATCAACTATGCGGTTTTCGTGGAGCCATATAGAGGGAGAGTCCAGTTGTTCCGGTGAATGACCTTTCATTCAAAGGAGTGGTGTCCACGCTACCGTGTTGTGTCCAAGGAATGAGCCGCAGCTCCCAGGGAGGCCTAGAACAAACTTAGAAAGTATCCCAAGAAGCAACAGATGAGAGCCTTCTGCACTGCCTCGGACAGGAGGACAGAGGTGGGACGTGGACAAAGCCGGGCCTAAGTGAGTTGAGGACGCCTGGTTTTCCGTATTGGTCCTGGGCAGCCGCTCCTCCAGGAAGGGCACAGGAAGCGGAGTGCCTGCTAGCTCAATCTGGCTAGTTTACAAGAGGTCTTCATGCAAGATTGGGGGGCAGCTAGCGGGCGCAGACCCCAGCCTTTGTAATGTAAACTAACAAGTCTCCCTTCAGGTCCTTGTGGAAGCCAAACACCCCTATATTCTTTACACCAACAGAGCAAAAATCAAGATACTGCTAAAGTTGACTTGCAGACGGAGGGCTACAGCACTCGGCGCGGCTAGACAAAAAAATAAACATTAATTCATTAACGGAACAGAAATGATACAGGACATCAAGGATCTCAAATAATCCAAAGCGTTCTCCAGGAACCAGACCCTGCACTCCTTGGCTCTGGGCGCGCCCTCCGGCTAGCTCGCTCTGGCTTGCCACCTCACATGCCCCTTGTGCCCTCCCCGCTCAGTGCCCTGGGTAAGTGTTGTGTCTGTCTGGGTCTGCCCGTCCTCTCCCCCAGCCTGGGGGCTCCTGGGCCGGCTAGAGAGGAAGGGAGAAGCCCCCGGCCCGACCGCGGCTGTCGGTGGTCTGTGAATGAGCGGGCAGCGAGGTGAGGAAGGGGCGGCCGGTCGGGGGCCCCGGGGCCAGGGTGGGCCGGGCTCCTTCCAAGCAGAAACGGCCTTCTTCTCCCCCTGGGTGCCCGGGGGGGTGCGCCCCCCGATCCCAGCGGGCGGTCCGTCTGCAGGGGGTCCCCACAACCCCGGGGGGCACGAAGGCACAGCCGTGACACTGGGCGCCCTTCGCTTCCTTTTGGGGGGTCGCACTTTTCTCCGAGTTAGGGTGAGGGAGTCGTCTGACAGAGTAGGGGGGGGCTCTGCAGGCTGGAGGGGGTGCTGCCGGGGCCGGGGCCACCACAGGGCGGTGACGTCATCTCCCCGGGCCCGCCCCCACCTTTCTGCGGGGGATTTAGGGCTTTTCTCCCCGGGCCTTAAAATGGCTCAGCTGGAGCCGGATGGAGGGCGCCGAGGCCCTGACGAGGTCTAGCTTCCTAAGGCCTTGCTTTGGGGAGCCCCGATGACCCCCCCGGCTTCCGGGCAGTGGGCTCGGGGCGCGGGCCTAGTCCAGCCCCGGGTCTCTGCAGAGACGCGGCGCCTCGGGACTACATTTCCCAGAAAGCACGGCGCTGGCAGCCTCGGCCTCAGCCGCGGAAGTGTTGCCGTGGAAACGGAGGCCGGGCTCGCGCCGCTCGGCCGCTGATTGGGAAGCTTTCCCACGTGACTTCCGCTTCCTCCTACTGCCCCTGCGCCTCCGTGGGTCGGCCCCTCGGGCGTCGAGGGGGGCTTCGGGTCCGCGCCCCCCGCCCGGAGCCCCTGCTCGCCCGCTTCCTCTCCTCCTCCTTCTGCCCCTCCCCTCCTCCTCCTTATTTCCCCCGCTTCCCTCTCCTCCTCCTCCCCCTCCCCTCCCCATCTTCCTCCTCCCCTCCCCATCTTCCTCCTCCTCCCCCTCCCCTCCCCCTCCTTCTCCCCATCTTCCATCTCTCCCCCTCCCCCTCCCCATCTTCCTCCTCCCCTCCCCTCCCCATCTTCCTCCCTCCCCCTCCCCTCCCCATCTTCCTCCCCTCCCCTCCCCCTCTTGCTCCCCCTCCCCTTTCCCCCGAGGCAGTGGTCCCGGGGACAGCGATGGCCAGCTCCAGCGCTTTAAGGCCGGCCAAGCACCTTGCGGAGGGTTGGATGCCTCTGGCTTTAGCCCCAGCCGCCCCCCGCGGGGGCAGAACCTGAGGCTCCGGGCCGTGCCGGCCTCTGCTCCTGGGGCAGCGCGTGGACGGTGCAAGAACTGGGGACAGGGCTTTGGGGGGTTCCGTCGCCCCTCTGCGAGGCAGGAACAGCCCGCTTATGGTTTCCTTTTCTTCCCCAGCTTTGCCTGCCCACCTCTCTGTCCTTCCCCAAGAGGAGTGAGCTCTGGACCCTGGAATGGCCCCCGTGCTCCTGATGGCCGGGGCTCGCCAGGTGAGTGGGAGATTCCTGCTTCCAGAATAACTCTCTAACGCTGGACAAAACCCAGCCATCTAGTCCAGCACTCATTTTACAGAAGGGGAAACTGAGGCTCTGCACTGGGAAGCAACTGGCCCAAAGACTTAGTCATTGTAAGGGGCAGGTCTAGGATTTGAATCCAGGACCACTGTTACCCCCTTCAGAGACATTCTAATACACGAGGAGAAACAAGGAAAAGGATTTACTTGAAACAGCCCGTTTCTGTTAGGTACTTTGTTTATGTAAATGTGCATTAAATTGAACATCATAGTAACCTTTCTGGGCTTCTTTTTGCTTCCAAAGACCCCCCCCCCCCTCCTGCTGACACACACACGTATTTGGAGCAGTGATTGTGGTCACATACCTTATTCTTAAGCCTCAGAATTGTGGGTTACCCAGGGCAGCAGCAGAAAGTGATGGCCCACATAACTTAAGGGGTGTTGGGAAAGACCCATAGGACCTGCATAGATGGTGGGCTTCTCAGGTGAGCAGAATGAGGGACGGTATGGACATCCTGGGAGCCCAACTGGTCCCCATGACATAGACATGGGGGGAACCTCCTTCCCTGTGCCCTGGTTGGATGCTCTTGGATGGGTGGGTAGGTGAGTGGGGTGCTCTGGAAGGGGAATGCACTGAGGGTGGGAATCAGTCCCCAAACCAGTGAGGTTCCGGGCTCAGCAAAGGGTAGAATAGCTGGGCAAATGTCCAGTGGAAGAAACCAGGAAAGGAAAAGGCTTGGGGCTTGTGCTGGGTGGCTAGTGTTCAAAGGAGGCAGGGATGCTTTTTCTGGACAAGCCAAAACTTGGAAAGGCCATGATAGGCTCAGCAGCAGTGCATGCACAGTTTGGTACCTTTGGGGCATCCTTCCCAGTTTCTGCCCAGGTTTGACTGGACTGTTCTGGACAGCTCCACCCACAGCCACTAGTGAACCTGTTTTTGCACAACTCCTCCAGCATTTGCCAGTTTCTTCTTTTGTCATCTTTGCAGTTTGATAGGTGTGAGGAATAATCGCAAAGTTATTTTAACTTGCATTTCCCAAATTATTTGAGTCACTGCTTTTTATTCATCATTATTGGTAGTATTTGTAGGGCCATCCTGTGGAAGAGGGTGCAGCTGGTTCTTTTGGCACCAAAAAGTAAAACATCTAAGTCTGGTTTTGGAAACAGCTCCCAGAAATCAGAACCATCCAGAAACCTTGAACTCTATTGATTTTAAGTGAGTTCCCCAACTCTGAGGGGCTTCCATTGTAGTTGGCTGACCCCTTGTTAGGGAAGTTGTAGGGATTTCAGTTCTGGAACCTAGAACTCCCCTTGACAGGGACCTCCAAGATCATCTGGTCCAGCTCCCTCATTATACAGGTGACCTCCAAAAGATCAGGTAAGGCAACACAAACTTTGAACTCAGACCTTGCTCCTCCAAGTGAACCCTCTTACATGGCAACTGGGCTCCTTCTTGTCTTTGGTGTCTCTTCCAAGCTTTGAAGTTCTTGATTCTTGGTAGAACAAACTCTGGACTTCTTCCTGCCTCCAGGTCCTCTCCATTCCAAGCCAAGATGAGAGGAGACCAAGAATAAATAAAGGCTTAATAATTTTACCTTGTGTTTGTGTTGTGTAAGTTTTCTAATCAGTTGGAGGGAGATGAGAGGTATAACGAGCCTCCAGAAAGGGGAGATGAGTGTCCTTTTATGGGGACCAGGGAGCTGGGCCTCTATTCTGTTCTAACTTGAAGGGGTGGAAGAGAGGGGCTGCTGGCAGGGTTAATGCTTCCTTAGGGGGGAAAAAAGCTGTAAAACAGCTGAAGGGAAATTTACTCAGAGTGATTCTTTCAAAAATGTTTTCCCTTTAAAATATTATAGTACAAATATTTTCCAAGTTTTGCTGACTTCACACTGCTTCAATTCATAGAGATCTTCCCAATTTCTTCCTAAAGTATCCATTTCATTGTTTCTCCTGGCATGATAATATTATCCTACATTTCTAGGTGGCAGTTCCATTCCATCCATTTATTGCCCAAAGCCCCTTAATTAACAAATTTTGACTATCACAAAAAGAACTCCTTTCAGTATTTTTGCACGTAAGAGTTCATTTTCTCTTCTTGATTTCTTTGGGGTTAGGCTCAGTAGCAGTGAGCCAGGGTAAACAACCTATCCAGTTTGGTACCTTTGGGGCATGTTTCCCAATTGCTGTCCAGTGTTGACTGGACCATTCTGGACAGCTCTCACCTATAGCCATTAGTGAGCCTGTTTTCCCACAGCTCCTCCAGTGTTTGCCACTTTCTTCTTTGTCATCTTTGCAGTTTGATAGGTGTAAGGAATAACTTCAAAGTTATTTTAACTTGCATTTCTCAAATTATTAATGAGTTACAGCTCTGTTTCACCATTATTGGTAGTTTGAATTTCTTGCTTTAAAAACTTTTTTTATATTCTCTAACCTTTTAATTTATTGAGAAATGGCTCTTAATCTTAATCCATTTGAATAAATCCTAATAAATGATTTTAGAAGTGAGACCTTTAATGGAGAAACTTGTTGCAACAATTTTTTCCCTCAATTACCTGTTTCCTTTCCAATTGTTACCATATTAGATTTATTTGGCCAATCTTTTTATCACTTACTTAGTTATAAATCTTCCCCTTTCCATAGATTCAAAAAGTAAGATTTTCATTGCTCCTTCGAATTATTTATAATGTGACTTTTTATATCTAAGTCATGTATCCATTTAGAGTTTAGCTTGGTGTATGATGTGAGATCATGGGCTAAATCTGTTTTTCCTCAGACTTCTATCTTGTTTTTTCAGAAAGTTTTTTCAAATAATTCTTTCCTCAGTAATTGGGTCTTTGTGTTTATCTACTATTATTCTATTGTGTTTAAATTTCTCCTGCTATTGTATACCTGATCGGTCTGTCTGTCTTCCTTCCTTCCTTCCTCCATCCCGCCTGCCCTCCCTCTTTCCCTTTTCCACTCTCTCTTTTTATGGAGGCTGCTAGGTGGCACAGTGGATAGAGTACTGGCCCTGAAGTCAGGAGGACCTGAGTTCAAATCCAGCCTCATACACCTAGCTGTGTGACCTTGAGCAAGTCACTTTTAACCCCACTGCCTTGCCAAAAAAACCACACAAAACAAACAAGTATTAAATCATTTTCATGACTGTTGCTTTGTAGCTGTGGGGGAACAATTTTTCTGCTAAGGCCCATTTGGATATTTTGTAATATCATTCACAGGCTATATTTGATCAAATCTTTAAGTCACTCAATAAAAGCTCTTAGATTTATTGAATTACAAGTTCTGCTTGTGGTGACCTTGACAGTACCAGAGCAGTAAGGCCTGCAGTCGTAAGGGTCCCTGCCCCTACTTTATAATATAGTTTCAGATTTGATTCTGATAGTTTCATCTTTTCTTCCCATTTTTCCTTTATTTCTCTTGAGATTTTTTACCTTTTTTTCTCCAATAGGAATTTTGGTTGGTTTTTTTTTATTTGTTTTTGTCTTTTTTTTTTTTTAAGGTTTTTGCAAGGCAAATGGGGTTAAGTGGCTTGCCCAAGGCCACATAGCTAGGTAATTATATTAAGTGTCTGAGACCGGATTTGAACCCAGGTACTCCTGACTCCAGGGCCAGTGCTTTATCCACTGCACCACCTAGCCGCCCCTCCAATAGGAATTTTGTTATTTTTTTCTAGATCTATAAAACATTCTTTTGGGAGTTTGGAACAGTACTGAATAAGTAAATTGTTAGACTTTTTTGTCATTTAAGTTATATTGACTTGACCCACCCATGAATAATTAAAATTTATCTGCTGATTTAAGTCTATTTCTTTTTTTCTTTTCATTTTTTTTTGGCAAGGCAATGGGGTTAAGTGACTTGCCCAAGGCCACACAGCTAGATAATAAGTGTCTGTGCTCTATCCACTGTGCCACCTAGCCGCCCCGATTTAAGTCTATTTCTACAAAGTGTTTAATAGATTCTTTAATCTTGGAAAATGTGTAACCTATTATTTTTTTACCTTTTATAGTTGTTTTGAATAGAATTTCTCTTTCTAACTCTGCTTACTGAATTTTGCTAGTTTTATACAGGAATAATGATGATTTATATGAAATATTTTATAGCCTTGAAATCAAAATGATTTTCCCAATGATTTCCCAGGTTCATTCATGTCATCCTGCCTACTCAATATACTTCAATAGCTTCAAAACTTTCATAACCTGGCCCCCTCCTCCCTTTCTAGTCTTATACCACACACTGTGATGGCTTCTTCTATTTAGTGATCCTGGCCTTCTGGCTGTTCCACCAACAAGATCTTCCATCTTTCATGGCTCAGGCATAATCCTTGGCTGTCTCCCATACTTGAAACATTTTTCTCTCCTCAATTTTTTTTAGGGTTTTTTGGGGGTTTTTTTTGCAAGGCAATGGGGTTAAGTGGCTTGCCCAAACCTAGCTACATAGCTAGATAATAAATGTCTGAGGCTGAATTTGAACTCAGGTACTCCTGACTCCAGGACTGGTGCTCTATCCACTGCACCACCTAGACATCCCTCTCTCCTCAATTCTGAATACTGATCTCCCTGTATTCCAACTAAATCTCAAGTATAGGAAACATTCCCCAACCCCTCTTAATTCTTGTACTTCCTCCTTTAAATTAAGTCACCCCTCTTTCTCCTATGGAAACATCTGGGTCCAGTGGACCAGATATGGATCAGGACAACTGGAGATGGCCCTGGATGTGAGGAATTCAGTGTCAAATGACTTGCCCAGGGTCACACAGCCTTGTTGATTGAGTATTCATCTAATTCCTCTAAATTATCAGTTTTAAATGATTCCCTTTTCTCTTTAGTTGTTAGGAGTTCTCCTTTTTCATTTTTTGTTATAAACAATTTTGTTTTCCTCTTTTTAAAAAACCAGGTTTATCTGTTTTATTAGTATTTTATTTAAACTAGCTCCTAATTTTATTGATTCAGTGATTTTGGGGGTGTGTGTGAGTGAAGTATTTGGGATTAAGTGTCTTGCCCAGAGTCCACAGCTACACTAAGTGTCTCTGGCTAGATTTGAACTCAGATCTTCCTGACTCATGAATGCTCTATCCCCTGTGCCATCTTGCTGTCTGTCTTTTTGTTTTTAATCTTATTATTCTACTCTTTAATTCTGAGAGAGTCTCTACTTTGTTATATAATTAGGGGCCTTGATTTTTCTTTCTTTCTGTCAATGAAAGAATAGTTATAAAATTTCCTCTCAGAATGTTTAGCCATTTCCCATAGGTTGTCTGTTATTTTTATCATTTGTCTTTGATGTGCCACTTCTTTACCATTATTTAGACTCCAATTCCTTATAAAACCTTCTTTAATCATCCTTTTATAAATAGAAATTTATTATGATTAATAAATGATGTGTTTAGTATTTTTGCTTTTCTATATTTTGATGGCTTATGCCCCATACCTAGCCTCTGTTAGACCTCTCTCTGTTCCTCCCTTGCCCCACTCACTCCAATTTACCTTTTGAGTTTAATCTATTTTTATACTGAGATCTGTGCATGTGGAGAGAGGAGCTGGATGGATGGAGCATCTTCCTTCTCTTTCCTTCTCTGGCCATATTTTCTCTCCCTTGAAGTGAGGTGGCAGGGGGCCTGGTGAGATGTGGAGCCCCCTGAGGACTAGGCCCCATTTTCCCTCCCCCCAGGATGTGGAGAACTTCTAGTACAAAGAGGAGCCACCTTCCCTTTGATCTATACTACTTTGTGTTGGAGAGGAGGAAGAAGAGAATCCATGGGGAATGGGATTTTCATCCCCAGCTATACCTGTTCCTCCCCAAGTGGAGGGGAAATGGTTCCTCCCATCTTGACTGTCTGACTGTTTACCTACCATCTCCTACTGCACTTGTCTTCAGCCTCCTTTGGAAAGAGGAGTGGTGCCTTCCTTTTAATGATAAACACAGTCACACTTGGTCATACCCTACACATCCCAATGATTCCATGGTCATCATTTAAGCCCCCACAACCTATACTTCATCACCTATTTACTTAACCCTAACTCAGCCCACAGTTCCCTGTCAATGCCTCCTACCTCTTATTCTGTGCCTTCTGGAATGGCTGCTTCATAAGAAACAAACTTCCCTTCATCCTAAATATTTTCCTCTCCCTCTCCTTCCATCTGTTATGGAAACCTGATTTTCTTCTGATGCCACCACCTTTCTGGCCGCCCTTCCCAGAATCGTTGCATCTCATTCCCCTTGGCTTAGTGGATGAGGCAGAGGAATTGGGATAGTCCTCACATCCTATGATCACTTCCAGGTTTTCTCCCCACCTCCAGCACTCAGTACACTCTCCCATTCATTTCTACTCCCCAATAAAAATCCTTGTAACTGTTGTCTACAGAGCTCCTGGTTACTTCTCTGCCTTCTTTAATTCAGTACTGTCTTCATAGTAGGGAACTTTGGCAAAAATTCTCCTTCCTCAAAATCATAATATTCAGTTCTTCAATCTACTCCCTTCCCATTAGCTCCTTCTCAGCCACAAATGTGAACAGAAATGGTCACACTCAGGCTTGCCATTACTCACAAATATACCACTTCAATGGTCAAGAATGCTGAAATCTCTTTCCTAACCGTAATCTAGTAGCTTTCCATCTTGGTCATACCCTATACATCCCCCTTTAACAAAACTTTCCATACCTCCAGTCCATCAATTATCTCCCATACCATCTCCCTGACCTGAATCACTCTTTCTCTCTCATCCCCTTGGTGAACCAATCCTACTCCACACTGTCTCCTTTTGAATCCCTAATCCCCTATCCCATTACCAATTATATTCAATCAAACTTCAACTTTGGACCACTCCCATAATTTGTTGCCTGAACAAAGATGGAGAAAATCAGACTGACTGGTGATTGGGTTCACTGAAAATTCTGTTTCACAGTCTGTGGACTCTCACTGCTGCCATGCTATCCTAATATACTTCTCTTATAAACTTACTCTTCTCCACAATGGCTCTTCCAAACCTTCTCTTCCCTCCTCAAAACTCCCATGCCCCACTTCCCTGCTCTCAGCTGAAATCCTTGCCTCCTACTTTACAGAAAAAAAATAGAGACCATTTGCCATAATTTCCCTCTTCTCTTTCTCATCTGTCATCCAGATGCCTTTTGCCACTCTCTCCTCCTTCACACCTGTCTCACATAATGAGATGTCCTTACCCCTCACTCCCCCTCTGCCTGCTCAAGTGATCCAGTTCCTTCCTATCTTTTCCTCTGTCATCCCCATTCTGTCCCTATTTGGCCCTGGAGTTATGAACTGCAGATAGCCTGTGCCATCTTATGAATATCTTAAGACTACTTAGTCAGTGGAGATACCCCTTGCTTCAACCAATCTATGATCCCCCTTCTAATATGTCACTCTTGGATCTCAGGAGCAAGGTCTATTAATTAGTGAGATTTTTTTTTGCATATTTGGATAGCAAATATATAGCATATTTGGATACCCTATAAAAATAGGGTCCCAGAAGAAAGGGGCATCTCAGATTGTGAGGAAGATCAGAGGTTCACTTAATTAGAGGGGACCATGAACCCTATAATAAAGTGTCACCAACTCAAAGCTCTGCCTCAGTTTCTTTTATTGTAGGTGGGACAGTTTTAATCCCCACATGATCCTTTCCTACTATTGTCCTAATTTTTGGCCTTTTATAAATAAATTTAAAATTGGTGTCTCCACTTTCTTCTCACTCTCTTTTTACTCCTTACAATCTGATTTTTGACCTTATTACATTATATTTGCTCTCTCCACAGTGACCAGTGATCTCTTTGGCCAAATCTAATGATCTATTTTCTATCCTAATTATTCTTGGTCTCTCTGCGGGCTTTTATACATATTTATCTCCTCCTTGATATTCAGTATATCCTCTCTGAATTTTCAGGACAAGCCTCTCCTCTCTGATCAATCCTTCTCAGTCTCCTTTCCTAGAACCTTCTACAGATCCCTAAGCACAGAAGTCCTTCAGATTCTACCCTGGATCCTTTTTTCCCCTCTGCCCTACCTCACTTGGTGATATCAGTTCTCATGGATTTAATTGCCATCTCTAAACTAAGGGTCCTCAAATCTACTTATCCTTCCTTAGTCTCTGCTGACCTTCAATTTTGCATCTCCAGGGCGGCTAGGTGGCGTAGTGGGCAGCTAGGTGGCGTAGTGGGCGGCTAGGTGGTGTAGTGGATAAAGCACCAGCCTTGGAGTCAGGAGTACCTGGGTTCAAATCTGGCCTCAGACACTTAATAATTACCTAGCTGTGTGGCCTTGGGCAAGCCACTTAACCCCATTTGCCTTGAAAAAAATTTTTTTTGCATCTCCAACTGACCTTTCAGACATCTCAAATTAGATGTCCGATGGACATCTTAAACCCAACATGTCCAAAACAAATCATTTCTTTCTCCATACTCTCCCTTTCTTTCTACCTTTTCTATTAATATAGAGGGCAGCACCTTCCTCTCATTCATTCAGTAGCACAACTTTATCCTGGATTCTTCACTCTCCTTTCCGTTCCCCACTATCCCAAATCCAAATTGATGCCAAAGTCTATTGATTTCTCCTTTGCAACATCTTAATATACCCCCTTTTCTCCTCTGATCATGTCTGGACCATTGAGATAGCATGGGGGTCAGTTGGTCTGCCTCACATCTCCAATCCATGCTCTCTTTACTCAGCAGAGTGATTTTTCTAAAGCATAGTTCAGACATGTCAGCTCTTACTCAGTAAACTGTGGCTCCCAACTGTAGGAACTTCAAAGCCATCTATATCTTTTTTTTTTTAGGTTTTAGCAAGGCAAATGGGGTTAAGTGACTTGCCCAAGGCCACACAGCTAGGCAGTTATTAAGTGTTTGGGGCTGGATTTGAACTGAGGTACTCCTGACTCCAGGGTGGGTGCTCTATCTACTGCATCACCTAGCCACCCCCCTCCATAATCTTAAACATACATACTTTGTCCCAATGATTCTGACCTCCTGGCTGTGTCATAAAGGAGACCCTCCATTGCTTGGCTCTGGAGACTCTCTCTGGCCATCATCCCTCATGCTTGGAATGCCCTTCTTCCTTATCTTCACATACTGACCTCCCTGACTTCATCAAGAAACTTTATTGTTCTGTCTTATTTATTTCCTATTTATTTTTTATTTTTCTTATTTACACAGTTTTGCTTGTTGTGGGGGTCCAGCCTCCACGGAGTCCTTGGAACCTGACAGGAGGGATAGAGTCGGTGAAATGAGTTGAGTCAGCACAGGGGTAAAGGCAGGAGCAGGTTGACTGTCAGCTGCTTGGGTTTATTTTTATAGTCTCAGAATCATGTATGCATCAAGCAAACAAGCTAAGATCATTTCCTTGGTTACAAAAGTGTACAATTTTCATTATCAATCATATAGTTCATGTGGTTACAAGTTTAATCATGTGATTACAAGTTTAATTAATAATCATATAGTTAATTGATCTTTTTATCCCTACTCAGACTATGATGACCTCAACCAATCTGTTACCTTGTTTATTACTACATTGTATAATTAATGCATTTAAAGTTATTAATTAAGTAACTCTTTTAATGGAAAGTTTTTTATATTTTCTGTGTAAGTAATGTTTTTCGATACACTCCCTTAACAATCTATAGTGAGGGTCTTTATGCTTGTCCACCCATCCGTTAACTCTTACAATAACCAATTTTTCTTTCAGGCCTTGTTAGAAACCACGGTTTCTGTGACTTTTTTATTCTTTTCCATGAAACTAAGGCTGTTAGATTTCACATATAGGTCACCTATACTATTTTCTCACCATCTTTTTCATATATTCCTGTGTATAGTAAAGGGGGCAAAACTGTTAATTTCCCTGGAATTCTATCTGACCCATCTTGTATCTGTTTTCCCTGTATATATTCTGACATCTCCTTGGAATTCTCAGGGTTGGGTTTTCCAGAGATTTCATAATGTTGAGGCCTTTTGTATGCCTCAGGGAGAGGCAGTTCTGTTAAATTTGGACAGAGTTTACAATCTGTTTTATTCAAGGAATTTCCTCTGAAATCCTTCCTTTATAGTCATTTCACTGTTAGGGTGAGTAAGTATTGCAATCAATAATAGACCTATAAATATTGGTATGCATGGAATCCCTATTTATATATATTGAAGAAGGAAATGTTCCATCAGGTGGTGTGACTGCCTTGAGTCTTCTTGCTGCAACCGTATCAAGCAGCTTAGAGACCCTGGCTCCCAACAGCTTGTGGTCTCTTTGTTTAGATTGTGAGCTTCTTGAGGTTAGGCATTATCTTTTGTTTCTTTTTGATTCTGCTATGCTTGTGCCTAGTCCATTGTACATACTTAATAGTCATTGAGGAACCCGTTGTGGTAATTTTACTCAATTTTTCTCTATTCTGTTATGATATTTTGATTCATAGAATGTCCTTCCCCCTACCCCTTTTTGTGACTATTCTGTTCATTTTTATTTTAATATGTAATAATAATTTTTATCTACTTCTTCCTCTTTTTCATCATTGTAATCCTCTATCCATTTTATTTTTTCTTTCTAAAATAATTAAAACCACCTACCAACACTCTCTTGTTTTAACTTTTCCCTATCATTCTTTTTTTTTTTAAGTTCTTTTTGCAAGGCAGTGGGGTTAAGTGGCTTGCCCAAGGCCACACAGCTAGGTCATTATTAAGTGTCTGAGGTCGGATTTAAACTCAGGTACTCCTGACTCCAGGGCCGGTGCTCTATCCACTGCGCCACCTAGCTGCCCCTTTCCCTATCATTCTTAAAACTATTAAGCTTCTGAGAGGATAATTGTCACTACTCTGTATACATTTTCACAATTCATTCTCACATCTTCCCTTTCTGGTATACAAATATGTGAACTTTTCTGTGTTTCTCATGGTACCCGTATTTACATTTCCAAATAGCTACTCAGTTCTGGTTTTTTTATTTTCATCATAAACACTTGAAAATCCTCTCTTCTATTGAAAGTCTACTCTGTTCAATAGAATCTTGGTTATAAATCTTTATATCTTACCTTTTAGAACATTGAATTCTCCTTTCTTTTAAGCTGTGGCTGCTAAGTCTTATGTAATCCTTGTTGTGATTCTTTGATATTTGAATTCCTATCTAACTACTTAGAATTTTTTTCCTCCTTTAATCTAGATGCTCTTTATTTTGTCTAATTTTCCTGGGAGTTTTCATTTTAGAGGTGACTTTTCATTTTTTCTAGTTTTCATTCTTTCTAGAGGTGACTAGGAATTCTTTGTATTTTTACTTTGCTCCTCTTCTGGACAGTTTTACTAAAATTTTCTAAAAACCTAGGCTAAACAGTAGATAGAGTGCTGACGCTGGAGTCGGGAGAAACGGAGTTCAAATCTAGCATCAGATACTTACTAGCTGTAGGATCCTAGGCAGGTCATTTAATCCTGTTTGCCTCAGTTTCTTTGTTTATAAAATGAGCTGGAGAAGAAAATAGCAAATCACTTATGTGTCTTAGCCTAGAAAACCCCAAAACGAGTCATGAAGAATTGGACATGACTGAAAAACAACAACAACAAATTATGTTTTTTTCTTTTGATCACAATATTCAGATGGTTGGTTGGTTGGTTCTTATCCTTCATTATCAAAGACTGTGTTTGAGACAAATTACAATGTGTCCGACTATGGCTGATCAATAAAGATATTGTAAATGTAATATTCAAATAATGTAATCAAGGAGACCAAATCAGTTTTTACAATATATTTTCTTTCTTTTTTCTTTTTTGGATCTCATTATGTTGTTGAATCATTTTCTTGTCTAGCTCATTGTAATTTTTATAAAAGCATTCAGTTTTTGTGAGAGGTTTTCTACAATCTGTCCTAATCATCAATTTTTATTCCTTTTCCTTCCTGTGTAATTTCTGTAACCCTTGATTAATTTCTTCCAAATACTCTTGCTGTGTCTTAAAAATACTCCAGCAGTATCTTTAAAAAAAAAAAAGGGTACTTTAAAAAAAAAATCAGACTTTTCCCAGTGCTGTTGAGAGATCACAGTGCTCTTGTTTAGCCCCTGAATTTTTCTGCATCCAAGGTATTTCCTCATGGGGAAAGGTATTTCCTTGCTTTACTCATGGAAAAGTGGGACTGCACTTGGATCCTGAATAGAATGGGCCAAGCTAGGTTCTTCCTTCAAGAGACTAGTTCTCTTCTTGGGGGTTCTTTCTTCTGGGACATTTCCCTGTTGTAGGCCCTTTGTCCCTGCTACTAGGCTTTGGATATTCTTGCACAGGACTTTGGCCATTTGCTTCTTAAAATAGTTAAGCTAATTCTTACTGGAGCCTTTCTGCCTCTGGTACTCTTTGGAACCTTCTACAGTAATCTTAAGCCTGGGCTCTCTGTTCCACTGGACTGGGGCCTTGTTGGTAAATGATCAGTCTCGGGATCTTTGTTCTGGAGTGTTCCAGTGGGTGTTCTCTGAGGCCAGGAGCCCTGAAACCACCCTGAAGGCTCTGCTCTGGGCTTAGCTCTCCCTGTGGCCCTTTTCCCACAGTCTCTGAAAGGAGACCTTCTGTGGATGCCTGGGCTAGATGGAGGCAGTGTAGAGAAGTTGTTCTTCTCTGACCTGGGTGCATGGAGATCTTTTGTGGGGTCTGGATCCCCTGGACCCTTGAATGGTGATCTCCTTACTGAAAAAACAAAAAGTAGAAATAGGAGAACCACTCAATGCTGGATCCTAATTCTTGAGCTGAAATAGTGATTAACACCTCATCTTGTAGATAAAGGAACTGAGACCAGGGAAATGAGGTGATTTGTCCAAGGTCACCCAACAGAAAGTAGCATGACCAGGATTTAAACCTAGGACCTTGGACTTCCAATCTAACCACGCTACCATTATGCTGTTTCTCTCCTAGTGATTATTCTTTCATTGCATATTGCTTTAGGAGCTGTTACAAATGAAATCCTTGATAAGCATTTGATTTGTATTATAGTGAGGTTAAAACCCTAAGGTCCATTTGAGGGCTGGTCCCTGGACAAGCACAAACAAAGGCATTTGGTGTTTCAGGAGGCAGTGAACTTCCAAGATGTGGCAGTGGTCTTCACTCAGGAGCAGTGGGCTTCCCTGGACCCTTCTCAGAAAGAGCTGTACCGGGACGTGATGCTGGAGACCTACCAGAATCTGCTCTACTTGGGTGAGAATGGTTTCTCCTTCACTCTGCTTCCCCCTCCCCAGCCTCCAAAGGGGTCTTAGGTCCTTATTTGATAAAAGGCAACTGTTTGATCTTCAGAGACCAGGAAGTACTCCTCTTCTTGTACCAAGGGGCTTCATGATTGTTATTGTATTTTATGCAATTTACCTTTTGTACTTTCGCAGAAGTATGATAGATTTCTGTTCCAATCCTATATTTTAATTCTCTGCATATCTTCTGCTTCAGGTGTGTGTCCCATAAACCACATGTTGGTTTCTTAAAATTAAGAAAATATCACTGATTTTTTTTGGGGGGGGTCTGGGTGAGGATCCTAAGTGGAACAATCAGAGTAGGCTTTGTGTGGAATGGAGCACTAAGACTCAGACTAGGAAGGATAGTCAGGTGTTGTGGGCACTTTATCCTAAATGTGTCCTTCAGTTCAGATATGAGGTGAGGACAGAATGAGGCCCTTAGTCCAATCAGTACATCATCTGGGTGTGGTGGCTTGCACACTCACCAAAGCAGGAAACCAAGGAAGGAAGTACTGGTCCCATCACACCACAGATGCCATATCATTAGTAGGGAGAAAAAGGTCTCCAAAAGCCAGCAAGTGGAAGGAGCAATAGAGGGAGTGACCAGCCCAGAATGACCCTTTACCTTTTGCTTCATTCTGCACTTGTGGAACTGGTGCACTGTTAGTTCTACTGGGACTTATTGCCAAATATTCTGATCACCTGGGTACTGCTTGGGTTTTATATGAATAAGGCTTTGTGCCTAGGCCAGGATCTGTGGCTTTCTTGGATGGAATGTCTAGGCCTATAGCCCAGAGTTAGGAGATGACAGATACTAATAGATCAGAAGTGAAACATCAGACTAATGTCAGATTCCCTGAGTTATCTCTGACTAGAACACCCATGGTCTCTTGCCATCTCCTTGTGTATTCCAAGATAGGATGGAAAATTTCTCCTGAATTTCCATGTCCTCTGGTATTCATTTCATCTTTGCTGGGTTGAGACTAAGGGCAGCTCTGCTTGATTAGAACTGGTTTTGTCTCCATCTTTACCTAAGACTTCCATTTCCTTTGATCAGGACTGGCTTTGTCTAAGCCCCAGGTGATCCATCAGCTGGAGCAAGGGGAGGCTCCTTGGATGCCAGAGAGAAGAGTTCCAGGGAGCAGCTTTCCAGGTGAGTGAGGGACCAACTCCCAGACAGGGAGTTCTTGAAAATAGTGTCTCCACTAGTCCATCAGTGCATCCTTTCCTTAAAGTCTGACACAAGTCTTTGCTCAGAGCTGCCCAAGGCTGTGACACTGGTGTCAGCCAAAGAAAGGTCATTTCACTGACTCAGCAAGACAGTCTCCTGACATTTTCCGGTCTCAGAAAAGATTCTTGGAATTCAAGATGTAGAGCTGACAGGGCCCTCAGAGGGCCCTCATATTGCTTGTGAAGAAACTTGTTCAGGATCATCCAGGCAGTCAGAGGGAAAACTAGCATCAAAGCCAGTGCTCCTTCCTCAGAACCAGGATAAGTAATACTGTCTTACCTGCTCCTGTTTTCATTTCTCTTTTTTGTGTATGAACTTTGACAAAATCATGACAGATCTTGCATATTCATGTCCTAGTGAAATAAAACTGAAATCACATGAATGAAAGTCTAAAACTTCATAGAAATAGAAGTTATTCTAATTTTGGAGTTAAATAATCAGCCAAAAAGATAGCTATCTCACAGCTATAGTAACGCATTTCTGACCCTAATGCAATGAAGCCAAAGAAGCTCTTAGTGGCCTCAATAGGATAGGAAAGAGGCACTTGAAGACTGACATCGCTGGCAAGAGTGGCAAGGAATGATGTGGAAATGACCAATAATGAGGAGAAAAGCCTGCTATTTTCAACTTAAGACACTTAATAATTACTTAGCTGTGTGACCTTGGGCAAGCCACTTAACCCCGTTACCTTGCAAAAAAAAAAAAAACCCAAACAAAACAAAACAAAAATTTATGAGGCTCAATAGAAAAGTTTGTTTTTTTTAAATAAGCTATCAATGAGGGTCAGCTAGGTGGCACAGTAGCTAGAGTACCACCCTAAAGTCAGGAGCCTGAGTTCAAATCTGGCCTTAGACACCTAACTTGAACAAGTCATTTAACCCCATTGCCTTGCAAAAAAACAAAAAATTTAAAACATAAAAAATAAACTACCAATGAGTATAGGTAGCAGTTTTATTTCATGTTTAACAATAATTATTTTGAGGAGAAATAAGATAGGACTAAAAAGCATAGGAAATATTTCCATTTTCTTTCTTTCCTTTTTTCTTTTTTTTTTTCAGATTGGGAAACTAGGTCTGAAACCAAGGAATCTCTTCTCAAACTGGGCCTATCTGTGGAGAATTTATCTCAAAACAGACTCACAAGGGATGACTTCTCTGTCTCCAACTTGAAAGAGGCCTGGGCATATGATGTAAAATTAGGGAGGCAACAGAGTATTGAGGAGAAAAAGTCCAAGCAAGTAAAAATCACCCAAAGGGAAATTCTTAGGGATATGAGAGATTTTGAAAGTAAGAAGTATGACTCAAGTATCAGTCTAGAACCAAAGTATTTTGTGCAACAGAGAGTAATTATAGGAAAGGATCTTCTCAGAGATGATTCAGGCAGAAACCTGTGTTCAGAACCAAGGAAGTGCCATCGAATTTGCTCTAAGGAGATAGATTCTAGGTATAATGACTGTAAGAAATCCTTCATTTCTCAATCAGACTTTATTGCATATCATAGAATTTATACTGGAGAGAAATCTGATAATTCTAATGAATATGGAAAAACTATCAATTTTAGCCCAGGTATTAGTTTTCATGAGAATATTGGTACTGAAGAGAAAGTCTTTAAATATAATAAATTTGAGAAGGCTTCTATCCAAACTATACAACTAATTGAACATCAGAGAATTCGCACTGGAGAAATGCCTGACTATAGTGACTATGGGGAGCCTCTGAACTATGATTCATTCCTTACTTCCCATCAGAGGATTCACACTGAGAAAAAACATAATCATTGCTTGAAGTCCTTCCTTCAGAATCAACAACTTCCTCATCACCAACAAATTTATACTGAAGAGAAGTTTTATGAATGTAATCAATGTGGGAAAGCTTTCCACAGGAAAGGGCAGCTTACTCAGCATCAGAAAATTCATACTGGAGAGAAACCTTTTGAGTGTAATGACTGTGGAAAGTCCTTCCGCCTGAGAGAGCACCTTACTAGACATCAGAGGATTCATACTGGAGAGAAACCTTATGAATGCAATGAATGTGGGAAGGCATTCCACCTGAGAGAACTCCTTACTCTCCATCAGAGTATTCATACTGGAGAGAAACCTCATAAATGTGATGAATGTGGAAAAGCTTTCAGTCAGAGAGGACATCTTAATTTACATCAGAGAATTCATACTGGAGAAAAACCTTATAAATGTAATGATTGTGAAAAACCCTTTCGTCTGAAAGAGCACCTTACTCGACATCAAAGAATTCATACTGGAGAGAAACCTTATGAATGTACTGAATGTGGGAAGTTTTTCAGACGGAGAGGACTTCTTACTCGACATCAGATTATTCATACTGGAGAGAAACCTTATAAATGTAATGAATGTGGTAAGGCCTTTAGCCTGAGAGAATCATTTACTCGACATCAAACTATTCATACTGGAGAGAAGCCTTATGAATGTAATGAATGTGGGAAGGTCTTTAGCCTCAGAGGATCATTTACTCGACATCAGAGTATTCATACTGGAGAGAAACCATATGAATGCAATGAATGTGAAAAAACTTTCCACCTAAGTACAGAACTTATTCGACATCAGAGAATTCATACTGGAGAGAAACCTTATAAATGTAATAAATGTGGAAAAGCTTTTCATATGAGCACAGAACTTACCAGACATCAGAGGATTCATACTGGAGAGAAACCTTATGAGTGTAAGGAATGTGGGAAGGCCTTCCACCTAAGAGAATACCTTACTCGACATCAGAGGATTCATACTGGAGAAAAACCTTATGAATGTAATGACTGTGGGAAGGCCTTCCGCCTGAGAGAACACCTTACCCGACATCAGAGGATTCATACTGGAGAGAAACCTTATGAATGCAATCAGTGTGGAAAGGCCTTCCACTTAAAAGAGCTCCTTACTCTCCATTGGAGTATTCATACTGGAGAGAAACGTCATAAATGTAATGAATGTGGGAAGGCTTTTAGCCAGAGAGGACACCTTACTGTACATCAGAGGATTCATACTGGAGAAAAACCTTACGAATGTAATCAATGTGGAAAGGCCTTTCATGCAAGAGAACTGCTGACTCTCCATCAGAGTATTCATACTGGAGAGACACCTTATAAATGTAATGAATGTGGGAAGTTCTTCAGCCAGAGAGGGCATCTTACTGGACATCAAAGAATTCACACTGGAGAAAAACCTTATGAATGTAATGACTGTGGGAAGGTTTTTCGTCTGAAAGAACACCTCACTCAGCACCACAGAATTCATACTGGAGAGAAGCCTCATAAATGTACTGAATGTGGAAAGGCCTTCAGCCGGAGAGAACACCTTACTAGACATCAAACAATTCATACTGGAGAGAAACCTTATGAATGTAATGAATGTGGGAAGACCTTCAGCCTGAGAGGATCACTTACTCGACATCAGAGTAATAAATGTCATCCCATCTTTGCAAATTAAGCTAAGATTTTGTAAGACTTGAGTATGGATGATCTACAAACTCTGAGGTGTAAATTAAAGAACTAAGTAATTGGATGGAATTCGGTATCCATTTTTTTCTGACCAATAATGAAAAAATATTTCTCAATTTATAAATTTCATAGAATAGTCATTAAAATGAAAAAAAAAGTCTTAGTTCAAACATTTTGACTCAGTAATCCAAATATTGGACGTGTGCCAAGATCACTAGAAAACAACAAAAGTCCCATTCTTGACACTTCATGATACCATTGGTATTTTCTTGGCAAAGATACTGGAGTTATTTTCCATTCTTTCTCCAGCTCATTTTATAGATAAGGAAACTGAGGCAAACAGGGTTATGTAACTTTTCCAGGGTCACAGAGCTATTAAGTATCTAAGATTAAATTTGAACTCAGGTCTTCCTGACTCCAGACCTAGCACTCTATCTACTACACCACCTAAGCTCAAAGGTCCCATAAATAACATAACAGCTTTTTGGATGCAAAAGATAGCAAAAAAAAACTAGAAATAAATTAGGTATGTATTAATTGTAGAATGGCTACACAAATTTTAGGGTGTGCTTGAGCTGGAATATTACTGTGTAACAACAAAAGATAAATATGAGAAATTTAGAGAGCCATCAAAAGATTGTATGAACTGATAAAGAAAAAGGGAGAAAACCATAAGAACATGAGTCAGAATGATTACAACAATTAAAATTAAACCACTTCCAAAATGGTGCAGGTTAATTATATTGACTCACTTTATTACCAGAAAAAAAAAGTGGAAGAAATAGATCTCCAGTTTCTCCCTAGGGAGATGGGGAACTAGGGGAATAAACTTTTGCATATAGTGTCAGATACGGTTTCTTTGACTGTTGGGTTTTATTATTGTCTTTGTTGTAAAAGAGGATTTTATGTGGATGGTATATTAAAATTATTAATGGGAGGCAATTTGACATACATTTCTCTCTCTCTCTCTCTCTCTCTCTCTCTCTCTCTCTCTCTCTCTGCACATTGAGGCAAATCTAAAAGCATAGATAGAGATAGAAGAAACCAATGCATTTCAATACAACTGCTCCTCTCACACTTACTCTGACAAATGAAAAATGCAGGTAACACCTGGAATTGTCATGACTATGTTTTTTTTTATTATGACAATAGTTATGCCCATCTTTGACCTAGTTAATGTCATGGAAAGAGGTTTATTGATCTCACTAATGTATTTCACACTATTCCTAGAACTGAGAGTAATCAGAAGCAATTTCCATTCATGTAGGAAGGAGTTCAGTATACCTTTTATCATATGCCCCCGGAACTATTTGAATCTTCCATTCTATATACTGCCATAGTTTGGTATTCAAAAAGTGGAACAAAGCCTCACTTTGTGAAGGTTTGCTATATAACTCTAAATTGGTGACATGTTTATTGAGTAGCCTTGGATTGTGTTCTAGCCCACATGAGAGAAAAATGTGAAAAAAATCAACTTTAGACAATCCAGAATCTAGCCTGCTATCAAGTTTAGAGGAATGTCATGGATAAGGGGAACCTTATTAATGTAAATACTCCAAAATAGATTATTGCCTTTTGTTTCCACATAGGTCGAAAGGGTTTTTTTAGAAAACCAACACTATGCCTAAGTTTTTTGTTGGCCCCCATTTACTGAAACACCTAAAAATTTTTCTTTTTTTTTTTAATTGGGACCCAAAATGAAATATGGTCTTGAAAGAACTAAAGTGGGCCATCCAAGAGTTTTTCCCCACTGAACCTTTATGACCCCATGTTTTCAGAGATATCCATAATGAACAAAATTGAAAGGAGTCCAGGGCCAATGCTCCATTCTCTGCACCACCTAACTGCCCCCTCCATACTACTTTTGAAAAGCAGTTGTTCAACTGTTATTGGACTGCAGCTACTAAGTGGATAGTTGCCTCTTGTGAATTTAGTGAGAAAAAGATAATTCCTTCTAACTGGTAGGGCACAGGAGACCTCTTATTAATGCAGATGGTACTTTTAGGATGGCAGTTGTTCCAGTCCCTCTGTAGCTTTCATGAGTAAACTGTAGTGGTTGTGACATCTAGTCTCAGCTAAAATGCCTTGCTTCCTCCACTACCTCAACTGGCCCTGCTTCAAGGATCTGATTCCTAAGGAATATCATGTTTCCTGGTTACATCATGAGAGGGATATGTACAACTATACTTTGGATATCATACTCTAAGGCAAGACTTTTCAACCTTAGGTTATCTTAAAATCACATTAAAATAATTATTCAAGGGCCATACCCACAATTAAAAATACAGTACACAAATATGTTAGTTAATTTGTAGTTTTATGTTTGATTAATGAGTTTTGGTTTCAATTCACTCCTAAAAAAATGACACATTTACACCAACAAAATTAAAACATATATTTAATAAAGTGATTATAAAACAGGTAGAAATAAATCAGTTTTACAGCAAAAATAACCAATAAGTCCTGACATAATAAAAAGAAGAACAAAGCCTACATAAATATAAATATTAAGAGAAAACATCACCAATTTGGGAGAGCTTCAACATCTGAATCAACAGTGGCTGGGGAGTCCCAGGATACAGCCCAGCCTCCAGAGTCCCTATCAGGAAGGTCCCAGGCAGAGCATCTTCTCTATGCGTGAGATTCCAATTAGGCTAAGGTCTAATTAGATCTTATATAGCTTGAGAACAAAGAAGGCTTCTTGCTAATTTTTTTGTGGAATAAAACCAAATTTTCTAGGTTGTCCGAGGAGGGAGCCACCCCTATCCAAACCCCAAGAATTATGGTATTTACATTCAGGAATGGCTAGTTCCTGAAGAGATAGGCAATGTAAATCAAGTACAGCCTTGAGGTCTGACCAGGTCCAGTCAAGGACATTCAGCGGTACTTTTAAATGCTCAAGCTGTTTTAAATATGTGCATAAGATGAATCCTGCTCATCTCCCCTACCTGCACATCAGGGGTGAATTGGGGGTCAGTAATTCTCTGTAGCTAAACTATAAGACCTTACCATGGAAATCTCATATCTTATGTATTAACCATATATCTTACTTTGGTTAGGTTTAGCAAGTACTATGAAAAGTCATGGTAGGGGTGGTTAGGTGGCACAATGGATAGAACACCAGCCCTGGAGTCAGGAGTACTTGAGTTCAAATCTGGCCTCAGACACTTAATAATTATCTAACTGTGGGTCCTTGGGCAAGCCACTTAATCCCATTTTCCTTGTTAAAACCTAAAAAAAAGTCATGGTACTTTTAACTTCTTAGAAAGTAGGGGAACACAGAACAACAAATAAACAACACATCAGTATAAAGGTAGGTGCACACTGCGTAGTCTGCATTATACAAATGGAACACATCCCACAGATCGATTGAAAATTCTGTGCAATGTGTTCCATCTGTAATGCTACTTAAAAACACCAAAGGAAATTAACATCAATGAGATTATTTATTAATGATAGAATTTAAAAAAATCCAATATGCATTCCATGGAAGTCATTTTATTTTTTTGCTCATGAAAATTAAAACCCACAGGCAAACTGCATAAAATTGCACTGTGGGTTACATGTGGCCTACAGGTCATATTTTGGACAGCTCTGCTCAAATGGATAAGTTGTCCTTGCAGGTCCTCTGAGTGGCTGCTGGGTAAGAGAAGCTTGAGGATTGGGTTAGTTAAGATCTCTCTCAAAACTAATTGTATGTTTGATTGATCTGAAACTTGAGAATAGAAGAGTTTCTCTTCTTTGGGATCAGGCTGAATATATCTATAAGCATCAAAAAGAAAAAAATTTGATGTTCTTTTCTGTGGGCAGGTTAGTACCCATTGGGCCCCTATGCTGTGGTAGAACCAATATCTTAAAACCTTCCCAATACAGACCAGGGATTATTGTAATTTGGCAGTGTCCAGAGTGCAAATAGCTCAGGAAGTGGCAGCATCAAACTCACCTAGCTGAATCATTGTAACCTTACTGAATAGCCTTTTCTTGTTATGGCTAAGTAAATTCCCCCCCTTTTTTTTAAGTTCTTGCAAGGCAAATGGGGCCAAGTGGCTTGCCCAAGGCCACACAGCTAGGTAATTATTAAGTGTCTGAGGTCGGATTTGAACTCAGGTACTCCTGACTCCAGGACCAGTGCTCTATCCACTGCATCACCTAGCTGCCCTGTAAATTCCTTTTGTTAGAGGTTTTTTTTTTAAAAAAAAAGAAAACTATTAGTTTTGTTAACTTTTAGGCTATAAGTGGCTTATGCCATTTCAATCTCAAATCCAAATTATCAAACTAGCCTGAGTAGGGTCTGGTCTATAGCATGTTTCCTCTACCAAAAAGGCAGTAGACCTTGGAAAATAGTCCTATTGCTAATCAGGATATGGGGGCCATAATGCCACTTTGTGCTGAGCTCAAAACCATATGATTCCCCTAAGTAGGAACAAGGGAGTTATTTCTATCTAATGGGACCCTGAGCCAACCAGAATATCTGACAATCTCACATGGTCTTCAGTCTGCCCCCAATTGTCAAATTGACCCTCTCCCCCCATCTTGGAAAGTTAGATGCCACTAACTGACAATTGCATCACCAAGTCCTAAATTACTAGGGCCATGTGTCTCACCTCCCAGAAACCATCTCCATGATGAACCAAAGCCACCCTTATAATGGGGAGAGGGGATTTCTGAGATCTATCTTCCAGGGCGTCTTAACCAATCAGGACTACTTTGGGATCTACACTGGCACTTCCTCATTCCTTCCCTGACATAGAGTCATTCAGACACAGAAGCCCCACTCTCTCAGAGGGCTCCATAAATCCTGGGAAACTGGCAGATTCACTTTCCAGGATGGTTCAACTTCCCAGAAAATGAGGGAATGCTGCCTTGCTTTCTGACCACTTGAAGGAGATGAAACTGTCTCTGAATAATGAGAGAATGTGTGTAACAGCCTCTGTCTGCTTCTAGTTTAAAAAGAGAGGAAACTGGGTGGCTAGGTGGTGCTGTGGGTAGAGCATCAGCCCTGGAGTCAGGAGTACCTGAGTTCAAATGGGGTCTCAGACAATTACCTAGCTGTGTGGCCTTGGGCAATCCACTTAACCCCGTTTGCCTTGCAAAAACCTAAAACAAAAGCAAAAAAAAAAAAAAAAAAAAAAAAGGAAACTTCTCTGAAGTAAGCCTTTGGAGGACTGTGTGATTGCAGGTATTTGGAGGGTAGGGGTGGTTTCCAGAATGAACAAAGAAGTGAAAGGCAGGTATCTGCCCTAGCATGGCAGCAGCATTTCATGTCTGCAGCTCCTTTCCTCAAGACAATGACAGATGTCATTGGGGTATTTGATGATTGGGGACAGACTGAGGACCATTGAGATTCTCATATGCTATGGTTGGCTCAGAGTCCCATTAGAAGTAACTCCCATTTCTGACTTTTGAGAGGTACATGTGAGCCCAAGATAGCAGAATGGACATTTTTTTCCAATTCCCACAACCTCTCAAACCTCCCCAAAGCAGAAACTACATACCAAAGCTAAAATAAGTTCAGCTGTTTCCATGGTCTCAGACACCAAGAATCCAAAAGAAGGCAAAACAAAAACAACTCCTCAAAACCTAGGAACTGATGTTCACTGATCCTGTGTTCCCTCAGGACCCTTCCTTCTCACCACCACCCCCACTCCATTCCCCATGCTGCCAGCAGTGAAGGCGAACTGAACCAAGGATAGTGATACAGGCCTACAACATGGGTTCCTCCTCCCCCTTCTAGTGGAGCTCTGGATCCAGGCCTTGACAGCAAGGCTGGCCATAGCCCTTTAGGAGCAGGGGCTGCAGTCTGGAAGCACTAATGCTGCAAATCTCTGACCTCACCTAGCTCTGAATTAGTGCCCGGGAAAGCAGGCTCTATACTGTTGATGCCAGAAAACTCTGAACTGCTAGTCTGAAGTCAAAGAGCTAAGGAACTGAAGGTGTAGGACGGATCACCTGGACATGAAACTTTGTATGTCAGAGATTTGAACAGCCCTCTACCAAGCATGAGGACAGAACACAAGTCAGGTTTTTTTAATTATAAAGATTTTATTTGAGTTTTACAATTTTTCCCTTAATCTTACTTCCTTCCCCCCACCCCCCCACCCCCGCAGAAGGCAATTTGCCAGTCTTTACATTGTTTACATGGTATGCATTGATCCAAATTGAATGTGATGAGAGAGAAATCAAATCTTTAAGGAAGAAACATAAAGTATAAGAAATAGCAAGATCAGACAATAAGATATCAGTTTTATCTTCTAAATTAAAGTTAATAGTCCTTGGTCTTTGTTCAAACTCCAATTCTTTCTCTGGATACAGATGGCACTCTCCTTTGCAGACAGCCCCAAATTGTCCCTTATTGTTGCACCGATGAGATGAGCGAGTCCATCAAGTTTGATCATCACCCCCATGTTGCTATCAGGGTGTACAATGTTCTTCTAGTTCTGCTCATCTCGCTCAGCATCAGTTCATGCAAATTCCTCCAAGGCTTCCCTGAATTCCCATCCCTCCTGGTTTCTAATAGAACAATAGTGTTCCATGACAACATATACCACAGTTTGCTAAGTCATTCCCCAAAGGAAGGACATTTACTAGATTTCCAATTCTTTGCCACCACAAACAGGGCTGCTATGAATATTTTTGTACAAGTGATGTTTTTACCCTTTTTCATCATCTCTTCAGGGTATAGACCCAGTAGTGGTATTGCTGGATCAAAGGGGATGCACATTTTGGTTGCCCTTTGGGTGTAGTTCCAAATTGCTCTCCAGAAAGGTTGGATGAGTTCACAGCTCCACCAACAATGTACCAGTGTCCCAGATTTCCCACAACCCTTCCAACAATAATCATTGTCCTTTCTGGTCATATTGGCAAGTCTGAGAGGTGTGAGGTGGGACCTCAGAGAAGCTGCAATTTGCATTTCTTTAATAGGTAATGATTTAGAACAATTTTTCATATGACTGGATCACTTTGATCTCCTCATCTGTAAATTGCCTTTGCATATCCTTTGACCATTTGTCAATTGGGAAATGGCTTTATTTTTTTTTTAATTTGATTTGGAGTCAGTTTTAAAAGCTGAGGTAGAGACATAGTTAAGTAAACACCGGGTTACTTTGAGATCCAGCCTCCGAGGAAACTATAATCAGAATGGGGAATGTGTCAGAAGTGAATGTAAGGAAAATGAGGTGGGGAGGGAGTGTCTGAAAGTACCAAAGATTCCAGGATGAAGAAATCCCAAAGACTTTGAACATAAAGAGATAGCAGGAAAAAACAGTCACAGAAGGAAATATGACTTTCAGGCCTTGTAAATGAGTTCAGGCATTTATGAATAATTGGTTGGTTGGTTGTTGTCCATTCTGGAAGAGGACCAAATATCACTAAGTTGGGGTCAGCTACAGTGTGTTTGACTGTGATTGATCTGACCAATACAAGCTCAGAAAACTCCTCCATAGGTGGGGCACAAATAGTCCACATGGACATTGGAAATGGAGATGTCCCTAAATTTTCACATCTCATATTTCTTTTGAGCTAAAGTTCTGCTTTGCAACACAGTGCCTTCTTTGATTCAGGCGTGACATGCTGGTTGGTTCAATGCCATTGTTTCCCATGGCTTACAATCAGTTCCAAAGTTCTTCAGAGAGATCTTAACAGTGTCCTTGTATCACTTCTTCTGACCTCCATGAGAATGCTTGCTTGTTTGAAGTAAATGTGCTTGACATTCAAACAACAAGATCAGCCCATTCTGCTGCAGAATTTGAATGCTTGGCATTTCAATTCAAGAAATAATCTTAGTATCTGGTACCTTATCTTACCAGATAGTCTTCAGATTTTTCCTAATTTTCCTAATTTTCAAATAGAAGAGATTTAGTTTCCTAATGTGGGACTGGTTTGCCGTCCAGGTTTCATAGGCTTAGAACAATGAGGTCAACACCACAGCTCTGTAGCAACCTCTTTGTGGGCAACCCAATAATACCATTTTCTCTTCCATACTTTCCTTGGGAGCCTCCCAAATGCTGAACTAACTGGCAATGTATACATTAATCTCATCCTCTATGTGGGCATCCCTGGAAAGCATACTGCCAAGATAAGCAAAGTTATCCATAGCATTCAACATTTCTTCATCTGATGAAACTACTGGTTTCCACCTATGAATGATGTGGGGCTTATTGGTGGAGCACCTGTATTTTTTTGGTATTAGTTAGGCCAAAATGAGCACAGAGAATTGACCATACTTTGTTGCAACTCAGTTTCAGAGGAGTGTACAGTCATCTATGAACAAAAAAGTCACATACCAACTCTCCCTCCATTTCAGTCTTGACCATCAGTATGGTAGCTGACCATGATACTATGTTGGTACTCAGTGAAGGTGTTTGACAAGATAATGATGATGATGTTTTGTCCTTCATTCTCAAAGAAGACCATGACATCAGGGAGGTGATGCCATGACAAGCATATGACTTGGATTTGAGTAAGGGGATGCTGTACTAAGTCCCCAGCCTCACTTTCTCCTCCAGAGCCATCTGGATCCAGTGGCCAGATATGAAGCAGAATGACTGAAGATGGCCTTGGATGAAAGGCAATCAGGGTTAAGTGACTGCCCAAGGTCACACAACTAGTAACTGTCAGGTATCGGATTCAAACGCCCATCCTCCTGACTCCAAGACCAGTGCTCTATCCACTGTACCAGCTAGCTGCCCTGTTAGGCAACAAAGTTGAAAACATCATGCTAAAAAGCATGGAAGCAAGCACAACAGCCTGGTTTCATTTCATTGGTGACTGGGAAAGCATGAGAGCTTTGTCCATTACCAGAATCTAGGCAAGCATGCTTTCATGGAACTAGCATACAATACTGATGAACTACTCTGGGCAACCAAATTTTGCCATAACTTTTCACAAGCCCTCAAACTGAAAGTATCAAAAGCCTTTGTTAGATCAATGAGAGTTGTCTTTTCTGCTCTTGGTATTTTTCCTAAAGTTATTCAGCAGCCTCATTCACCAATCTTTGGTTCTTCCTGAAACCATACGAGCTCTCAGGTATCTCAGGTCTTCCAGGTGAAGGATTAGCCTATTAAAGAGGACTGGCAACAATCTTATTGGCAATGAGTAAGAAAGAACCCCATGCCAACTCTCCATCCCTATAATTGTCACAGGAGAACTGATTTCTCTTTCCTTTATAGAACTGGACAATGGAGTCATCTTAACTCTTGGGGCTAACCTCTTCTCATAAACAGGAAAATTTCTGTTAGCTTTTGTATGAGCAGTGACTCCTTGTCTTGTAAATCTCAGCTGGCATAGAATCAGCAGCAGCCCCTTTGCCACATGAGAGGAGCCTAATGATATTTAAAAACTCTTCATCACCTGTAAGTTTGGCTAGAAAGAGATAGACTTGAAGCAACTTTGAGGGTTCAGCAGTCCTCATGTCAGAGTCAGTGACTTCAGCACTGATGATGATAGTTTCTTGAGAACATAATGGAAATGTTCAGCCTGTATCTCCAGGTTCATGTCCTTATCATTAATAAATGTGGCTCAGAAATTAGGACACACCATAGGTTTTTGGCCCCTATCCTTCAGGGAATCATAAAAGTGCTTTAGATTGTTACTATCGACATGAAACAAATTTATTTTGACTTCTTACTGAGCCAAGAATCCTGCATTTCTCCAAATTTTATTTGCACTCTACTATTGATAGAGTTAAATTCTGCTTTCTTAGAGATGAATGATCTGTCTTCTGGGAAACCTAGTGAAGTTCTCATTGCTCATTTAGCAGTTTCTGAGTTTCTTCATCAATTTTGTCAAACCAGTCTTGATGTTTGTAAGTATTCTGCTCAGATATGGTACTATGGTACTCAGAACTCTGAAAACTGCCACTCCTTTTCTGACCCACTTGACAATTATTTGTTGGCCTAACTTTCCCTGCAAGTTAGTACAGAACTTTTCATGCTTGGAGAATTGTTCAAATCTGATAGTCATCTTGCCTTGGAACCATTGCTTTTTGTTGAATACAATTGTTTAGTTTGGAACAGATGAGTCTTTGATTGGCTTTCTGTCACTCTCACATCCTGCCATTTCCTTTCAGTGACTTGGTCTATTAAATGCTAGTGTTTGCTGGGAGGATGTGTCCACAAAGTTATATTAAGATCAGGTAAACAAAGACAGTGTTGGTGATAAGAAGGTCATGAGATACAAAAGTCTTAAGTGACTGTTAACTGTAGCTGTTTTTGGCTCTATTTTTCCTAAGAACTCCCTGCTGTGTCTGACAGCCTGAGCCTATTCTGGCATTAAGATCACCCAGAATTATAATCTTGTCTTCTTTCAGCACATTCATAGAATTTGACCTGATTAGGGTTTGCCACAATGGGAGCCTACACACTGATGAAGGTAGCATGGTACTTTCCTGTAAGTGGCAATCCCATTGTCATGAGCCTGTTGGTCACTTGTTTTGGAAGGCATACAAGCTCATTGACTAGATTAGCTTTGATTGCAAATTCTGCCTCAGCTTCACAGTGCTCCCTGCACTGCTGACAATCCAGAAAAATGTGTATCTAGCTCTGACTTCAGTCAGCTGGCCTTCATTTGCTAGCCTTGTTTCACTCAGGGCTGCAAGTTGGACATGATACCTGCTGAGCAGGTCTAGTGAATTAATGTTGTCCATGAGTATGCGCACATTCTGTGTTCTGATGGTGAAAGGAATCATCTTCACAAACGTTTTTGTACATTTATTTGTATTTTTACCTCAGTGGGATCCCATAACAAGCAGACCAGGATTGAGTGAAGCAGGGAATTTTTAAAGCACCTTTTCTAGCCCCTTCCTCACATCAGAAGGTGAGCAGTGTGGTCCTTAGAAGCCTGTACAAACATGCAGAGGGCTACCAAATTCCACTGATGCTACAGAACAGTAAGATGATCCTATGGCTTGGGCAACCTGTGTATAGGGTTGTGACTACAACTTCCAGTGTACCCATACTTGCTGCTTCATCACCTTGCCTGTCATCATAGGACTGAAGTTGGTAAAAAATGAAACTGGTATGGATTATTTATTTTGATTCATACATAAATTGGATTTAAAATCACCAGACTCATTCTCTCTTCCAGTTAAGGAAGGCCGATGACAGGACAAAAGTTCAATACAACTGGTGATGGCTTGGGATGCAGGGAATGACCTTGATGTCTGTAGTTTCTAACTAAGCCCTAGATGTTCCACAGTGCTTCTTTCAACCATCTTCATAGCCATTTGAACAAGTGTTCTTCACCCCATTCCCCCAGAGAATGTCTTCACATGCTAGGGCTCAACACCCTTCTAGCTCACAAGTCCTAGGTTACTTACTCTCAACCTGGCATAGCCTGTTGACTGAAACAGTTTTCCTGGGTTGTGACAGTTGCCTATGCTACAGCTTCTTGGAGCCACACATGAGAGGTGGGTTAATCAGTTGGGCATCAAAGGCAACACTAGTCTTCTTTAATATCCTTCACCCTTTTATGAACACAAACTGGTAAAACAAATCAGTAACAACCACTCAGTGAGATAAGACAACCGGAACTTTGAGAACATAGAATCACAGCACACTGCTCCTGAGTAGTTTGGAAGAGCAGTGAGAATTATGAGAGCAGAATCTATGGAGCAAAAACAATGAACAGAATAGAAAAGCTGGCATCTGCTATGGCAAACTTCAGCAATTAGTAAATATTTACAAAGCACCTCCTGTGTGTCAAGCCACTGTGTGAAGGGTGGAGATACAAAAGGAGGTCAAAGACAGCTGCTATTCTCAAGGAACTCACAAAGCAAGCTCTAGAGAGGTTAAATAGGAAAGGAGAAGAAAACAGTGTAATTGGGGAGCAAAGGAGAGAGAACATTCCATATCTGGGAGACAGCCAGAGCCAACACCTGGAGGAGAGAAAGATGGAGGATCTTTTTCATAGAACAGCCAGGAGACATTTAGGGTCTGTTTATCTAAAAGGACTTAGGGGGTGGAGGAAGACTTAAGGATACTGGAAAGGAGGAGGAGGCAAGTGATTAAAAGGCTTTGAATGGCAAACAGAGGATTTTTATATTTGCTCCTAGAGGCAATAGGAACCACTGAGGTTTATTGGGTGAATGGTCAGACTGGCACTTTAGGAAAATTCCTTTAGTGGCTGAATGCAGTATGAATGCTGTAATAAGTGTATATATGGTAGTGTCCTTCAGATGAGGTGGGAGGGAATTGAATTAGGTGATCTCCAAGGTCCCTTCCAGATCCTTGATCTTCATAATCTTTTGTCTTCCTATTGAATTGGTCTTCCTTAGAGACTCTCACTTTGAACTTTAGAGGGGTGGATAAAGAGATGTTATATTTCAGTTTTTCTCATATTTTGAAATAGTTTTCCTTCTTTCCATAATCTCATTTTGATAAAGTTTCTTGTTCATTCATAGGAACTGTTGCTATTGAGTTTAGATGATTTTAAATTAAAATTTCAAAGAATTCAAAATTTAATTATAATAAACCCATAATTTAACTTAATGGAAAATTTTAAATTAATTTGGATTTTGTAGTTTAAAAATTAGTTTTCTGATGAGAATTTTTTCTTATGAATGACCACCTATTTTTGGTTTGCATTGTACTTGTGGGTACTACTGATTCTGAATTCGTCAAGCAAAATATTTTTATAAGTTTCTGTTCTTTTGCATGTTATATTCAATGTATTAATCAGTTCATAAGCATTTACTGAGTCCCTTCTCTATCCATATTCCAAGGAATGAGAGGTAGGATTTGAATTCAGTCATACACCTCCCTCCTAGGTTTCTATAAATGGGTGCCCATTCTCTCCCACAGATACTACATGGATTGATGGGAATTTGCTTCATAGATGTGCTGTGATGTTTTATTCATTCATTCACCTTATCATTAAGTGAATGTTTTATGCTTTAGTTTCTTGGCTAATATTTATTCATTATTTTACATTAATATGTATTAGATATATTACTCTGTAGTTTTCTCTTTCCTTTAGTTTAGGTGCCAGAACTATATTTGTTTCATAGGAGAAATGTGGTAGAATCCTTTTTCTTCTTGTTTTTGCAAACCACTTATATAATATTTGAATTATAGCAAAGTATTTGAAACATGAAGATTCACAAAGAATTAGAATTAGGGGCTGGAAGACTGTGAGATATTCAATTATGATAGATGCCATTCTCAACAATTCAGTGATTAATGAAAATTTTGAGAGCCTTGTTTAAGGATAATGCTGTCCACATCCAGAGGGAAAAAACTATGGTTTCTGAGTATTAGAGCAAAAGGTAGTATATTCACTTTTTAAAACTTCTCCCCCCCTTCTTCCACTACTACTACAATAAAAATATGTCAAATATGATTTTACATGTACAACCTTTATCAGATTGTTTGCTGCCATGGGGAGGAATTGGGAAGGGAAGGTAGTGGAAAAATGTGGAACTCAAAAGCTTGCAGAAGGATGAATGTTGAAAACTCTCTTTGCATATAATTGGAAAATGAATGAATGAATGAAGTAAAATTAGGGACTGGGGCAGAATCAGCAAATTTCAAAAATCCAGAGTAATAATCATCATCTCAGACAAGAAGGTAACAATAACTTTTACTGTTGTGGCTAAAAGTGATTACCAGGGAACTCTTGTTGGATCAGACTCCAGGTGCCCCCTGACAAAGAACAGCGATTACCCCCATATGCTCCTTGAAGTTTATCCCTTCTGGCCTGCTCTCAGCTCAGCTTTGTGGGTGGGGGGAGGTAAAAAATGGGAGGAGGAGGAGCAGGATGAGGTGCTGTGGAACTGTAAGAAAATATTTGATCATGGAAACTTGCAGAGGAAAAGACAAAGGGAACCCCAATGTGACAGTGATACTGGGAGCTGTCTCTAAGTGTAAGCCTAGGCCTCCTTGATTCCACCTCCCCAAACCACCTCCACATCTCACCCAGCTCTGGGACTAAATTCAAAACTCAGCCACCCTTCCACCATGGGTTTCCTGGCTAAAAACTGTGGAGTCTTCCCCAGATGCCTCATAAGATCAGGAAGGCCACTTGGTTCTGTAGAGGCAGGAAAACAGTGCCTACCCAGCTTGCTCCAGCATGGTGCATGGTGTGGGACCTGGCTATCTGGCTGAGCGCTAACAAATGAACAATGATGCCACCACCTCCATAACTTCTGTGTCAACGAGAGAAGGGATGAGGTATAGAGTGGGGGAAGAGAGATTCCATCCCCATAGAACTTGGTTTCTCTTCTTGGATGGAACCCTCTTCTTTGGCTAGCATCAAGGCTGTGTTTCAGAGAAGTCTGGAGAACAGAATAAGACAAGCAGATGTGCTAAATTCTGCAAATATTTCACTTGATTCTCAGAGTAATCTTGAGTCCTCTTACCCCCATTTTACAGATGAAGAAACTGAGACAGAAAAAAGTGACTTTCCCAGGGCTTTGTAACTCATAAATGTCTGAGGTAGAATTTGAATTCAGGTCTTCCTGACTCTAAGCCCAGTGCTCTATCATTTTGCAATGATCCATCTATAGATATTGATTTTATGGGATCATCCCAAAATTCTCATCACCCATGCCCTCCCAACTTCAGCCCAGAAAATCACATTCATTGGGATCTAGGAGTGAGACGAATTCTGCTTGCTATTTTGGGTTGTGTGGGATTACACTTCATCCTTTCTGAGATGAAGGAATGAGAAAAATGGTCTTTAACTTCAGTGTCCCTTTTCTATTTTGTGAACCTTCTTGGATTTTGGCACCTGGTGAAGAATTCAGGATTCCCAATGATAGGATTCAACCAGTTTGCACTGGTTACCAGAACCGATATCTAATTTATGTTGAGTTCAGTGATTTGGTTGCTATATCAGGGTCCTCTCTAAGGTGGGCAACCACCCAATGTGAAAATCACAAATTTACATTCCTTACTTTTTTTTTAACATTCATCTGTGCAACAGCATTTTCTAAGCACTTGGTCATTCCATCCATAGGTGAAATAAAAGTAACAGAACTTTGCTTGCAATATTTATTCATTTCCTAAAACTCATTATATATTTGACAAGATACTACATTTTAATTCTCTAATTTTTGTTCCTTCAGTAAACAAACATATAATGTAAGGAAAAAAGGTGCTAAGCAGCGAGGGGGTGACAAGCTGTCATTTGTTTCCACTTTGAGCTATTCCCCAAATTCTCCTGAGATATTATGAGGGCACTGGTGTTCCCTAATGGTAACACTAATAGGAAGCTGGGATGCAATGAATCCATAGAAATACAGATGTCAAAGATTGCCTTATTGCTTAATATCAGAAACCATGGAAGTAGAAGGAAAAAAAGAGAATAGATAGGATGAATTTTGGTTCTGCATATATTCCAACATTGGCTACAGTGCTCCTGTGACTTCATAAGTATACCTTTGCTTACTGTGAGTAATAGAGTATAACCCAGTTTTGTGTGTCTCTTATTGTTCTTATTCAAGTATTAAATCCATTAAATATTAAACTACTTTTTCACTTTATCTTTTTAGATATTTAAAGCAGTCATTAGGACAGAGAACCAATTGTTAATTTATTTGAATGCCACCACTGAGGATACTGAGATACTTGTTCCATAGCAGAGGGTTGGCACTGAAGTTATTTCTTCCCTTCAAACTGAAATAGAGCTAGCTTGTGTTTTCTGGAAAAAAAAAAGTTATTAGTAGGAAAACTACTTCTAATTATATTTAAAAGCAATATTGTAAATGGAATATTATTATTTGATGTATATGACCAAAATGACAGAGCATTTATTTAAGGGTAGGGAGGTTCATGGAATCACAGGGAGAAACATAGTAAAGCTCCTTTTAGACCTAGACAAAACTAAAAAAAGATAAATCAAGGACCTGGACCAATTTTGGAAAATTTTAGAAAAGTTAGATATGAATGGGTAGCATAGTTATTTCTCAGCTCTGCACATCTTTTTAAAAACTGACAAGTTCAAATGTATAAAAATCTCATAAATGTGGAAAATCAAAAATATTAAACTTCTTTTACTGACTCGATATAATAAAAATTATAATTATTAAATGACTTGAATAAAAAATTCAAACTTAAATGGAGACTAAACAATTTTATTCCAAAGAATTGTAGATCAATGAACAAATCAGAGAAATGATAGATTTATGAAAGAAAGTGACAGTAATGAGCTGGCATGCTGACACTTTAGGGATGTACCCAAAATAGACTTTAAGGAATTCACTAATCTTTAAATATTTTAGAAATAAGAGAATGAATATATCAATTGATTTTCCAAACATCTAGAAATTAGAAAAGCCACACTTAAAAAGCACCAGCTAAACCCTAAAATAGAAAATTTGAAAATCAAAGGAATTAAAATTGAATACAAAAAAAATCATAGGTATTGGTTTTGGGGAAAATAAAAGAAAAACAAACCAAAAACTCTGAGACAAAAAGCAATCCAGAAAAAAAAAGGAATGAAAGTAAAATTGCCAGTATCAAAAATAATAGGAGAGAACAGTTGAAGAGGAAATTATGGAAATTATTAGAAGCTATCTTGACCAGTAAAATTTACAACAAACTAAATGGGTTAATAAAAATGCCAACTACTCAAATTAGCAAAATAAGAAATAGAGACTTTTAATAAGTTTTTTTTTTAAAAAAAGGCATTGAACAGGCCCAAAAAAAAACAACAATCCCAAAGCAAAAGATTTTTGTAAAAGTGAAAAAGTGGATTTACAAGTGAATTCTTTCAAATATCAAGTTATTTGAATCTTAAATTATCTCTCCCTGGCATGTTTGCAAAGTCAGTGTTGGCAGGTACACGCCTGAGCTGTCCTTTTAACTTTTTAGCCTTTTGCCTCTGTTCTAATGTGTTTTGTTTTGTTTTTTTATCTCATTGCACTTTTCTTCTTATAGTTTTTCACTCTTATAGTTCTGGGGCCAAGTAGGAGAGAGCTTGACGCCAGTATCTCTGGGTGAGCCTGGATGACCATTGGCCACCAGGGGGCTTCCCTGGTCTTCGTTTGAGCCGAAGAGTAAAGTTGTGAGTTTGGCCTTGTTTCTCCATCCACCATCCCTTTGATTCCACACTCCCTGGTTTTCACCATATTTGTTGTTCCTCTATTACCTGCCTCCACTACCAAGAATGTTTCTGTTCCTCCATGCTTTCTGTCACTCCAAGAACACACACAGCCAGCAGTGGGTTTCCTGGATCAGAGGAACTTCCAAGATGTTTTCCATAACACTGGAGTCACCCCGGCAACACCAGCGGGATGCTAGGATGGTCCTCCCACAGTGCCACTAGCACTACCTCTTTCCATCTACCTTTTACCATCTTTATCAAGATGATGATGATAACAAATAGCATTTCAATGGTGCTTCCTAGGCTTGATCTTCAAACAACCCTGGGAGATGGATGCTTTTATCATCTTCATTTTACAGATGAGGAAACAGAAGCAAGCAGAGATGAAGTGACTTGCCTGGGGTCAGACAGCCAGAATGTATCAGGCCCTGGCCTGCTATACCTCCTTATGGCCTCTAATTTGATGTGAAATTGATGTTGTAAAATAATAATCAGTGTTTAGGCTTAGGGTCATTTTTTTCTTCTGAGAAGAGTTTTACTACTTAATTAGTAGGAAAAAATTATGAATTTTATTACTGTGTGCATGCCTTGTAGATTCTGGATATTAGACTTTTCTGAATTGTTTGATCCAAAGATTTTTTTTTCCCCCAATTCATAAGTTTTCTTATTCTGGCTGCATTTTATTCATGCCAAAACTTTTAAATTTAATTATTATACTCAAAATTATCAATTTTTATAAACTCTAATCTATGTCTAGGTATGAATTTTCTGCCACTTACTGTGGAATATTCTCTTTTCCTCAATTTTTTTAAAAAAAGGGTTGATATCCTTTATTCTTTGATTGCTTAGTTCCTTTATAATATATTGATCTTAATCAAAACCTATTTTTGGCCAAAATGTTTTCTCATTTTCCTTGAAAGTCCTATTGAATAAGAGCTCTTCCTCTATAGATTGTGATCATGAGTTTATTGAATACTATCTGATTGTTATTTGTGTAATTTGGAATATTCCACTGATTTATATTTTTTTCACAATACAATTATTTTTGATGATTATTACTTTTTAATATGTCTTCTCTTATAACCCCTGACTCACTGGTAGGTGAGTCAGAAATCTCCTCCATCCCTCTTACTTTCAGTATCAATCTCTCTTTCCTACTCTATTCTCAGCCTCTCTTTCCCCCTTCTCTTTCCTCTTTTTTCCCTCTCCCCTCCCCTTCTCTTTCAACCTACTTCTTCTGTCTCTGTCTCTCTGTCTCTCTGTCTCTCTGTCTGTCTCTCTCTCTCTCTTTTCCTCCTTCTTCTTCTTCCCTCCTACCCTTCATCTCCTCATATCTACCCCCTCTCTCTTTCCCCTTCCCACCTCCCCCACTTTCTTCCACCATTACTCAGCACTTTCTCCTTTTGAGCCAAACTTATCATGCAATCTAGATCTTAGTGCTCACTATCTTCTCTTCCCTCCCCACCCCTAAGACATTCTTCCCTCTTTCTCAGTGATTTTGTGCCTGCCTTATGGTCTCTTCCAAGTACTCCAGGGCATACGTTGGACTGATCTCCCAGTGCTGCACACAACACCTTCATTAACCCCAGGATTGGTCCTGCTCTCGATCTTGCCCTCACTCAAGTGTTACACTTCCATGTTCAAGGGCTCTGAAGATCCTTCCTAATTACTTCTCCTTCCAACTCTCCCAGTGCCTTAACATTCCTGAACCTGTTCTGCTTCCTCACTATTAACCTCTATTCCCTTGACCATTCAAGGCCAAGGGCCATGATCTGACTCTCCTCTCCTTCCCTCTTAATCTCAATATTTTGGTGACCCAGTTCAATACTTGAGCCCCCTTTCCTTTTATCCTGCCACTGGTGGCATCTGGTCCAACCACAGTCCTAGAAGACTCAACTCCATCCAAATTCTTTGCTTCTTCATGTGTTTCTGAATGAGACTGGGCCCACCATAAATTTTTTACCCAGACTTCCCTAGTCCCTTTTCATTCCTGTGTTCTCCCTCGGTTGATTATTTTTCATTTATCCTCTCTATAGCTCACTTTGTTTAGATTTGTTTGCATGTTACTTCCCCTCCCATCCCCTTAGATGGTAAGCTCCTTTTCCTTTTTTTTTAATATCCCCAGCACTTAGCACAGTGCCTGGCAGATAGTAGGTGCTTAGTAAATGTTGGTTGATTGAGACCCTTCACTGGGGCACACTGAATCAATGAAGTCCTTCTACTTCATATTTGATTTTTCATGCCACTTGCCACAGTAGCTATTTCTTAGGACTCTGCATCTCACTCCGACATCCTCCACTATGATTTTCTCCTTTAACTGTGGCTATCCCTCCAGTCTTTGTGTCCTCTTCTCACTTCTACCCCCTCTCTTCCATTTGGTGACCTTGTTAGCTTCCATGACTTCAATAACTTTCTTTCTTCAGGTGACTCTCAGGTCTCAGATACACATAATCTTAAAACCTTGGTGGAACCATATTTGTGAATGCCTGCTGACTATCTATGGGAGGATGGTTTTTGACTTTAAAATGTTGATTAATATGAAATAATTTGTTATGTGTAATTCTAGGCTTCCTGAATCTCTGCCTTTTTCATTAATTCTTCAAAATGCTATAGTTATTATTAATAAATTTGTTGTTTTTATTTTTTATGAGTATCCCTTTGGCCACTGGATTAGTATGTAACATTAAATCTATAGATAAATTTAAGTAACTATAATTTGATAAAAGATCTTGCCAGTTATTTTGACCTTTTCTAATTTTTCATTATTAGTATTTTTATATAAATTAAATATGACTGTGAAATGGGGAAGCAAGGCCAAAGATAGCTTGGTCAAGGTGGCATAACTTGTTCTTGTGGAAGCCAGACTGGTCTTTGCCATCATCACTGCCTTTTCTAGACTTGACTAATAATTTCCTTAATTATTCATTTTAATGTTTTGCCAGAAAATGGAGTCAAGGTCCTTGGCCTAGCTTTTTCAGCCTGTATTCTCATCCTTTCCTTGAAAATTCTAAAATCTGCCATTCTCTATCTCTGCCACGCTTTTGTTTGTTTGTTTGCCCTTCCCTAGGCCTGGTGATTAACTCCTCAGATGCTCTTTCTCTTTCCTTCATCTTGGGTTTATCAACTTCTCTCTGTGTCTTTCTCCTCCTCCTTCCAGAGATAAACACTACTCCAGGGTTGGAGGAACACAAACCATTGGATCCAACTCTTGTTTGACAAGAACTATATGGAAAAATAAAGAGCAGTTTCCTTGGGAATGGCAAAGATGCACATTTTACACCAAATACCTCAATGAGTGCTAATGTAGATGCTTCTTAAATATTAAAGGTCTCATCAGGGAAAAAAATAGTAGAGGAAGGGGATGGAAGGAGACATGGGTCACAGAAGAATGCACAACCAACAAGTAATGGAGGAGATCTTAAAGGATAATGTAGACAATTTTAATCCCATAAAATTCAGAAACTTTTTCAGAAAAAAAAAAAACCTGAAAGCAGACTAAGACAAGAAATTCTTATTGAAGGAAAAATCTTTACCTCATATCTGTGGGCAAGAATTTGACTCAACTGCAAGAATTTGACTCAACTGGAAATGGCGAAAAGTCATGAAGGAAAAAGAAACATTTCCCCTTTAAGTAAGGAAAAAATTCATATCTGAAGAGGGCTAAAGGTGACCCAACAAGATAAGAGACCATTTCAGTGATGACTGACCAAAAATTTTATAACTTTTTCACAAAGAAAAATAAATTTTAAAAACCTTCTCAATGAATGTCTCTCAAAGAAGCCTGAAATCTGAGGTTAGAGATTTATTGGCTTTTTGCCCCCCCCAAAATATACACATACTTCCATACAAATACATTCATATATATATATATATCATCCATTCATACACATACATTAACACAAACATTTAGATACATTCACACACATTTATAAACACACACTCACATTCACATAGACATATTCACATACATTCACAGACACACACAAACATTCACATACATTCTTATATACATGAGTCAGAGTTAATCCTAAACCAACAACAATCACAGAATATGAACAAACACTTTTTGAAAATACAAATTACCAATGATATGAAAATGACTTTTATCACTAATAGCAAATAAGATAAAATGCAAGGTAAAACACCTGAAATGGGACCACATACTCATCAGTTCTAAGATGATGACAGTGCTTCATGCTAAAGGAGCTGTGAGTAAATGGGAGAACTAATTCACTATTGGGAAAGTCTGTGACTTGGTCCAACAATTCAGAGAAACAGTTTGGAATAAGTCAATAACAATCACTTGGCTTATAAATAAATAAGGAGATTGATGACATAACAAAAGTCCCATATATAATATTCATAGGTGCACTCTTATGAAAGAAAAGGTAGCATAACTTTGGAAACAATGTCTGTTTGTTGGGGAATGGCTGAAAGAATGATTTATAATTGTGGTGGAGTCTTTTTGTCAGAAGGCATGACAAATGTTGGGAACTCACAAAAAGGATATATATGAAATGATAGAAATAAAAGAGAGAACTAAAGAAACACTGTTCAAGGGGAGGCTAGGCGGCGCAGTGGATAAAGCACTGGCCCTGGAGTCAGGAGTACCTGGGTTCAAATCCCGTCTCAGACACTTAATAATTACCTAGCTGTGTGGATCTTGGGCAAGTCACTTAACCCCATTGCCTTGCAAAAACCTAAAAAAAACCAAACAAAAAAACCCGTTGTTCAATGTCAGAGGGACAAAAGTCATTCTACCTAAAATGCTGATAGCTGAAATAAAGGATATTTAGTGTTCAAAGATAAATTTGATTATTATAGTAACCTAGAACAATTCTTCTAAAACTGACATCCATATTTAATACCAATCAAAAAAATGTTTCTTCATGAAAGTGGATATAATTATAATGATATTGAGAAATAAACAAGCAAACATAAAGAATACTGAATTTATCATGTGTTATGAGGCAGTTTGATGACTCAGGGGTTAAAATTCTGGGCCTGGATCCAGAAGATCTGAGTTCAAATTCAGCCTCAGACTCTTACTAGTTGTGTGACCCTGGATAAATCACTTCTGTTTATTTAATCCAAAAAAGAGTAAAATGGTGAACTGCTCCAGTATTTTTTCTAAGGAAACTCTGTGAATAGTATTAGTATGCTATGATCCACAGATTGCAAAGAATTGAACATGACTGAATAACTGAGTAACAAGAAGTTGTCAAGTACTGGGAATATAAAAGAAAAACATAAAATTTTCTCCTCTGAAGGGTCTAGCCTTATATTGGGTAAGGACTATACATCCATATACTTACATGCACACATACATACATGGACATACATATACATTCACTCATATACACATGCTTACACATATTTGTCTTGTCAAATTCTTTGTTGTTATTTTTTTTTTTTTAGGTTTTTGGAAGGCAATGGGCTTAAGTGGCTTGTCCAAGGCCACACAGCTAGGTAATTATTAAGTGTCTGAGACGGGATTTGAACCCAGGTACTCCTGACTCCAAGGCCGGTGCTTTATCCACTATGCCACCTAGCCGCCCCTTGTCCAATTCTTTGACCTCTTTTGGGGTTCTCTTGGCAGAGATATTGGAATAGTTTGTAATTTCCTTTTCCAGTTCATTTTACAGATGAGGAAACTGAGGCAAACAGGATAAAATAACTTGCCTAGGATCATGCAACTAGTAGGTGTCTGTCTGAGGCTGGACTTGAACTCAGTCACTGCATCATCTAGCTGCCCTGAATGCATATGTGCATATATTGAGAGTAAATGTAACAAATAAATGCAAGGTTTTGAACTGCCTCATACTCAGAAACCAGAGACTCCCAGTCACATTCAGGAAGGTCTTGGTCATTTCCTTATCCCGACATCATATTCTTGAGAACTAAATTAAATGTCCATTCCTGTTTTAGAAGCACACTGCTAGTCTGTAACTGTGTCTAGGCTCCCATGAATACAGGAGTCTGGTGAGGAGGGGCAGAGGGCCCATGTCCTTGGTCTGACCTTGGACCACTTACCAAAGCCTCCAGCTTTTCAGCGAGAATCTGGAGGTACTCTTCATCCTCCCTTCCTCTTCATAAACTTGTGAGGACCAGTTTGATTAATGAATTTTGGTTTTGATTCGCTCGTACAAAATTTCACACCAACAAAACTGAAAAGTGTATTTAATAAAGTGATTATAAAACAGGTAGAAATAAATCAGTTTTACAGCAGAAGTAACCAATAAGTTCTAATACAATAAAAAGAGCAAAGCTTACATAAACATAAATAAAGAGAAAACATTACTGATTTGGGAGAGCTCCAACATCTGAATCAACAGTGGCTGGGGAGTCCCAGGATACAGCCCAGCCTCCAGAGTCCCTATCAGGAAGGTCCCAGGCAGAGCATCCTCTCCATGGGTGAGACTCCAATTAGTCTAAGGTCTAATTAGATCTTAAGGAGCTTGAGAACAAAGAAGGCTTCTTGCCAATTTTTTGTAGAATAAAACCAAATTTTCCAGGATGTCCAAGGAGGGAGCCACCCCTCCCCGAACCCCAAGAATTAGGGTGTTTGCATCCAGGAATGGTTTGTTCCTGAGCAGATAAGCAGTGTTCATTAAGTATGCCCTGGAGAGTCTGGCCAGGACCTGTCAAGGACATTCGGGGGTTCTTTCAAATGCTCAAGCTGTTTTAAATTTGTGCGTGAGATCAATCCTGCTCATCTCCCCCTGTACTTCAGGGGTGAATTGAGGGTCAGTGATTCGCTTCCCCTGGAAAATCTCCTATCTTATGGTACATTTTTATGAATGCCAAATGAACAAATATTTATAATTGTTGTGCAGTAATATTTCTAGAAGAGATTCCAGGCTGGGGCAGTTGTGGAGCGCATGAATGCCAGGGAAATCTTCACTTCCATTTTTCTTTTGCCCCAGAGATTAGGCCTGAAACAAGAGGTGAGAGCTCCGAGCGGTGGTCCCAGGAGGGCCTCACATGGGGTGGGTGGTGCAAGACTGGGGGGCTTATTTACAAATCACGCGGGGGCACCCTCCCGGTGATGCTGAGGGGGGTTGGGGGGCTGATGGCTCCGGCCCCTCCCTCCCGGCCCAGTCAGAGGCGGCTCTCCTCCACTGGGGGCCCCCGGAGCCGGCCTTCCCTCCCCAACTGCGCCCCCCGAGTTTGGGGGTGCAGACCGCTCACTCTGAGGGCAGCCCCGCCCCGCCCCCCGGGCTGCACACCGACGGGGAGGGGCGGCGGGAGAGGGAAGCGTCGGCGCATGCGCAGAGCCGCGGACCCAGCCCGGGCCCCGGCAGCCCCTGCGCACTCGGGGTCCGTTTCCCAGAAGGCTGAGCGTCCCCGGAAGCGCTCCGGCCGGTTGTCACGGAAACGGCTCCGCGGGCGGCGCTGCGGGGGCGGGCCTCCTGACGTCATTTCCGTCCCGGGCTGGGTTCGGGGGGTCTCGGCCCTCCCGAGCCGAGGCCGCTCCGGGTCGCGGTCAGGCGCCCCCCCCCCAGACGCCCCCAGCCCAAGGGCGGCCCCCCGCCCGGCGCCCCCCCCCCGCCAGACGCCCCCAGCCCAAGGGCGCCCCCTCCCGCTCGTGGGGGCCGGAGCCCCCGGGGGGACCCCGCCTCCGCAGTCTGGGGGTCCATCCGCCCGGGCAGCCCGGCCTCCTAGAGCGGGTGTCGCGGCTGCTGGGGGGCCCAAGGGGCCCCGTTTCCCGGGCACCGGCCCCCCGTGTCCCTCTCTGGCACCACGGGGCCCCCCGGAGTGCGGCTGCCGCGATGCCCGAGACCAGCGAAGCCTGCGGGCAGCGGGAGCCCCCGGCCCTGGCTCCTGCCCGCGAGCCGCCCCCAAGTGGGCTGGGACGGGCCTGGGGGCTCCCGGAGGGCAGGCGGCCCTCCTGCTGGGAGGTGGTCACGGGCATAGGGCACCCCAGGGCTGGGGGTCGCCCCCCGCCGCTCCCCCTCTCCCCTTCCACAGGCCGGCTCTGCTTGAGTCCGGCTCCTCCCAGCCCTCTGCCTGCCCCCGAGGAATAGGAAGAGCCTCCTTGAGGTTTCTCCAGCCCTTGTGACCAGCTCTGTCTAACTTCCACAAGAGGAGGGGAGCGAGGGGTCACCAGAGGTGACCAGCCCCAAACCTCCCCCAGTCCTGCTAGCCCAACTGTCCCAGGAGGAGGGGGTGGGGGGGTCTTTTAGGGCATGTTCCATTTCCAACAGGATTATCTCCATTCACAACTTGTTTCTCCTCAGTCCTGCCTACCCAGCTCTGCATTAGGTATAGGGAAGGGGCTCTTGGGGAGGGGGGCTATCTAGCTTCCCAACCACTAGCAGGACCAGCCCTGCTCATGGTTTACTTCTCCCCCCCACATGCCTTTCTGTCCAGCTCCCTGTCCAGTTTCCCTATGAAGATTGAGCTCTGTGGACTCAGGAATGGCCCCCATACTCCTGACAGCCAGGGTCTGCCAGGTGAGTGGCCCCAGAGCTGGGGGAGCGCATCCTGGATTTAGCTGAGTCTTAGATGCACAGTGGGTCAGAGTCCCCTTTCAGTGACTCCACCTGCACCTCTGATTGCCCCGGCAGTCCACACAATCTTCCTCCCCAAGTAGGAACAATTTAGGGAACACCTTTTCCTGGTCTTGAGTCCCTCCCTTCTGCACCCAGGGGTCACTTCAGTCCTTGTTGAGGACTTTGGGGTTCCTGTGGGCTCCCCACTAAGCTTTGTGCTGTGAGGGAGGCAGAAGCAGACTTTCACAACGAATAGCTTCAAGTCTTCCCCTTGTATCCTGAAGCTCTTCATCACAACTAACTGGGGTCCCAAGCAAGACCACTCCTATTCTACTGAAGACAAACCAATGGTAGGAATACCTTCCCCCATGCAGGAATCAAGGGCCTCTTGGTCCAAGAATGGACTAAACCTAGTGCTTTGGAAGGCAGTTGGCATCCATGTCAAACCACATCCCAGGTTTCAGAAAACCAGAACCTGTGGTCAGAGAAGCCATGGATGGTCTCCAAGGGCAGAGTCATCCAGTCAGCTGAGGGCTGTGGCAGCCATATGGCAGCCATGGTCCTTGGCTGGGAGAAAGGTGGGGGAATCTTGATGAGGGTCTGGAGGCCCTGCTTCTGGGATATCAGGGAAACTCAGAAGAGGGTCAGAGATCAGAGGGATTCCCCCAGGGCTGCTAGGGACCTCCTGAGGCTTGTGTGCTAATCACATCCAGCCCAGTCCATGGCAAACATCTCTTACAAGGCCCACAGAGGAGAAACTGAGGCCCAGGAGCTGAGGTGATTTGTCCAGTGTCACAGGAGATAAGTCACAATTCAGAAGCTCTTACTGTATTATTTCCATTGCTTGATGGATTTCAGGGAGGTCAGAACCCTGAAAATCCCTCCCTCTTTCCCCTCTTTCTGGGCCCTTTACTCCCAGGTCCATTTGAGTGTTGGTCCCTGGACAAGTCCAAACAAAGGCATTTGTTGTTTCAGGAGGTAGTGACTTTCCAAGATGTAGCAGTGGTCTTCACGCAGGAGCAGTGGACTTCCCTGAACCCTTCTCAGAAGGAGCTGTACCGGGATGTGATGCTGGAGACCTACCAGAACCTGCTCTGTCTGGGTGAGAATGACTTGCCCCTGGATGGACTCAGGCTGGGCTTCCCTCCTTGGAAAAAGTCTTTGAAACTTCAGGGACCAAGAAGTCCTCTTCTTGGGCCAGAGGGCTCACTCCCTTACTCACAAAGCATACATTAGGTACCTCCTATTTGCCAGACCCAGAGAGAAAAGAATTCTGCCTTCCAGGAGCTTACTTTCCCTTTTCAGGGGAACAAGTTAACACTCCTTTAATAACAGAGGACTCTTGAGCTGAGCCTCTAGGGAACTGGGGACTCTGCCAGCCCTGGGGGAGGGGAGAGAGAGAGCAGTTGAGACTGGGGCCCAGCAGGTGACAGGTCATGTCTAGGGATTGTCTGGAGACTGAAGGGGTTGGGTTGGCGGGAATGGAGGATATCAGGGGTGTTAGGCATGAAGGAGTGGGTTCTCCTTTCATCCCAGAGGTACTAGGCAGCTTCTGGACCTTCTTCAGATGGGGAGTAATCCATCAGACATGTGCTCTAGGCTGGTCCTTGTGGTCTATGTGTGGGTCTGATATGGTGACTGATGAGTGAAGGTCTGAGGATATAAGGGAGGGCTGAGCAGGCAGAATCCAAACAACATGTCCTCTGGCTTTATTCTCCACTGGAATTCTCCCAAGTTCTGCCTCTTTTTGGGGCTGTCCTACACCAAATGCCATCTCGGTTTTGGTTTTGGTGGTTTTCTTCTTATTATTTTAATCTTTGCTTCCTCTCCTACTCAGTTTCATGTCTTCAGAGGGAGATTCTCAGGGAGCAAGGCTTGGTTGGAACCTTTCTTGTCTGCATTTTTACCCAAGGCTTCCACTTCCTTTAAGCAGGACTGGCCATATCTAAACCCCAGGTGATCCACCAGCTGGAGCGAGGAGAGGCTCCTTGGATCCCAGAGAGGAGAGTCGCAGGGAGAAGCTCTACAGGTGAGTGAGGGACCAATCCCCAGGCACTGGTCAGTCAGAGCAGCCCCTTCCCTAGGGTTGATCAGGAGCCTCTGCTCAGCTACTCAAGCCTGTATCAGCCAAGGGAGGGTCGTTGCCTGGCACCCCAGCATGAGCCTCAGAGGAGAGTCCTGGGACTCCAGATGTAGAGTATGGGCCCCCTGTTCTAACTCCATGTAGCACCAGAGAGGGTAGGGACTTGTCCAGGTCAGCCAGGCAGACAGAAGCAGGGATAGCATCCAAACCACTGGCATGACCACCAACCCCAATGCCAAATCAAGATGTGTCCTGTATCTGTCCATCCTCCTCAGCAGTCCTCCTCCTTCTTCTTGCCCAGCTCAGTTTTTCTATTTGGCTTTGAGCACTCTTAGGAATCTGACCCCTTCCCACTTGTCCTTCTTACTGTTCATACCATTTCACTCTCTCTCCTCCAATGTCCCAGGTCTGGCTGTTGGCCCTTGGATGGGACATAGAGCCTCCTGCCCTCATACTAAGGGATTTCTATGTCCATGTTGATACTTCTTTAAGCACCCCCAACTCCCGTGTCCTCCCCTTCTTTTCCACTTCTTCTCTATCCTTGGTCTTACCCATCTCCCCCATCACTGTCCCATGTCCAGGCTGGATGAAAACCTGAGCTGACCCAACCATGTTCTCACCCTCTCTGGACTAAGCCTACCATCCTTTTAACTGTTGCCCTGTATCTCTCCTCCTCTTCAAGAAACTTCTCTTTATACTGGGTGCTCCACTTCTTTTCAGCCTGTTCTCTGCTAAACTCCCTGCACTTTGACTTCTGACTTCATCACTTGACTGAAACAGGCCTTGACCTAATTGCCCAGGATCTCTTAATTTCCCAAGGAGGTGATATTTCTCCATCTTCTCTCTCATCTTTCTCTAGCCTTGGACAAAAAGAAATAATGTCATTCCATAAAACCGCAAGAGAAAAAAAGATTTATTAAACTTTTGGGGTTAGAAACAACATAAATAGCCCCCAACTTTCCACTTTTCTTTTACCCTCCTTTCTCCTGGCTGTTCTTTGGACAAGATTCTCCATCTCCCAACTCTAATCCCCTCTTCATTTGTATCCTCAGCTTCCTTCAAGGGAGGAATGCTGAGAAGTCCCTCTTCTATGGGAAGCTCCTTCATTCTTCCTTCTAAGATGATTTTCCCTTGACCCTGTCTAGTCTCCTGTTTGCATGTTGACTCCCTCATACGACTGTAGCACCCTGAGGGCAGGGACAACCTTTTGTCTTTCTTTTGTATGGCACATAGTAGAGGGTTCATAAAAGCTTCTTTCCTCACTCACTTATCCACACCTAGAGGATGATGACAGAGCACTTTTCAGAGGCAAATTGAAACCCTAGATATCTGCCAAAAACAAAAAAGAGGTGACTAGATGACTTCATATCAAAAATCATAAGGCCAGATCACTTAGAGATGACATGATGCTTTACCTCAAAGACAGCTAAGTTTTCACAGAGACTCTAGGTAAAATCAACAGGGTTGTCCCATTCCAAATTGCAATCATCATCATCGTTATTCTTTACTAGAAGAAGATCAGCAAAGCATTAAAAAGAAGAAACTTCTTTTAGGATAGTCAGAAATGATTCAGCTCAAGAAGTCCTAAATCTCGTATGTGGGCAATTATAAAATGATTATTCATGAAATAAAATGAAACAATTGAGGGAAATGAAATGTTCAGGATGGGCCAGATGAATGAAGTGAAAAGAAGGAAGAACAGAAGGAGACAAGCATTTGTACTGTCACCCTGGGCTAAACAGTTTTCAAATATTTAATCCTCACTTAACTTCTGAATTGAAGAAACCGAGGCTAGCAGGTGGTAAAAGACTAACCCACATAACCCACAATAAGTTTCTGAGACCAGATTTGAATTCAGATCAGAACTCTGTCCATCTTTTATCTCACTGCTTCCTAAGAGGAAATACTTCTCAAAGTAATTTACATATTTAATACCATTTTCTTCAAGGAATTTTGTGAATTTTTGAAAATAAAACCCTCCCTGCCCTTAGGGGAGCTGTCTCCCCAGTCTCTTTTTGCATATCCATACAAATTATGTGTTTCTGTGCTTACACACATGCACATTCTTAGAGAATTTGTTTTTTAATATATAAATATGTGGGTGTGTACGTGTGCATGCTATTCCCCTCCCCTGGCCCCTGAGGACAGAGATGGTTTGCTTTTTTATCCCTTTCTCCCAGCTCAGCCCAGAGCTTGGCACTTCCTAGGGTATAAGACAAAATAAATCCTGGGCAAGTAAGGAAGCAAGGCACTAGGAGCTGATTGACCAGAAGTCATCATCACACCCACAGCCTCACCTCAGTTCATCATCTCCATCTTCATCCAGGGTCTATAATATTAGACTTTGATCCTTATCTCCAGGAGCACATACTGATAGCCTGCTAATATGCCTTTGAAGATCATATATTGAGTTCCCTAGTGTCTAGCCAAATGTCAGAGACAATCTCAGTGGAGCTGATGACAAGTCTAATCCCTTCTTCTGCTTCTAGACACATTTGAATGAAGGATTCCCTTACTAGGTCCTCCCTGATTGATGGTCATCTAGCCCCTAATGATTTCTGGTACCATGAGCTGATTCCATGATGAGGAAGTCACAGAAAGGAGCTTAGTAATAAAGAGACCTATCTACTCTGTGTGACCAGTTCCAAACCACTCCATTGTTTGCAATCTCAGGTTACTTGTAGGAGTCTAAATAGCTATTCTCCCTCACATGGTTGCTGAGAATATCATTGTGAGACCATTTTATAGACCATAAATAATGTCTGTCTCAACAGACATTGTTTTTGTTCTTTTCCCTAAAGTTTGGTGAAATTGTTGTTTTAAGAGTAGAAGTAGAACTAGTTAAGTATAACAGGTGGTATCAAAGGATGTTTACATTATTTTTTTAATTTCTTTCAGATTTGGAGACTAGGCCTGAAAACAAGGAGTCAAGTGCAAAACTGGACTTTCTGATGGAGCAGTTAGGACCCAATAGACATATAGGGAATGTTTTCTACCTATCCAACTTAAAGGAAGATTGTGAAAATGATGACAGATTAGGGGGGCATGAGACCATTGAGTTGAAAAATTCTCAGCAAGTGATCACTCAGACAAAAACCCTCAGTGAAGTAAGAGTTTATGAATGTACTAAATACAGTCAAAATGCTAGACTAAAACCAAAAGATTTTTCACAGTATAAAATATTTCTGGGAAAGAACCTCCATAAATGGGCTACACAGAGAAAGAGCTTCTTCTTTCCACCTGCAGACTCAAATAAATGTAAAAAAATATGCTCAAAGAAGATATTTTCTCAGTGTAATGAATGTGGGAAATCTTCCACTTCTCAATCAGACTTTATTGAGCACCTTAGATTATATCCTGGAGAGAAAATTAATGAGAATAAGGAGTGTGGGAAAGAAATAAACTTTGACCTCTTTATTAATTGCCATCAGACAGTAAATATTGAAGAACAAAACCCTAAATGCATCATCTTTGAGGGGACTTTTTCAGAGAATATGCAATTTATTCAACATCAGAGAATCCACGCTGGAGGTAAACCTTATGAATATGATGAATGTAAGATGCCTTTCAGTCACATTTCATCCCTTACTTCCCATGAGAGGATTTCCACTGAGAAGAAACCTTACAAATGTAATGACTGTGGGAAGATTTTTTTTGAGAGTAGAGAACTAAATCCTTGCAGAATTTGTATTGGAAAGATAACCTATAAATGCAGTGAATGTGAGAAAGCCTTCTCCCAGAGCTCAGAAGTTACTCATCTTAAGAAAATGAATAATGTAGAGAAACCATACAAATGTAATCATTGTTGGAAGGCCTTCTCCCAGAGAGGACAACTTACTGAGCATGAGAGAACCCATACTGGAGAGAAACCTTACAAGTGTGATCAATGTGAAAAGACCTTTCACCGGAGCACATACCTCTCCCGGCATCAAAGAGTTCATACTGGTGAGAAACCTTTCAAATGTAATCACTGTGGGAAAGCCTTTTCCATGAGACGAGTACTCACTCAACATCAGAGAATTCATACTGGAGAGAAACCTTATAAATGTGATCAGTGTGAGAAAACCTTCCACCAGAGTACACATCTTTCCCAACATCAGAGAATTCATACTGGAGAGAAGCCTTATAAATGTAATCATTGTTGTAAGACCTTTCGCCAGAGAGGGCAAGTTACTGAACATGAGAGAACCCATACTGGAGAGAAACCATATAAATGTGATCAGTGTGAGAAGACTTTCCACCGGAGCACACATCTTTCCCAGCATCAAAGAATTCATACTGGTGAGAAACCTTATGAATGTAATCAATGTGGGAAGACCTTTTCTGCAAGGCAATCACTTACTCAGCATCAAAGAATTCACACTGGAGAGAAACCGTATAAATGTGATCAGTGTGAGAAGACCTTTCACCAGAGCACACATCTTTCCCAACATCAGAGAATTCATACTGGAGAGAAACCTTACAAATGTAATCATTGTTGGAAGGCCTTTCGCCAGAAAGGGCAACTTACTGAACATGAAAGAACTCATACTGGAGAGAAACCTTATAAATGTGATCAGTGTGAGAAGACCTTCCACCGGAGCACACACCTTTCCCAACATCAAAGAACTCATACTGGTGAGAAACCTTTTGAATGTAACTGCTGTGGGAAGACCTTTTCTACAAGGCAATCACTTACTCAACATCAGAGGATTCACACTGGAGAAAAACCTTTTGAATGTAATCAGTGTGGAAAGACCTTCCATATGAAGAAAGAGCTTACCCAACATCAAAGAATTCATAATGGAGAGAAACCTTATGAATGCTATCACTGTATGAAGGTCTTCCGTTTGAGCTCACAGCTTACCCAGCATCAAAGAATTCATACTGGAGATAGACCTTTTTATTGCAATCCCTGTGGGAAGACCTTCCAACTGAGCGCACAGTTTATCCAACATCAGAGAATGCATACTGAAGAGAAACCTTACAAATGTAATCATTGTTGGAAGACATTTTGCCATAGAGGGCAACTTACTGAACATGAAAGAACCCATACTGGAGAGAAACCTTATAAATGTCATCGGTGTGAGAAGACTTTCTACCAGAGCATATACTTTGCCCAGCATCAAAGAATTCATACTGATGAGGAATCTTTTGAAGGCAATCAATGTAAGAAGGCCTTTTTTCAGAGAACACATCTTACCCGACACCAGAGAATTCATATCGGGGAGAAACCTTATAAATGTAATCAGTGTGGGAAGACTTTTGGTCAGAAAGTCAATCTTGCTCAACATGAAAGAATTCATATTGGAGAAAAACCTTATGAATGTAATCAATGTGGGAAGTCGGTCTTTCCTCATCAATAGAATCCTTATCCGACATCAGAGAATTCGTACTGGAGAGAAACCTTTTAAATGTCATGAATGTGGGGAAATCTTCAGCCAAAGTGAGCATCTTATTAAGCATGGGAAAGTTCATATTAGAGAGAGATCTCATCAATGTAATCAATATAGGAAGGCCATTGAAGAGAACGCTCAACTCAGCCAGCAACAGGACTTTCATTCTGAAGATAAAGCTTATGAGAGGAATCAGTGTTAAAAGTGTGTGTGTGTGTGTGTGTGTGTGTGTGTGTGAGAGAGAGAGAGAGAGAGAGAGAGAGTGTATATGTGTTTATATCTGTGTATGAGAAAACCACTCAACATCAGACAGTTATACTGGAAAGAAACCTTATGAATATGAAAAGACTTCTCATCTAAAAAATAATGTCTAACATGAGAATCTTCATAGTAGAGAAATATTTTATAAATCACTTCTGTGAGGTGTCCTTCAGCCTGGGCATAGAGATTTCCCTGCAGCAGAGAATTCCTACTGGAGAATAAGATTATGTATGCAATCACTGTATTAAAAGTTTTCAATCTGATAATTTACATTAGAGATTTCATATTGGTAAGAAATTTTATGAATATAATCAATGTCAAGAGATTCAGCCATAGAGGCCTTCTACCTGTACATCAGTTTAATATATATGGCAGTAAAAACCTTATTAATATAAAGAGTTTGGGAAGTCTTCTGTATTAGAGATCTCTTTATTCTTCACCAGAAAATTCATACTGCTAAGGAGCCTTATAAAAGTAATGAATATTGGAAGGCCTTCCAAGTGAAGATATAACTTGCTCAACATTATGAAATTCATATAGAAGAAATTCTACTCAACAGTCTGGACATACAGCTATTCCACATCAGTGGTGTCATTTTGAAGAGAAATCTTATAAACATATTTACAGTGAAATTGGAGTGAAAAAAGACTTTAATGAATCTGAGTATAGCTTTATAAATGAATTGATTGTGTGGAGATGCTTTGTTCCTTGAGTTGATACATCATGAATGTCATAATGGAGAAAACAGGAACAAGGAAAGTCCTTTTTCCAAAATGCAGAACTTTCTTGTCTTTAAGAGTATTCACTTCAGAGAAATGTAAAAAATGTAAAAGAACTGGGAGAGTCTTTTAGAATGTATAATAATCTAATAGCAGAAGATTCATTCTGGAGAGAAATTTTATGAATTTGGAAAGTCTTCCCTGTGATTGCACTGCTATCTTGATATGCCAGAATTGGTTGGTTGGTTGGTTCTTGTCCTTCATTGTCAAAGAAAATTAAAATGGCATCACTAAATTTGAGACAAATTGCAGTGTGTCCTACTGTAACTGATCAGAGTAATATGAACTTGGACTGTTCTACCACAGGTTGGGCACAAATAGTCCATGTGAGCAGCACTTGGGGTGGGTACTTTAAACTTATGGATGCCACATTGCCTTTGAGCTGCTTCAATTTTGCCTTCCTCATAGAATGCCAGAATTAATACCAAAGGAGATATCTTGACTATAAGAAATAACTTTAGCAAATGTACAGAATTAAGAGCTTGCCTGAAATCAGTGCATTTATCTTGATATTCTACAATTGTAGTGAATATGGGAAGGCCTTCCTTGTGTGGTATAGACAGAATCTATACCACAGAGAAATTATGAATGGAATATGTGATAAATGATAAAAACTGTGAAACAATAAACAGTTCTTCCTTGAGAGAGAAATATGATAAACCCATCTGTTAGAAGTCTGTTTCTTTGTTTAAAAATATATCTATACAATTTTTAGAAATTAAAAAGGATTGTTACATTCATGCAGATGCAGAATTTTTTCCCAGCCTGTAGAAACAGCTAAAATATTTGTTTCTACATATGTTAACTTACATATGAACTTTTATACAGTTTAAGATACATTTGGATGTCAATGTTTTACTAATGATATTAATTTCATTTCCCAATAAATTAATAAGCATTTATTAAGCCCTAATTATTTGCCAAATGCTGTGCTAAATTATGTGGATATAATTAGAGGGAGCAGAATAGTTCCTTCCTTCAAAACATAATAAAATGAGACAATACATTTGGTGAAGTGATTGCCCCAGATGGGTGTTTTGGTCTGGACTATCAGAAATGGTGAATGGAGCCTTTAGATAAATTGCCTAATACATATTCTTTCTACAAAAATTAGGGTTAATTGTATTACCAAAATAAATTTATTGTGGTGATTCATTGCAAAGGAATAGAGACAAAGAACCAGCAACTGGGAGGTCACTGATAGAATCTTCTGGAGAAAATGGGATAGATGATATTACATAAAGGGGTTGATCTTTTTGAGGAGAAGATAATCAGAATGGATCATACTTTTTTGATCTAGAATTAAGTAGGCACTATCACATAGAGTATCACACATTTGGCAAGCAATATTCAATTCATATCAACAATTTTGTGGTAGCAGAAACTTGGGGAAATGATTTGTTTGAGAAATGACTGAACAAAATGATTTGTAAATATAAGGGTTTGTTTTTGGTTTGTGAGTAACTGAATGTGAGGAATTCTATTTTAACAGTGTTGCTAATTATTATAAAGCAATATAATCAAAACAGTTTGGTACTGGTTAAGAAATATAGTGATGGATCTGGATCCTAATCTTAGGGTATCATTATTTTTTGCTCTGATACCTGCTTTGTTTACTAGGAAGTTATATATTTTTATAAAATATTATTTAAATTTACAATTTTGTTTCCATTCAAATGCCCCCTCTTTTGAGAGTTAGCATTTTTCCTTTTGTGTTGGTTCCCTTAAACTTTTCCCAGTTCTGTCATTGCTTCTAAGTTAAAAATGAAAAAGTTTATTCAAATGTTTCTTAAAGTCAGTTCAGACTATCTTATGAAATACTTAAGTTTACATTGTGAGCATTTACAACTTACAGTGTTACAAATTAGGTCTTCCTTTATTGTTCAAGTAGACAGAAACTAATAGAGAGAATGTTGATAATGCAGATTAAACTTAAATATTATGATTAAAAATATAGATTCATTTTGGTAATATTTTCATTTTTATTATATTAGCACAGCCTAGCCATGAGCACTGAATATTCCCCCAACTAAATAAGTTGATCTTTATTTCATTAGGGAACATTTGTAATTGAATCTGTACAAATCTTTTGTGTATTTTGGTGGGTTGATCCCCAGATATTTTGTGCATTTTATAGATATTTGGAATTTGATTTTCCTTTCTGTTATTGTTCTTTTGTTATGTAAAAATGATATTGGTTTTTGAGAATTTATTTTGTAGCCTGCAATTTACTGAAGCTGCTGTCTCAATATCTTTGTTGATTCCCTAGTTCTTTCTAAGTAAATAGTCATATCAGCAAATTTTTGTTGTTGTTTAGTCATTTTTTCAATCATGTCTGACTCTTTGTGACCCTTTTTGGGATTTTCTTGGCAGATACTGGAGTGATTTTGCAATTTTCTTCTCCAGCTCATTATACAGAGGAAAAAAGCTAAAGCAGATACTGTTAAGTGACTTGCCCAGGATCACATAGCTAGCCAGCTCTCTGAGACCAGATTTAATCTTTCTGATAGTTTGACTGTTTTATGTTTTTGAAAGCATTCCTCTTTGTTTTGTATCCCCTGTTTTGTTAACATAAAGATATGCATGATATGTTCTGATTTAGCTTTTTATTTTTTCTGGTTTTGCTGTGATTTTACTTTGCTCATTTGATTAGCTACAGGTTGATTAATTTTATTAATTTTTTCCCCAAAGAACCATCTTTTAGTTTTATCATTTCTATGCCATTTGGGGGGTTACCAATTTCTTTCCCTTCTAACTTCTATTTCCTCTTATGTACTTATTTTAAGTTTGCTTATTTTCTAATTTTTTAAAATGTAGATTCAGCTCATCAATCCTCTCTATTTTGTTCAGGTATGTTTTGATTTGCCCCTGAGATCTGTTATGGCTATATTCCCAGAATTATGTTATGCTGTTTCATCATTATCATTTCTTTTACATAGTTGTTAATCATTATCATGTTTTGTTCTTTGACTCATTAATTTCATTGTTAAGTCTTCATTTAGGTCTGTATCTTTTGTTAAGATCCCTGAACCAATTTCTATTTTTATTTTTTGAAGCTCTATAAAAGATATATTAACTCATTTCTGCTTTTTTACATTGGTTTGCAATATCTATATGAGTACATGATCTTTTTTTATTCCACGTGGTGTTGAGAAATATATGTGTGTGTGTGTGTGTGTGTGTGTGTGTGTGTATAATATTACTATCCCATTTAGATAATATTTTATATATATATATATATATATATATATATATATATATATATATATATATATATATATATATATAATATTACTATCCCATGTCATCAGTCTTTTAAGTCTAGGTTCTCCAGCTTTGTTCAGTTCCATAATTTAGTTATATTTTTCTTTCTATTAGACATTCAAAAACGTTGATAGCTGATGAGGTTTCCAAGGGGCAGGGTGCAGAGGAGAAGAGGGCTCAGGACAGGAGATTTGGGAGAAAACCTCATTCTTGATTCCTTCAGGAGTTGCTGGATCTTGCTCTCCCTTCACAAGATTTACCATTGGTACCTTTGGGACCTTTTAAAATGGAAGCTGCTTGAAGGCAAGAACCCTCTCTTTCTTAGTGCTTAGCAGAGCTAGGCATATATTAGGTGTTTGATCAGTGCTTGTTGACTCGAATTATTGCTTACTGAACTGAGTTGAAGAGTAGAGAAAATCTAGATCCTCTTTGACTCTCTCTGGCCCTTCCATCCTGAGGGAACCCCATATCCTACATGGAGAATGGGAAGGTTGCTCTCTCTTCACACCAGTTACAGGGGACAAGAGCTGAGAGTTGGAAGAGATGAAGGAGGCAACAGGGTCTGGTGGATAAGACACCTGAGGCTAGAAAGTTCCCCCACTCTTGTGATGTATATAGAAGTAACCCAGTCCTGGCAAGAAGTCATGGGCCAGCTTCTACTTCCAGTGAACACCAAATGGCAGATGACACTGGTGCTGCAGGAGGAGCAGGAGTCCCCTGGGGGCCCAGGAGTCGGAGGCTGAGGTGGCTTTGGCAGTGGAGACCAAGGCAGGGGGCTGGGTTGTGGTTGAGGCCACGGCTGCAGGGTCCAGAGAGGAAAGGCTGAAGACAAGGAGTGGGTTCCTATCACTAAGCTGGGCCACCTAGTCAAGGACATGAAGATCAAGTCTTTGGAAGAGATTTATCTTTTCTCCCTTCCTCTCAAGGAGTCTGAGATCATAGATTTCTTCCTGGCACCTTCATTGAAAGATGAGGTTCTGAAGATCATGCCTGTTCAGAAACAAACTAGAGAGCTACCAGGTTCAAGGCTTTTGTGGCTATTGGTGACTACAATGGCCATGTTGGTCTGAGTGTCAAGTGTTCCAAGGAAGTGGCCACAGCTATTCATGGTGCTATCATTATGGCCAAATTTTCCATCATTCCTTTGAGATGACGTGGCTACTGGGGGAACAAGATTGGCAAACCTCACACGGTGCATTCCCTGCAAGGTCACTTGGCAATGTTGATTGGTTCTGGTGTGTCTGATCCCCACCCCTAGGAGTACTGGCATTGTTTCTGCTCCTGTGCCTAAGAAACTCCTAATGATGGCTGGAATTGATGACTGCTACACTTCTGCAAGAGGCTGTACTGCAACTCTGGGCAACTTTGCTAAAGCTACCTTTGATGCCATCTCTAAAACATAAAGCTACCTAATCCCAGACTTGTGGAAGGAGACTGTGTTCACTAAGTCTCCCTATCAGGAATTCACGGATCATCTTGTGAAGATTCATACTCACTTGTCTGTTCAGAATATCCAGCAACTGCTGTGGCAACCACATAGATTTGTTTTTTATGAACAAGGAATAAATTGAACTATGCCTGCTAGAAAGAAAAAAAGTCATGAGTCCATGCAGAGCCCCTGTAACCCATCCCAGACCCAAGGCCCACATCTATTCCTCCTCATCTGCTTATCCAGTGGCCTACAGTTTGCCCCCAAGTTTGAGCCTGGACCCTTTGGCTCCAGACCCAGCCTTCAGAGGCACCCACTAGTAGTAAGGATTCCTGGGTCTCCCATCCAAGAACTTCCCACACCCAAACCTGGTTTACTTACCAGGTCAGACTATTTGAATCCCCCAGGATATCATACAAAGTGCCTCACACCCCTGAAAGTACCAGGCATGTCAGCTCTTATGATTGTTTGTCAGGCATGGAGGGGCATTCAAGAAGAGCTTCACAGTGACTGTGATGGCAGTCTTAGAAGACTAGAATTCTGAGGAGCAGAAGTGAAGAGGATGGTACTCAAGCTGTGCCAACTCATGATGGAAGAAGAGGATGGTGTGCTTCAGGAGTGGTGAGGATGCCATTTGCTTGGAATGTAGAGTCCAGAGAAGGAGACGGGCATCAGAGATGGAAAGACTGAGCAAGTGAATATTTTAGGGTATGGATTGTTTGGCAGGAGAACTGCCCCCTCAGATCATTTCCAAATAATCAGATGCAGTGAGCAGAAGTAAGGGTGGACAGGAGAATTGGACCCTCCACACCTGTTTTGTGGAAGCTCCCAAGATCAAGGATAGAAAGGGATCTGGAGGTTATTCATAAAGATGAAAAAGCAGCAGAAACACCCCAGTGAGAGAAATGATGGCCCACCCAATAGAATAACCCCAGGTAATTTGAGACCCATTAATTCTTACCTGGGTCTTAGCTCCAAAGGAGTCTGATTGTGAGGAGCTGACAGAGGGGAAGGTGGCATTGTTGGGGAAGGCTAGGAAAAAGACTACACGCTACTTGGAAAACTTCCTTGTTATCTCTCTGGGCCTCAGCACTTTCTACTTTGAGTGAAGAACTAGACAGTGCCAGGGAGGGCACTGCTCCCCAAACCTTGGAATTATTCTTTTCCACATAACTTCCCCCCCCCCCAAATGCTTAAATTTTTCTGGGGTGGGTGTGAGTGAGAGGATCAGAGGCAGAGCTTGGGATCTGGAAAGATGGGAGGTCTTCCTATCGCTGCCCCTCCTGGGTCTGGATACCTGGGGCTGCTGCTTCCCCTCCCCAACACCTCTGACCTCACTTGCATGCAAACTAACCTTGGAGTTGGTTACCTCCTCTCTACTATGAGTAGGTTTACACAAGAAGCTCTCATAGTCTGAGCCTTCAAGCTGTGGGCTCTAGTCTCACAAGATCTATAACTCAGCCTCATTCTTGTTAAAAGGTGAATGGGTCTCCCACTAGGATCTTGGGCAAGGGATATTACTGCTTTGGGCCTCAATTTCCTTCTCTGTAGAATCAGGGCATTGACTTAAGTGGACTCCTAGGTTCTGTCTAGCTCTAACATGACAATTGGAGAAAACAGGAGGAGAAGGGGAACACTGTTTCAAGTTCTCTTTAACACCTTACCCAAACCTTCTATTAAGGGTACACTATAATGAATAATTTTTTACAGTCAGTGTCATACAATCTGAAGTAAGATTTAAAGAACAATCAAACACCTGAGTAGAGTCAGGGTTCCTTCTTCACCAGATCCCCAGTGACCAAGCCTATTAGATCCAGACAAAGAATAGACTTTTGTCTGTTTCTCTCCCTGTAATAACAATTATGGAGCTGAGTGTAAAGATGTCAGCTTCATCTTTGGAAAATAAATGTGATAACAACTCTAACACCCCCATTGTATCAACAGTCACAGAATGGCACAGACATCCTGGAAAGGGGAGAGAGAATCTCGTGACTTATGGATGCATAAGGGCTGGATGCCCCCAGTTGAGTTAGGAGAAGGCACTCTTCTTCCCCTGGAGTGGGATCTCTGACAGTCACACATGAGGCAGACATCGTGCATCAGGAAAGGACACTATAAGCTATGCTGTGACATGTTATTGGCTGCTGACAATCATTTTTTGGTCCTTTGTCTACTTGCTGTAAATATGTCCTGAGATCTCATTCTGGGAAATGGTTCCTTACTGGACCCTCCCCCCCCCACCCCCATGCATATGCATATGCAGTTTCCTGCAGAGTTTAGAAGAATTAATCCACATGAATGTTAACCTAATTTCTGTTTGTTCTTTCTTTCTAAGACCTAACTGAGGGTTAACACAAGTTGACCTAACTCCATTTGTTTCCTATTAGATACAAACTCAAAAAATGTTAAGTATTTCAAAAAATAGAGGATTAAAACAAACATAACAGAAAAATATAGTTTAAACATGAAGTTTTATTCTCTGGGACTTACCAAACAAAACTTTTAGGTAATAGAGACCATCCCATGATGTTCACAAGAAACTGGGAAAGAAAATGAAACCTTACACCATTTGGGAAATGGGAAAAAATCATTAACCTCCTTAGCAGCCTGTACGTAGGAATTTGCACAATATCTCTAACTGAAACTGCTCTACAAAGATATCACCTCTGTGTCTCTTTCTGAATCCTTCTCTTGTCTCTTTCTGTGAGGACAGCCTCCTCACATCCTGAGCATTGTTCTCTTGGATTTGTAATGAACACAGAGAGCTTATTTCCTAACTAGGTGATCTGATACAGGCCCAGGGAATTAATCTCTTTCACAAAGGGCATACTCTGGAGATTAACACATGTAGTTTTATTCTTTATTAAGGCCCAAACATGAGGTGAGTCAAACCCTAATTAGGTCCCAAGGTCAGTTTAAAAAGACAGCTACAGAACACAGTTAAGGCTTCTCACTGGCAGGAACCAAAAAAAAAAGGCTCCAAATGCCCAGACCTACAGTGATTGACTCTGAAAGCAGCTGAGGAAGACCTCCTACCACAAAGGAGCAGCCTTTTTCACAGTCTAAGACTACCTTGGGAGAGATTGCAGAGGAGCCTGGAGAAGCCAGCCTGGTCCAAGCTAAGCAAAAGCAGATGATCTCTGGAAGAGAGGTCTCAGGGCATTCCTGCCTCAATCAGCAGTAGCAAATCCCTGATGGGAGCCCTGTGAGGAATATAGGGGTGTTTGGGTTCCACAAGAATGTGAAGGGAGAATTGTTAGTTTACATGACAAAGACTGGGGTTTGTCTATATTGTCACCTAAAAGCAGGTAGCCTCAATCTGATCAAAAATTAAGATTAGGCCAGGTCTACCCCTGCCAATGATTGGCATGAAGGCAGGAACAAAGCCTTTCAAAGTGCATAAAAGACCCAGCATTTTGGGATTTCCTCGCCCTTCTCTCATTTTGAGAGAGGTGTGCCATTAAGATATCTTAATAAAAACCATTTTAATCACTCCACATTAAGTATTCACAAGACATTTAAACAAGCCCAATGCTCAAGAAACCAGTTTTGCTAGCTAAAGAAACAACAAAATACACAGACTCTCCACCTAGAATCAGGAAGTTCTGAGTGAAAATACAGGCTCCAACACTTACAGTACTAGCTGTATAACCCTGGGCAAGTCACTTCAACCTCTGTCTCAGTTTCCTCATCTGTAAAATGAGCTGGAGAAGAAAAATAGAAAACCACTATAGTGTCTATGTCAAGAAAATCTCAAATGGGGACACTTAAATATTGAATAAAGATAGCAAGCACCAAACCAGAGGAGGCTTGGGCTCAGGGCTATAACTGATCCTTCAATGAAAGCCAGAGTGAGGGGCGGCTAGGTGGCACAGTGGATAAAGCACTGACCCTGGAGTCAGGAGGACCTGAGGTCAAATTTGCCCTCAGAGACTTCATAATGACCTAGCTGAGTGGCCTTGAGCAAGTCACTTAACCCCATTGCCTTGCAAAAACTAAAAAAACAAAAAATCACTAAGAAAATAATCATTAATGGAATAAATTGTTCCATATCTGGGAGTTACAATGGTACTTCATTACTTGGTACTTGTCAATAATTTGTTCCAGAACTCCTGATGAATGTCAAAACTATCAAATACCAAAGGAATTTTTCTCATATGAAATAATGTAATTAGAAATGATGGGTAAAAGTTTCTTGGAATGTTTCTCATTTTACTGGGCTAATATTAAGTAAGGAGGTTGTTTTGTAATACAGAACCTTAAAACTAAACAGACATGTATAATTACAGAAAATATATTAATTACATAAAAATAAAATCGAATTTAACTTCACTTTACCTTTACTGAGTGGAGTTCCTGGCATAATGGAATAGTGGTGAGGTGGAGTATGAGGAGGAGAAGAAGGGTTACCATTTTGGAAGAGTCAGGAGATTGTCATTCTTGGTATCTTGAACATAAGAGCGATATCAGTAATTAGTTACAACCTCTTTTCTTTTTGATGATAGCTCTTATTAACTGCCTTTTAAGCTTAGTGGTATCACTCTTTTTTTCTCTTTTTACTTTATTTCTCATGAGGTTCTATATTTTTGTGGGGGAGGGGGTATTATGTTTACTCTTAAACAAGAACATTTTAGTAATGTATAAATAAAGTCATATTAACCAAAAACAAAAAGAAAGCAGGAGGGATGGGAATTCAGAAAAACATGGAAGGATCTGCATGAACTGATGCTGAGGAAGAGGAGCAGAACTAGAAAAACACTGCACACCCCAACAGCAACGGGGGGGTGACCACCATCCATGATGGACTCACTCCATCAGTGCAACAACCAGGGACATCCCTGGGCTATCTGCAGTGGAGAACACTGGCTGCATCCAGAGAAAGAACTGTGGAGCCTGAACAAAGACCAAAGACCACTACCTTCAACTCAGGAAAAAAACCCGCCCTCCCACTATGTAATTTTGCTATCTCCTATACTTCATCTCTCCTCCCCAAGGGTATGACTTCTCTCCCATCACATTCAATGACTGTGAATTCTCCAGTATGAATTCTCTGATGCATGGTAAAGTATGACTTACTATAAAAGGCCTTCCCACACTCCTTACATTAGATCAATGCACACCATGAAAACAATGCAAAGACTGGCAAACTGCCCTCCGTGGGGAGCTGGGGGGAATGGAAGCAAGATTAGAGGGGACATTGCAAAACTCAAAACAAATAAAATCTCCAAAAAAAGGAAATAAAACTCCCAGTTCATAACCTTTGACTATAATGAGAATCCCATTCTTCTGGTCATATATCCCTAATAATATCACAAGGCCTGTGATTACCTTAAAAGTATAATAGTTATTCCTGTTGTTTACTAGTACTGAATTGCTTCATTTTGACATTCAGATCATTGGGGCCAAAATCACATAGTGGCAATATGTACCATAGAGCCTTACTAGGCTTTTAAAAATTTAATGGGATTATAAATCTTTATGGTTCAGTGGCTACATTGAAGTATGAGCAGAAGTAGCCAGAAAAATCAGGAACACAACATAAAATATGGTACCTTCTTCTGGCACAGTCAACAGGTATATATCACATAAGTTAACATCAAGAGTCTCCCAATACTACCAGCCACTTGGTATCCTCTGACTCAACTGCTGTATTCTCTCCATACTAGAAGGTCCATGGGAAGATAATATTAATCTTTCTCCCCTTAAGAGGACTCTGCATAGGGGAGGAATATGTTTTTCCATGGGAGCTAAATAGGGACTCTTTGAACTTCATATAAAGACTCAGAATCAGACATTTTCAAACCCTCCCAAATTCCTTATATTCATAAAGATTCTACAAAGTACAGATTCTCTGATGGACAATAGTGCCCTCAGTCAAAATGCCTTTCTGTAGTATTACATAACTCAGAATTTCTCTCCAGAATAAATTCTATCATAATTTTGAGTTAGTTGAAGCCTCAGTCTGAAGGAATTCTACATTCATTATATTCATAAGTTTTGTCTCTAGTACCAATGCTCTAATGTGGAGTAAGTTCTAAAGCGAGGAGGAAGGTCTGCACACATACAGTGTATTCATAAGGTTTGTCTACTGTGTGAATGTTGTGATGTCCAATGAGTTCTGAGTTGCAGTGAAAAATCTTTGCACACTCTGTAAATTCATAAAGAATCTTTCCAATATGAATTTTCAGTACACAGTATGTTGGTCTCTCCTGAAGACCTTTCCATATTCCCTATATTCATAAGTTTTCTATAAATGTTCTGAAGGTCTTTCCGTATCCATAGGGATCCTCACCAGTATGATTTCTCTGATGTTCAATAAAATTGAAGTAGTGATGGTCTTCCCTTGTTACATTCAAGAGGAATTGCTCATATAAGAATTCACTGATGGACATAAAGTCCTCTGTCTACATTCATTACATCCATATGAGATCTCTCCAGTATGAATTCTCTGTTGCACAGTAAAATATCACATCCTATAGAAGGTCTTCCAACATTCATTACATTCTTAAGGTTTCTCTCCAGTATGAATTATCTGATTGCCATTAAGATATAATTTCTGTGTGAAAACATATCCACCTTCTCCAGTATGAATTCTGTGATGCACAGTAAGGCCTGCTTCTTTATAAGTAAAAGCCTTCCCACACTCTACTTACATTCATAAGATTTCTCCCAGTATGAATTCTCTGATGTTGACTAAGTTTTGAGTTTTGGATGAAGGCCTTCCCACACTCCTTACATTTATAAGGTTTTTCTTCTTTGATGATAAAACATATGTGCCTTACTCTTGAAGGCCCTCCTACATTCATAAGACGTCTCTCCATTATGAATTCTCTAATGCATTGTAAATGGTGTTTTACTGCTGAAGGCTTTCCAATATTCACTATATTCATAAGGTTTTTTTTCTCTGTGAGACATGGTAAGGTATTTCTTACTGGTGAATGTCTTCCTACATTCACAACATTCATAAGATTTTTCTCCAGGATGAATTCTCTGATACATGGTGAAGTATGACTTATTAGTGAAAGCCTTCCCACAATCTTTACATTCATAAAAAATCTTTTCAGTGTGAATACTCTGGTGTATATTAAGATGTGATTTATGCCTGGAGGTCTTCTCACATGTAGTAAGTACAGTCATAAGGTTTCTCTCCAGTGTGAATTCTCTGATGTAAGAGTTAAGAGGACTTCCCATATTCATTACATTCATAATAGTTCTCTTCTATAAATTCTTTGCTCCCTTCCAGGCCAGGTTGCCAGGACAGGAACCATGCCCTATTCCTCAGGGCTCCCACCTTCTGGGGCAGAGGTTCTCATCAGTTCAGGACAGAGGAGGAGAAGTGAGCAGTCAGAAGCATAGAGGTGCTTGTGTGAGAGAGAGGTGACAGAGCAGTGGTATCACTCTTAATTTGTTGGTGTCCCACAAGCACTGACAATGCATGAGACAGACATGGAGACCTGTTTCATCAGGAGAGAGGAGCACCAAGTGGCAAGCATGAAATGAGGGATGAAGCATTCTCTCTTTCAGGGCAGCGTCATGACATACAATTTCTAGCAAGCCCAGAGTACTGCAACATTTTTTCTTGTCAAAATGCTGTACCAGGTTTGACAAGTTTTGGAGCCAATAAGGACTGAGGTATGACTATTTTAACAAGCAGAATAACCTATAGGGATGATTTAAAAAAAAGAAAAGAAAACCTGCCCATGCACAAAGAGATAAGGACAAGAAGTAACTAGAAGTGAAAGGAAACAAGTAGAGCTGAAGTCAACTCCTCATTTCTCTCTCATCTCTGGGTTGATCAGGCATGCTTGGTGAGCATAGTTATGCACAGGGAACTCCCTAAATGGGAAGGGAGGATGAGTGAATAGAGATAATGACCCCTTTATCATCTCCAGATGAAGAGGTACCAGAGAAGAGAGGGGGGACTATAATGGGAATGAATAGGGAGCTCTCAAACCAAAGGGGAGAAAAGGAATCACACTTAAGAATGCTCATGGTGGTGAATAATATTGTCCTGCCTAAAATAAAAGAGACAAGGAAGAGCTCTCAATCAATAGTCCTTTATTAAAGTATCTGTGGTTCCCTCTAATGAGGCGGAGCTCAGAGCTTCCTCATGGATGATCAACTATGATTGACTCAGCTCCTTTCAGCAGTTCAGTGATCAAGGACAATTCTAAAAGACTTCTGATGGAAAATGCTATCCACAGCCAGAGAAAAAACAATGGAGTCTGAATGCAGAGCAAAACTTACTATTTCACTTTTTTAAACTGTTTCTTTCACATGTTTTTTTTTGTTTGTTAATGAAATCTTTAATAATTAAAAACAATACTAGGTCGTTTTGCTGTCTTAGTCACTATATTCATATTAATTCTTCATAACCACCGAAATAAGCTCTTTATCTGAGATACAAACCTCTTATTATCTCATGTCTTCTATTTTTAATTTATGATCTACTTTGTTGTATTTTTTATTATAAACTTATTAGTGAAAGCCTTCCCACAATCTTTACATTCATAAAAAATCTTTTCAGTGTGAATACTCTGGTGTATATTAAGATGTGATTTATGCCTGGAGGTCTTCTCACATGTAGTAAGTACAGTCATAAGGTTTCTCTCCAGTGTGTATTGTTTTTAATTATTAAAGATTTCATTAACAAACAAAAAAAACCATGTGAAAGAAACAGTTTAAAAAAGTGAAATAGTAAGTTTTGCTCTGCATTCAGACTCCATTGTTTTTTCTCTGGCTGTGGATAGCATTTTCCATCAGAAGTCTTTTAGAATTGTCCTTGATCACTGAACTGCTGAAAGGAGCTGAGTCAATCATAGTTGATCATCCATGAGGAAGCTCTGAGCTCCGCCTCATTAGAGGGAACCACAGATACTTTAATAAAGGACTATTGATTGAGAGCTCTTCCTTGTCTCTTTTATTTTAGGCAGGACAATATTATTCACCACCATGAGCATTCTTAAGTGTGATTCCTTTTCTCCCCTTTGGTTTGAGAGCTCCCTATTCATTCCCATTATATATTATAATAAAATTCTTTAATTAAAGATTTTATTTATTTTGAGTTTTACAATTTTTCCCCCAATCTAACTCCTCCCCCCCCCCCACAGAAAGCAATTTGTCAGTGTTTACTTTGTTTTCATGTTGTACATTGATCCAAATTGAGTGTGATGAGAGAGAACTCATATCCCTAAGGAAGAAACAAAGTATAAGGGATAGCAAGATCAGACAATAAGATATCAGTTTGTTTTTTCTAAATTAAAGGTAATAGTCCCTGGTCTTTGTTCAAACTCCATGGCTCTTTATCTGGATACAGATGGTATTCTCCATCACAGAGAGCCCATAATTGTCCCCGATGGTTGCACTGATGGAACAAACAAGTCCATCAAGGTTGATCATCGCTCCCATGTTGCTGTTAGGGTGTACAGTGTTTTTCTGGTTCTGCTCCTCTCACTCAGCATCAGTTCATGCAAATCCCTCCAGGCTTCCCAGAATTCCCATCCCTCCTGGTTTCTAATAGAACAACAGTGTTCCATGACATACATATACCACAGTTTGTTCAGCCATTCCCCAATTGAAGGACATTCACTTGATTTCCAATTCTTTGCCACCACAAATAGCGCTGCTAGGAATATTTTTGTACAAGTGATGTTTTTACCTTTTTTTCATCATCTCTTCAGGGTATATACCCAGTAGTTTCACATAATTTTTATCCCTTTAGTTCTGATTCTTCTTTCACAACCTGACAATTATGGGCATATATTAAACATAATTGTACCAAAATAAAAACTCCAAGGAATATTTAGCCAAACTTCAGAATTATCAGCTAAAGGGAAAAATACTGCAAGTAGCCAAAAAGAAATAATTCAAATTCCAAGGAACCACAGTCAAGATTATATAGAATTTAGCAACTTCAACTTTAAAGAATTGGAGGTCCTGGAATATGATTTTCTGGAGGGCAAAGGATTTCAACTAAGAATTAACTATCCTGCAAAACTCAGCATATTCTTTCAAGGGAAAAATAAATTTTCAATGAAATAGAGAACTTTCAGACTTATCTGATAAAAAGATCCAGAACTGAATAGAAAATTTGATCATCGAATACAAGACACAAATGTGTAAAAACATAATGGAAAGAAAAAAAAATTTAGTCATTAAGACATGTTTCCATGCCAACACAGGAAGATAATAATTGTTAACTCTTGAGAATTATATTTCTATCAGGACAGTGAAAAGGAGTACACTTGGAGCTATGGGCATAAATTGATTATGATGTAAGAATACTTATAAATCTTGAGAATTGTATATAAGGACAGTTGAAAGTAAAATACTTAGAGGTATGGAGATATAAATTGATTATGATGTGATATTTTTTAAAAAGCAAAATACTGGGAGAAGTCACATGAAGAGGCACAAAGGATCTTTTTATAATAGAGATCTTTTTTATAATAGAGATAAATAAGGAAGAGTGTGAGCATTGATTGAATCTTACTCTCAATGGATTGGGCTTTAAGAGGGAATAATATACATTTCCAATTAACTTTGGAAATTTATCTTATTCCACAAGAAAATGGGAGGGGAAAGGGGAAGGCGTTGGTGGTAGAAAGGGAGGAAAGGTTGAGGCAGGTGGGGTTCAAAAACAAATTACTCATGAGGAGGGATAGGGTGAAAGGAGAGATCTTCCTCACAATCTGAGATTGTTCCCTTCTCTGGGATCTCAGGTTTTAGAGTTTGATGCCACATGCAAAAGAGGCATGGTAAATACAGAATCTTATTGGTTGATAGATTTTGCTCTTGAGGTTCAAAAATGACATATGGGGGGAGGGTCATAGACTGGGTGAAGCATGGGATATCTCCACTGACTAAATGATTATTGGGAGGATGATCTACTTTTTAAAATTTTACTTTATTTTTCAATTACATGCAAAAGTAATTTCAGCATTCATCCATTTGAAAATTCATGACTTCCACATTTTTCTACCACCCTCCCTTCCCCCTCCCCATGACAGTGAACAATATGGTAAAAGTTTTACATGTACAATCAGGTTAATAGTAATCCCATTATGAAAGAAGAATTCAAACTAAGTAAGAAAGAAAAAACATAAAAGAAGTGGTTTGCTCTTCTTTCAGTCCATAGTTATTTCTCTGGATGAGGATGGTATTGTCCATTACAGATCTCTCAGGATTATCCTTGTTCACCGAACTGCTGAGGGGGGCTTTGTCCTTTCTTAATTGATCAACTCACAATGTTGTTATTAATGTGAACAATGTTCTCTTGGTTCTGTTCATTTCATTCAGCATTAATTTATGCCAGTCTTTCCAAACTTCTCTAAAGTCTGACCTCACATGATTTCTTTTTAAAATTTTTAAAATTTATTTTTTATTCATGGCAATGGGGTTAAGTGACTTGCCCAAGGTCACATAGCTAAGCAATTATTAAGTGTCTGAGGCTAGATTTGAACTCAGGTCCTTCTGACTCCAGGGCTGGTGCTTTATCCACTGCAGCACCTAGCTGCCCTCACACACTATTTTTTAAAGAACAATAGTACTCCATAACATAGATGGCGCAGTGGATAGAGCACAGGCCTTGGAATCAGGAGGATGGGAGTTCAAATTGAATTCAGCCTCAGACACTTGACTCTTACTAGCTGTATGAACTTGGGCAAATCATTTAACCCTGATTGCCTCTCATCCAGAGCTAATTCCAGTAGTCCTGATTCATATGTGACCATTAGACCTAGATGGTTCTGGAGGAGAAAGTGAGACTGGTGACTTAGCACAGCACCCTTTCACTCAAATCCAATTCATGTGATTGTCATGGCATCACCTCCCTGATTTTGTGGTCTTCTATAAAAATGAGGGACAAAAACATTATGATTAATTGATGGGCATCCTCTCAATTTCCAATTTTTTGCCACTATAGAAAGAACTGCTATAAATATTTTTGAATGTGTGAGAACTTTCCCCCTTTTTTGTTGCTTTCTCTGGGTAATGATATTGCTGGATCAAAGATATGCACAGTTTTATTGCCCTTTGGGCATAGTTCCAAATCATTCTCCAGAATGGTTGAATCAGTTCATAACTGTATATAGGGTGGCAGAGCTATGGATTGCAGATGGTAAGAACACTTGCACAACCACAGGCTAGATAAGAGCCTCCACCCTTGTTTTTACTTGTCTTGATGACCAAGCAGAGGTGGCTCAACTGTAAGGAAGTCCCAATTATTTTTGCACCTCTAGATCATCTTTCATGACTATCTTCTTATCACCTAGTCAGGATAGCCTGTTCCATCTCCTCCTGTCTAACCTAAGAAGCAGTCCATCTGTGTATTATGTACCAATTTCCCCATGTCTTCTCCCATACTGATCACTTTCCTTTTTTTGTCATCTTAGCCAATCTGATAGGTCTGAAGTGATATTAGGGATACAAAGTCAGGCCTTGCCTTCAAGGAGCTCCTAAAGATCTAATGGGGGGAGGGAGGCAGCTAGGTGGCACAGTGGATAGAGCACTGACCCTGGAGTCAGTAGGACCTGAGTTCAAATGTGACCTCGGACACTTAATGATTACCTAGCTGTGTGACCTTGGGTAAGTCACTTAATTCCATTTGCCTTGCAAAAACCTAAAAAAATAAAAGAAGAGAAGTAGGATTAGAGATGGGACTTGAAGAAGCCAAAGAAGTCTGGAGTCTGAACAGAGGTGGGAGAGCATTCCAGACTTGGAGAGAAAATCCCCAGGACAGAGAGATGGATGCTTTTGTTTTGAGGTCACTGGCTTCATGTTGGGGAGTTAGTTGGAAGAAGATGGGAAAGAAAGAAGTGAATCAGGTCAAAAAGGGCTTTGAAGGCCAAGCAAAGCATTTAGTATTTGCTCCTGGAGAGAAGAAGGAACTCCTGGAGTTTATTGAGTAGGGGGTGATGGTCAGCTCTGCATTTAGGAAAATCACTTTAGTGGCTGAATGGAGAGTGAAATGGAGTAGGAAAAGACCTGAAGCAGGCACCCCGCCCCCCCAGCAGCTACTGCTATAGTTCAGGTATGAAGAGATGAGGAACCTGCATCAGAGTATGGGGCTGTGTCAGTGGAAAAGAGGGAGTCTTCTGCAGAGGTGAAAACTAGAAATGATGCAAAGGGGAAATTGAAAGATCTTGGTACCATATTGGATATGGAGGTCGTGAAAGAGAGTGAGGAGTCCAGGATGTCTCCTAGGTTGTGAGCCTAGGACCTAGGAGCAGGTTGTTGCCTTCTTGAGTAAGAGGTAAGAAGTGAGGTGGTGTTTAGGGGGACAGATAATATATTCCATTTGAACCAGTTTGAGAGTAAACTGCCAAGTGGACATCCAGTTTAAGCTGTCTGAAAGGCAACTGTAAATGAGAGGTGGGAGGTCAGCTGATAGTTTGGGGCAGGAAAGGGTGGGAGCAAGGAGGGAGAAGAGAATCCAGGACAGACCCTATTGGACACTTGTGGCTAGAGGCTGTGAAGAGAATGCAGCCAAGGAGACAAAGAAGTGGTCAGAGTAGTAAGAGAAGAACCAGGAGAGAGCAGTGATCCAAAAACCTAGAGAAGAGAGTATGTAGGAGGAGAGAGTGACCCACAGCATCCTAAACTGCAGAGAGTTAGGAGAACGAGCCCTGAGACAAGGCCATCGGACCTGATCACTAAGATCACTGGTCATTGCAGAGGTAGCTGGAGGGGAAAGATGGAGTCCCAAACCAGTTTGGTCCTTGTGGGTAATGAGCTGATAGAAGCTGACTGAAATTCCCATTGCCCGACGTTGAGTTCCCAAATTTTCTTTATCTTGTTCTATAAAATAACTTACTCAGTGAACCTGGGCTCTGCAGCCCCAATTCTTTCTAAGAAATCTGAGCCCAACTCCAGGAGAGAGGAGAGGGGCAGGGGTTGTGAGAGAGATGGGGCAGTAGAAGAGGGAGTTGGAGGCAATGGCCTCCAAGTTTTGTGTAAAACAGAAGTCCTTAGAATTCTCAGCTGAAAGGGTTGGGGGAAGAGAAAAGCCTGGGTTGATGGAGGAGGGCTGAAAGATTTGGAAGAATTTCTGAGGACTTTGGGCCAATGAACTGATAAGGCAGATGTGTGCTTGTAGACTGACTGAGCTGAGATCCTTGAGCTCAGGGCTAGGGGAGGAGGAGAGAAGAATTTCAAAGGCCAGCAGGCTTCCTCCCTTTCTTCTTGCTGCTATCTCCTTCCAGGTGTCCAAGATCTAGTGAAATCATTGACTCCCACCCGCCCCGCCCATGTGACCTGAGAGAAAGCACCCCTTGTGCTGGGGGGGAGGGAGGGGAATGAGGATCCCACTCCTTTCCTGGAATCTGCACCAACATTTTTTCCATTACAATTTTCTAGACAAAGAACAAAACAACAAATCCAGCCCCATTTCCAAAGGGTAATGCTCGCACTGAAAACTGAATGATTGACTCTGGGGAACAACCTTGTAGATTGGCCTGATGAGTCAGGAAAGGTCAGGGCAGTGAGCCTCCAGGTGAGTCTGAGAGTCCTGTCCTTGATGGGTTTTGCAGCCTCCCTGGAATGGATGCCCATTGGTAGTGCACTATTGCCTTTGGCTGGTGGAACCAAGGCCACACAGAATCTGAGTAGCGTGAGCCAACTCTTCCCAGAGACGCAGGGGGTCTCCAGGTGTCAAGGCAATGTTCTTAGTTCTGTTTTTGCTGTCAAAGCACCTTTATGAAAGTTAATTAACTTTAATTGGGTAATTGGAAGGAATGTACTAGCCACAGTGGTCAGCAGAGGGAAGGTCACACTGGAATGTGTGCTTGAGCAGACCCAACCTCTCCAAGATACCCCAGGACCCTGAGGGGAGAGATGTACCTGACTTCTCTCCACACCCCCACCCAGAATACCCATGGCACATGGATTTACTCTTTGTGACCTCATTTGGAGTTTTCTTGGCAGAGAACCTGGAGTGGTTTGCAAATTCCTTCTCCAGTTCATTTTACAGAAGAGGAAACTGAGGCAAACAGAATGAAGTCATTTGTCTAGAATCCTACAGCTAATAAGTGTCTAAGGCTGTATTTGAACTCAGGACTTTCTGACTCCAGGACTAATGCTCTATCCATTGCAGGTGGTAGAATGGGAAGGTGACTGACTACCTGGGTGGGTAAAGGGATTTTTCCCCTCAGGAGCACCTCCCACCAATGGAATCTCAGATTGAATCCATTCTACTCTATCCCCTTTGGCCTTGGGTTTGCCTCTTTTTTGAGCCCTGCAGAATTGAGAGTAAGGGACCATTCCCTGGGCTAAATGCTGAAGAAACAAGACAGAAGGTGTTGGAGCCCTGGCCCAAAGGAATCTGCAACCTCTCTCCATCCATGGGGCCACTTATGGGAGCCTGCTCTGTGCCAGGTCTGGACTGCTCAATGGGGAGACCAACAAGATCTTCTGAAGTTCAGGAGCTCAGGCTAAGGGAGGAGGGGGAGGTCTAGGAGGAGAGCACATTCTGCCCATCCAGGTGCAGTCCTGATAACATAGAGGATCTCAGAAGGAAAGTGGGGAGAGGTGTGGGCAACAGGGAAAACCCACTGGACAGGGTGGGGAACAGGAAAGGCTTGGCTAAGTGACTTCCAGAGTGCTGGAGACTGGCCAGGAGAGGAGCAGGTTACTGGAGCCACCCAAGGCAGTGAGGAGGGGGCCTGAGGTTGCCTGACTGTCCAGATCCAGAGATGGCAAAGATTGGTAACCAAAGCTGGAAAGATGGCACTGAGGGTGGGGGGCAAGAAAGGAAAGGTCAGATCTGGTAAATTGGGAGGGAAGGGCCTTGAACAGGGATGGGAAACTAGACCCCAGGAGGGAAGGGAGGCCTTGCTACCTGAGGCCGTGGAAGATTGATTCCCCAAGGGATTTGGCCATGAGGAGGAGAGAGATGAGAAGATGGACTGAATAGAGGAGTCCAGAGTGGTTTTTAAGGATGGAGGAGACAAGGGCACGTGTGCAGGGAGCAGAAAAGCTGCCTTTCTTGTCTCATTTGGAAGAGGATCAGTAACATCACAGGGCAGAGCTGCCCACTCATCCACCTCACTCTCCTCCAGGGGCATCAAAGGCCAGTGGCAGGACAATGGTCAGAATGACCTGGCCTGGGATACAGAGGATGACTTTGGCCACACCAGTTCTAACTCTTCCTGCCTCGCCACCTTCATGAGGATGGGGAAAATGATTATCTGCCCATTCTGCTGGGGGGGTAGACACCCTCCCTCCCCCTTGCACCTGTTCTGTGGGGTCCCCTCAGCTGCGCTTGGCCTCCCTGGCCCCATGGTTTTCCTGGGATGTGGCCTCTGCTCGTGCTACAGCTTCTTGGAGTCACAGGTGAGAATCAGGTGCAGATGAATGCCCAAGGTGGACGGCAGGGTCCCCCAAACCTTAGTTCGTCCCACCCAACAGTCCATATACTTGGGGAGGTGCGGAGGAGGGAAGACACTGAAGCTGAATGAGGGGGGGACGTGCTGAAGAAGGTGGGATGGCAGCCAGGATTCCTGTAGAGGGCCTGCTCACCCAGCCCTCCGGATGGAACTGGATGGAGAGAGACAGGCCATGGCATGGGGGGGCAATGGAGATACTGGGGAGATACAATGTAAACACACCGAGACACAAAGTAGCCACAAAGAGGATCCGAAGTCGAGACACAGAGATCCGAAGTGGGCCGTTCAAGGACAGGGAGGTTGGGGAAGGGGCTGAGCTTCCTGGGGACGGGGCGCCTGAGCTAAGGCAGGGGAGGGAAGTCCGAGACACTCGGCTCGGGGCCCTGGGGAGCCCGGACAGTTGGCCTTGGGGCGGCTGCTCGGGCCCTTTGACTAACGAAATTCAAGACGTGGAACGAGGCGCCCGATTTGGCGGCCGGGACCCGGCTCTGCACGGGGGGCACTGGGGAGCCACGGGGTTTAGAGAGGGGGAGCATGGAGCTTATTCTAATAGTGAGGGGGATGGGAGAGTTTAGCTTCCAGCGCCAGGGTGCCAAGGTGGGCGTGGGAGGGGCTGCGGGGCCCTTTACTCGGGGGTGACCCACCCCCCGGGCCCCTACCACCCCTCTAGCCTCTGGCCTCTAGGTGGAGGCCGTAGTGGCGCCCCGGGGGCCTCCCCGCCAGCCTGGGCCCGGCCGCTCCCCCTCCGGGGCGGGGTCCCCACGGCCGGGGCGGGGCCCCCAGGGCCGGGGCGGGGTCCCCACGGCCGGGGCGGGCCCGGCGGAGGCTCCTCCCACTCGTCCGGGGCTGCCGGGCGGAGCAGCCGCCGCAGGACGACCCAGGACAGACCCCCGAGAGGCCCCCAGCATGGCGAGTCCGGCGGCCGCGGCCCTGGGGGGCCTGGAGCAGCTGCGGATCTGCGGGGCCGGGGCGGGCCGGGCGCTGGCCGTGCTCACGAGCGGCGGGGACGCCCAAGGTCAAGGGGGGCCGGGGGTGGCGAGGCGGGCCGGGGCCGGGCCGGCGGGGCCTCGGAGCAGGGCGCGCGGGCGCGGAGCCGAGGGGGCCCGGGCTGGAGCCCGGCCTGGGGCTCCCCGGGGTGTGGGACTGGCAATCTGGGCTGGAGGAGGGCGCGGCCCACTCCGGGAGGCGGGCTGAGGCTGCAGGGAACGGGCCTGGGGCGGCGGGGCGCCCCTGGCGGGAGGGCGGCGGCCGGGGAGGGCGCGCCCACAATCCGTGCCCTTAGGGTGGCCGCGGAAACCGGGGAGCCCGAGCCGCGCACGGGGAGGGGCCGCCATCCCCTCCCCGCCAGGTCTGACTGCGCATGTGCCTGGTCTCGAGTGGGCGGGGAGCGCGGGAGGGGGAGGGGCGGCTGCGGACGTGCGTGTCCACACGGCACCGGCCGGGTTTGGGCGGGAGCCCCCGTGGAGCCTTGACCTTCAGTGGGGTGGGGGTGTCAGCCTCCCATGGGCCAGACTGGGAAACTGAGGCAGGCTGGGGCTGGCAGGCTTGGCATGGGAATTACCCACTACGCCTGGCTCAGAGACAGAACTGACCTCGATTCTTGTCGCCCCCGTGTTATAGATGGGGAAACTGAGGCTTGAAAGGAGTTTGGCGCCTCCCCTGTAACTCCCATCAGTTGTGTTATGAATTGAATCAGGTCTGTTAGCCCCTTTAACAGACTGGGAAACTGAGGCCTGGAGGTAAAAGGCTTGGCCTGCTGCCCAGGGTCCTGTTGCTAAGCGACCGAGGCAGGAAGGGAGCCCAGCTTTTACGGCACTGCCACCCGAAGGGGCCTCTGGGTGCAGTCTGTAAAACAGGGATGAGGGACTGTGATCGAGCAAGCACCCACAGTGGGTCACGCCTTGGGATCTTCACAGCCACCCTCCAGGGGATGCCAGCTGCCAGGTGCTGCCCTCATTAGTCCCATTTTACAGTGGAGGAAACTGCCCAGGCAGTTCAGTACCTGAACCTGGATTTGAACTCAGGTCTTTCTGACTCCAGGCCCAATGCTCAGTACTCTGTAATGCCACCAGGTCTCTAAGCCTCAGGTGCCTCCTCTGTAAACTGGGCACCACCAGGCTCCCTGGGGCTGTGGAGGAAGCTGCCCTAGCCAAGTGACTGGTGAATGTTGATGGCATCAAGCTTGTTGAATGAATGGTGGATGGAGAGATTTCTCTCCTTTTCTGTACTCCACATTGTCCCCTAGAGGGGCCCCTGTTCTGGACTGGCATCCCCCCTCCTTGCTCCTCTCTCCCCTTTCCTCAGAGACAGACACATAGGCACTGGGGGGGGGGGGCTGGGCAGCAGGGGAGGGCCCAGCCCCAAGGCTCCACTGAGCCTCCCCCACCCTGATAAGAGCCTGTTGCCCTCCAGGCTGGCCCCACTGATTGCTCTTGGTCTGAAACCTGGAAAGCAGGACAAAGGCAACGGTCATGATCTCTGAAGTTGGGCCAGCTCCCTCCCTCCCCAGGAGGGTTAGATTAGGGATCTTTGTACCCATTTTACAGATGGGCTCCTTGCCAAACCCAAAACCCTTCTGCCCCTTGCTGCTGCACCCTCTCCCCTGGCTGCTTCCCATCCACATCTGTTTTCCTTAATGTGGATTCTGCCGGTTTTGTATCCTGATAAAAAGATGTCAGATTAGACCTGGAAGATAAACTCTACAGATATGGGGAAACTGAGGCTAGAAGCGGGGTTGCACCCTCCTAAGGTCATGCTGTGAATGCTCCCTGGGTCCTTTTACTCCACAACTCTGATGACATTGAGGGGGTACGTGTGTGGAGTTATGTCCTAGGCCCCTGACCTCCCAACCCAGCTGATCCAGGTAATAACCCACAGGCAGTAGGAAGCCTGCTTCAGAACTGGGGCTGGCAGCTGAGGGGAGGCCAGCTACATGACCCCTACGGATAGAGGCTGCAGGAGCTGCCAGCTCTCCTCAAGTATCCTCAGGAAACCCTGAGGAAGAACTGCTTACTACCCCAGCTGCCTTGGGTTGGAGGGGTCGCATGCTCAAGGTGAGGGCGCTGGCCACCAGCTGGGGATGGTTAGTGATGACTCAGAAGACCCATGTCCACACTTTGGGCTCTGGTTTTCTACAACTATTTCTATCTGGAGTAAACCTTGAGTGGCACTTGCCCCCTCGTGCCCTGCTCACTGAGGTATTACCTTGCAGGTATGAATGCGGCTGTCCGGGCCGTGACCCGCATGGGCATTTATGTTGGGGCCAAAGTCTTCCTCATCTATGAGGTAGGTGAAGCTGCGCTAATACCTTCCTTATAGGGGAGACCCTTCTATCAGGCTGGCAGGCAGGGACGGGAAGGTGGGAAATGATGGCCACTGTCCCAGGGGCCTGGACCTTCTCTTGCTCTGGTCTCTGGAGGGGTGGCCAGGCCAGAGGAGCTCTGCTAGGAAGATGGGGTTCTGGGATAGGGTATCCCTGAGGTCACCTCTCTCCCTCAGGCTTTACTTGATCTTAGCCAGCCCAGTCCTACTGTAGAGGAGCTTGGGGCATCCTTCACTGACCAGGGAGATCCCCTCCCTCCCCAGGACAGGGAACCCAGTCATTCTTTCGGCAGATTTGGGGAAGTCCTTTTGAAAAGAGATGTCGTCTTCAGAATGCTCTCATCTCCTGCTCAGAACCCAGCTCATCACCCCAGATTCATAGGAGCTCTGACCTTTGGCAGGATGAGAGGGTGTTTGTCAGGGTGACTCCCAGGGCTTCTGGCTTCTGCCTTGAATGGGGAGGAGATTGACCCCTGGACCAGATGCATCTCCCTCACATTGGAGTTGTCATGCTGGTCACGGGGGGGGGGGCAGGACTAATATCTGGGGTGACCCTCATGTCCGTGATGGGGGAGGTGGGGAAGCAGGAGGGCTGCCCAGGAACCTTAGACTGTAAGGGCCAGCAGGGAAGAGAGGAGGCCCAGGGGTCCAGAGACCTCCCGCTATTGGGAGGCCTGCCCCTCTGTGACTCAGTGCCTCCAGCTGTAAAAAGAGCTCATTGGATGATTTGCCAACATACAAACATGCATGGGCTATTCCAGGACTCTTGGGTCAGGCATGGGACCACTGAGGTTCTGTGGGCCTGTCTGACTGGCACACAGGGCTCATCTGCCAGTCACCGGGTCCCATGACCACAGCCCTCTAGGTGTGGGAATGTGTGGGTGGGAGGACTGAGCTGGCTGAGAAGGGAGGGCCCTAAGATCCAGCTTTTCCTCCTTCCTCCTCACCAGTTGAACCCATGATGGGACATGAGTAGGCAGGTCACTCCCTCCGGCCTGCCCAGTCCCTGTGTCTCCTGAGGCTGGGGATGCCCAGAGCAGAAGGAAATATGCCCTTGCAGGGCTTCCCTTCTCTGAGGTGGGGACTCCCCAGTAAGCTCAGCTCCTCTTAGGCCAGGCCCCAGGTTGATGCATTCTCTGAGGCCAGACTGGCGTCTCCTGGAGGGCAGGGCCTAGAGACCAAGGTAAATTGTCTAAACCCACCTTCCTGATTGTCCACACATTCATTCCATGCCTATGTGTGTGGACATGGATATTCTTAATCAGCTGTGGAAAGAGGAGGGATTGCCTGGCCTTCCCTGATGTAAGTTGGAGGGTCCAAGGTGGGCTCAAGGGTTCTGAATTCTTCTACCCAAGCCTGGATTCTGGGCTCCTTGGTGTGGTCCTGTGAGAGCGGGTGGGATATCTGCCACCACTTAAGAACCTCATGACCTCCCCAGCCCTGAGCATCTGGGTCCGCCTCACTTCCTGAGGATTTCACATCTCCAAACAGGCTGGTTGTGGGTTTTGTTCTCTCCGCTCCCTCACTCACCTCTGCCTGTTTTTCTCCCCTCCCAAACACAGGGCTATGAGGGCTTGGTGGAAGGAGGCGAGAATATCGTGCAAGCCACATGGTTGAGCGTCTCCAACATCATTCAGATGGTGAGTGAGGCCTGTGGGGGTTGGTTCAGGTCAAGCAGTTGGGGACAGACTCCTGGGGCTGTGATGCAACCTACTGCCGGTTCTGTGGCAATGCCCAGCCCAACCCCCTTGTACTTCAGGGTCCCTGATCTTCGCCTGCTGCCAGCCTAGGGAGGATGATCCAGCTTTCTGGCCTTGGGTGCTCCTAGGCTGCGGTTAGCTGCCACACACCCCCTTTCCCCACACTAGGACTCTGAGGTCACTAATCCAGACTGGAGGCTGCTGGGAACTCTCAGAAGGCCCCTGGCCCCTGCCTTCTTTCAATGGTGAAGCATCTTGCCCTAGTAAAGAAAGCCAGACCAGATGGCCTAGCTGGTTCCAAGCCACCCAATCACTAAGTGGTCAAGGGAGCTAGGACCTGCTAGAGCTGAGAGGCCACAGGGCTTGGCCCCTCTCCCTTCAGCCTTCCCTGAGTGTAGCTCTCATCAACCCAAGGAGACCTTCTGGAGGAGGTGGCATGCACTTGGTGGTCTTACCCCCCCAGCCTTGGCTGTTAGTCTGGTTTGGCTTTTGGGAGACAATCATCATCCCTGGATCCTGGGCTTTCAGGGCTAGCTTCTGGTCATCATACACCTAGGAGGAGGGGCCTAAAGCCTCCAGGGCTCTAAAGCCTGGGTGGCCCTTGCTCTTGTCTGCTTGGGCCTCTGTCCATCTGCCCATCCCCCTCACACACACACTCTCCTTCCCCTTCCCACCCCACCCCCTCGGGAGCTGCTGAGCTCACAGTTTCCCTCTTCAGGTCATAGGGTCCTATTGGGGTTTTCTTGGAGATTCTCCTCCTCTTGACCTAGTCTTCACTGCCCATGTGGACTGCTTCCAGAGTAGGGCAGCAGCTGGGCTGGGGGGTGAACCAAGCTCACAGCCCAGACATCTAGGAGGGAATGGCCTGGGCCAGTGGGGGAAGAACCTAGTACCAAATATATCCACAAAGGCAGGGAGAGGCTGGAGGCCTGGAGCTAAGTGTAGAGAAGACAGAATTAGCAGACAGATGGCCAGAGCAAATCCGGGCAGACCAGTTGGGGGGCAAGCCAGATGTGGGAGTTGGTAGCGGTCAATTTGACCAGTTAGGGCCTTTGACCCTGGCTTCATGTGTGCTGGGAGAGTTCAGGGAGCTCAACTCTGGCAGTCCAGGCAGATAGCCTGCCCTTGGGCCTGCTGGGGAAGGTCACATGGTTCTCAGCATGAGAAGTGGGCAGAAGAGCTGGCAGAGATCATTGCTTGAGATTATCTTCTGTTGGTTGGCACTGCCTTTGCTTCCCCTGACTTGTCCTGTCCTCTTAGGGAGGTACCATCATTGGCAGTGCCCGCTGCAAGGCGTTTACAACCAGGGAGGGCCGCCTGGCTGCTGCCTACAACCTGGTTCAGCATGGCATCACCAACCTGTGTGTCATCGGTGGGGACGGGAGCCTGACGGGTGCCAACATCTTCCGGACAGAGTGGGGAAGCCTCCTGCAGCAGCTGGTGAAGGAAGGTCAGAGGGGCTGGACTAGGCCTGGGAGAAGCCTATGGGGGCTAGGCAGCTTCCTGCCGGTCTGATTTACCCTGACCCCTCCCCAGCTCTCACTTCTGAACTTATCAGAGGCCTGGGTGGAGCCTAGTTCCTCTGGAAAATCCAGATCTCTGTTTCCATCTGGGATAACCTCACCCAAAAGTGATTCCCACTTGAGGTTTTAACAAGCTCCCTGGAGCCCTGAGGAAGTAGAGGTTGGCCCAAGGACAACCAGCCAAGAGGGGAGGGGACCTGGTAGTAGAATTCAGGCCTATCCAGTCCAAGCTCAGTGAGAAGGCAGCCCCTTCCCTGATGGTGCTCGTGGGACTGCTTTGCCCAGCCGATGTTGGCTGCTTTGGGTTCCTCTCAGCCCCTTTCTCAGACTGTGGGGACCCACAGTGAACTCCCCTCTTAGCCAGCAGCTTTGGGAGGAGCATGAAGGAAGGAAGGAAGGAAGGAAGGAAGGAAGGAAGGAAGGAAGGAAGGAAGGAAGGAAGGAAGGGAGAGAGAAAGAAAGGAAGAGAGAGAGAAGGAAGGGGACCAAGTCAGAATCAGAGAGTTTTAGCTAGGTAGTGATCATGGTGACCCAGTAAACATTTAAGCTTTGGAGCTCAGGGGCCATCAAAGAACAGATGCCCTTGGCCACATACACCTCCCCCAGAACTGACCTCTAGACAATAGAAGGTCACCCCTAGCAGTCCCCCTTAACAAAGAGGTTCATGGAAGAAAGAGGTGAAGGTCCAGGATGGCACAGCCAGGATGTATCAGAACCAGCTTTGCTACTGACTAGCTGTGGCCCCAGTTTCCATAAAATAAGGGGACTGATGCTCCTCCAGGATCCCAGGTTACATGACTGGGGTTAGGGGAGCAGAAGCAGGATCAAACCCGATTTAGTCAGTCAGCAAATGTTTCTCAGGTGACTTCTGTGTACAGGACTTCCTTTCTCAGTAGGGAGAAACTTACAGTTTTAACAAACAGCCTCCTTGGGTGCAGAGGCCCTTGGCACTTGGGCTAGGACTGGGTCTGTGCAGAGTTCAGCGGTCCAACAGTCTTTTGGGGCTGGAGATGCAGAGCACTGGAGGGCCAGAACACCTTGTCTTGGCTGCTTTGGCTGTCCCTCTCAAACCTTTCTGGCTTTCCCTTTTGTCCCTCTTGCTTTGGCCTCAGGAAAGATCACCGAAGATGTGGCCCAGACTTATTCCCACCTCAACATCGTCGGGCTGGTGGGCTCCATTGACAATGACTTCTGCGGGACAGACATGACCATTGGTACTGACTCAGCCCTGCATCGCATCATGGAGGTGATTGATGCCATCACTACCACTGCCCAGAGGTGAGAGGGCCCCCCCAAGATGCTCCTTCCTCCAGACCCCAGTGTGACTGGGCAGGGTAGGGGCTGATGCCTACAGGGCTATCATCATCACTGTCCCCCAAAACTTGGCTCAAGTGTCCCTGGGAGTTAGGATACCTTTTCAATTTGCAAATCAATCGGGCCCAGGGATAGGAAGTGACCTGTCCAACAAATGATACAAGGTTCAAATCCAGTCTTTGGATGCCAAGGTTCTTTTTTATTTCTGGGACACTGTCCACCAACTCCCCCCCCCCCACCCCCCGCCACACACACATATTAAGGATGGACCAGCACCTTGGACAGCACCTTGGTTGGCAGCCTTTGCTCTCTTCTCCATTCTGGGCAAACTGGTTTGCTGGTGCCAGCCCTTCTGGTTTCTCAGCTGCCATCTCTTTTGTCATTGCCTGCCACAACCCATATTCTTTCCAGGGGGAGGGGGAGGGCCATGCCCTATTAGTACAGAAGTGACATGGGAGTGTCACCAGGTTGCTAATGTTCTCCCAACCTGGGTGGCCCAGAATTTGGGTTGGATGAGACCCATAGAGGAGGGGTCACAGGATCCAAAAGCCCAAGGCCTTCAGCAGAGTCATTGTCAACCAACTGGCCTTTCTTAAACTCTTTCTGTGGCCTTTTTAGGTGGCAAAAGGGCCATGGTTGAGCTTCTGGACTGTACCTGTAGGTTTTCTTTCATAATGAATGGAAAAGCAGGACAGAGCCAGGAGACCTGCAGGGTTCTGTGTGTTACTAAGAAAACCAAAGAAATAGAATCAGAAAATCTGGCACAAAATGGCATCTGTTGCTTCTCCCCAGGATCCGCTTTTATTACTTGAATCTATCTTTGATTAGCTGGGAGTCCTGGGTCTGTCATTGAAAGACTGTACCTCTCATCAGTTGAGTAGGGGTGGCAGCCTCCTCCCTATCCATTTGACACCAGCTTTGGTCAAGAGGTGGCATCAAAGCCTTTGGTGGGAAGGGGTGGGCATGGCTGAGAGGCACGACTCGGGCAGCTCAAGATGCCTCATCTCTGTTCTCCTTCTTGTAGTCACCAGAGGACGTTTGTGCTGGAGGTCATGGGCCGGCACTGTGGGTAAGGGGGAACCTTTCCCACCACGGGGGAGGGAAGGTGGGCCAAAGAACAGCCTGGGGAGGGATGCCCTGGGTCCTTCCCACGAGGAAGCAGCCAAGGCGAGACATGTCTGAGGGATGCTCTCCATGAATGGCATGGGTGGTATGGGTGTGTGGATAGTCTGGGGGAACAGGGAGTCAGGAAATCGATTTTCTTAGAATTGACTCAACTTGTTAGGAAGGAAGAGTGGAGTATGACATTCTGGAGATCCCAGATCTAGAGGTGGAGAGCCCTTCTTGTACTGTCTAGTCCAGCCTCCTCATTTTACAGTAGAGGAAACTGAGGCAGGGAATAGTTAAACACTTGCCTAAGGGCACATACAGTGGTAAGAGGAAGATCTCTATTTAGGTGCTCTGCCCCCATAGTCAGCCTATGTTCCCCCATACTCTAGAGTGAGGAGGAAAGGTAGCAGAACCTTAGTGGATTTCCTTGGAAAACTAGAGATTCTGGTAGGGATCTCAAGGGCCAGAGGCTGTCCTAGGAGAGGAATCTATGAGGCTCTCTTGGAGCCCTGGGCCTGGTGAGGAAGGCAGAGTTTCCAGGGATGGATAAAAGTCTTGCCCCCCACTGCTTCCTGTACCCCCCCAGCCCTCACCTTCCACCCCTGATTTCTCAGGTACTTGGCCTTGGTGTCAGCTTTGGCATCAGGTGCTGACTGGCTCTTTATCCCCGAAGCCCCCCCTGAGGATGGCTGGGAGAACTTCATGTGTGAGAGACTCGGGGAGGTGAGTGCCACCCTCTGCCCCCCCACTCTGGGGACTGCCTGGCAGACCCATCAATGGCCTGCTGCTCTGGCATGGAGGCAGAAGCAGCTGGATGTCCTGCCCACCTTCATAGTCCCTGCTGCCCACATCTGGCCTCGAGTGGCCTTCGACTAGCAGTGGGCTTGGAGTTAGGCTGGTCTGGATTTGAATTCCATGACAGTTTTACTCTGAATCCAAAGCTTAGCCAATTCCCTCTGACCAAGCTGGTAAAACATGGGACTGCTTGGCCTGAGACGCAAAGGATGGTCAGCATCGGATCAAGCCACACCACGGGGTCAGAACCCTGCCCTCTCCCTGACCCCTGGGGCACACCAAGCATCCTGGGCCCCTCAGTAGCTCTCTAGGCTCTGTCCCTGCCCCTCTCATTGTGCACCCTGGAGTTCTTCCTTTTGCCCTGTTTTCCTGACGGCCTCCTGGGTTTCCAGTATCCAGAGAGCAGCCTCTAATAGGTAGTGAGCCTGCCTGATAGGCCCAGTGCTTCCACTGAGTAGCCTTTTCTATTGGTGAAGAACCCCACTCTGGCCTCAAGGATAGGAGCCACATTTCAGAACCCTGCACAGTGATGGGCACTCCCTGGGACACATGTTCACCAGTCTCTGCCAAGACCAGGTTCAGGGAAGACCTGACCAAAGAGACATCCTGTTGGTGACTTTCAGCTGGTCCTGGATTCAAGGCAATGTTCAGGACTAACTACTGGGCAGCCCAGTCCAATGCTGACAGAATAGACAATCTCAGAGGTCGAATCCTGTCCAGCTCCCTTGCATCACAAAGCCGGGAGGAAACTAAGTTATAGTCTCAGGGAAGGGACTAACCCACAGACACCTACCCAACAAATCAGAGGCCTGGGCCTGTATGATCTTGGAAAGATCGCTTACCCTCTAAGCCTCAGCCTCTGTATCTGTGAAGGGGGCCCATCCACCTATATTCCAGGCCAGGTGAGTGAGGGTCCTCATTTCCTTCCAGACTCGGAGCAGGGGATCCAGGCTGAACATTATCATCCTTGCAGAAGGCGCCATTGATCGACATGGGAAGCCCATCACGTCTTCTTATGTGAAAGATGTGAGTACCTGGTTGGGGCAAGCCATTGTGGTCCTCTGAGACCTCTTTGATAAAGGTCTGTGTGTTCTACAAACCCAGAACTGGAGTCAGGAGGACCTGAGTTCAAATCTGGCCTCAGCACAATTGCCCACTCCCTAGTGGCTCATTGTCTCACTGACCAGGCTGCTCCTGGTTCCACTGGGCTGTGGTGGCCTGCCCATCCTTGTCCCCCCAGCCCACCCTCCTGGTCTCAGGCAGCTCAGACCTGGGACCAAAGCAGCCGACCAGTATTTGACTTCTTCCAAAACCCCAAGTGAATCCAGAGTGAGGGCCTGGGGCCTGACTGGGACTTCTCTTTTCCTTGATAGTTGGTGGTTCAGCGTCTGGGATTTGACACTCGAGTGACTGTTCTGGGCCATGTGCAGCGGGGAGGGACGCCTTCTGCATTTGACCGAGTCTTGGTGAGTTTGTGTGCTTGTGTGTGAAAAGAGACTGAACCCAAGGAGGCCAGATTCCTGACCCTGGCACTGGCAACTTTAGCCTCCCTTCCCCATCCCACCCCCTTTCTAACCCCTCAAGAGGCCCATGCCAGACCTCAGTGCAGCAAGTAGTGTGTGGAGGTTGTGGAGCCTCCCAGAGGTCCATCAAGAGCTCTGTAGCTGGTTGTGAAAGTTTGAGCCCCAGAAAAGGATTGGGCCACAGAGGTTGTTCAGCTAGCATCCTTCAGGGTATCAGTGGCTCCCAGGCCTTCATTCAGCCTCCATGGTTTTGTGCTAGAGATGTAGGGTGGTAAAGGGGCACATGCCTCTCCTTGAAAGACTCGGGGTTGGATGGAGGGAGCAGGCATAACTGCTTGGAGGGCTTTGGGGAAGGAGGAAGTATCTGGAGAAACCTATTGGAGGGTTGGAAGACCTAGCTGGGGGATGTGAGCACAGTAGTGGAGCATAATAAGTGGTTATGCTGACGAGCCTCGAAGAGGAAAGGAAGCCACTTGAGCTGGGAGTTTGTTCTTTTATGGGGGGTTGTGGAGGAGGAGGAGGGTTTGATTGCTTTTCTTGAGAGGTGGTACAGGAGGGAGCCAAAGCTCATGAAGAGCCAGAGAGAAAGTAGACAGTGTGGGGTTATGGTAGGGAAATATCAAACCTTTGAACACATCACCTGGGAAACTGGCAGGGGATCATTACTCCATAGGTCCATCTGAGAGCCCAAGGGCCAGAGACTGGGCAATTGGCACTGTCCCATCAAATTCTCTGACTCTGTTGGGGGCTCTTCATGGGGGCTTTAGTGGCCTTAGGCATTCCCGGCCTTGGCCTAGGATTAGCCCTACTTTATGGAGGCTTGGGGATCTCTATTGGCTCTTAGAAAACCAGTCACACCTTCCACTGGTAGACATTCTGGTCCTCCCATTTGACCTGGAATTCAGTTAGATTTATAACAGGGAGGGCCTCCTAGTGCAGTGGTACTTGGAAGTCTCAGGAAAGAGCATTCTTTCTGTGAGGTTTGCTGCCCAGGTCTGTGACCAGGGCACATCCTTGCAAGCTGTCCATACCAAGGAGAAGGGAAGAAATTGGGGTGGGGGAGGGCATTTTGGCATCAACATGGCCATTATGTCCTTACCAGAGCAGCAAGATGGGCATGGAGGCTGTGATGGCCTTGTTGGAGGCCACACCAGACACCCCTGCCTGTGTCGTGAGCCTCTCCGGGAACCAATCTGTTCGGCTGCCGCTGATGGAGTGTGTCCAGGTGGTGAGTAGCTTGTGGCCCAAGATGTTGGAGCTGGGGAGGGGCACAGAGGCAGGGACTTGGAGTCCTCCCAACAGGTTAGGGTGCACTATGGGTCTTGTTGCAGTGCAGAGTTGGGGGATACAGTGGTTCTCTCACTTCAATTCCACTTATCTCATTGGGTGTGATGTGTGAGGGAAACAGGGGAAGAGGGCATGTTTGGTGCCTCACCCCCTTCTGTGCTTTCTCTCTCTTTAAAGACAAAGGATGTGCAGAAGGCCATGGATGAGCAAAGGTTTGATGAAGCCATCCAGCTGCGGGGGAGGTGAGAGGCAAGATGAACTCATGGGGCCTGGGTGGTGTGGGCTTCTGTGTCATGGAAGTAACATGGACCTAGATGGTGGGGGCCTGGGTGGCATGGACTGGGGTTATACACTGACTGCTGGTGAACCTCATCTGCTCATTGACCAGAAAGTCCTTCAGAAGCCACCGCATTCATGCTCCCTCATTTTACATGGGGGGTAACTGGCCAGGGAGGGGAAGTAACTAGGCCCAAGTCATACTAGTTGTAAGTGCATAGGATCCCTGACTGGGTCAAAGCCCATCACTGACAAGGCTGCTCTGAATTTGGAATGTCTCTTGTTTTCTGTGGGGGGATGAGGTGCACCATTAGAAGATGGCCACATGGACAACTAGGTGGTGTAGTGGATAGGGCACCAGGCCCTGGAGTCAGGAGAACCTGAGTTCAAATACAGCCTCAGACAATAATTACCTGTATGACCTTGGGAAGTCACTTAACCCCATTATCTTGCAAAAATCAACCCCCCCCAAAAAAAAAGTTGACCACATGCCTCGGCTCTCAGTTCATGGGTGCCTTCCTGGCAGATTGACGTATAAGCCATTTATCCCTCTTCCCTGGGGCTCTTTGCCCCTCCTCCAAGTCTCTGCCCCAGATGGAGTCTAGACGGGGAGGCAGCTCAGAATGAGAACCCATGGCTGAGTGCTAGAGCCTGAATACCCAAAATCTCCTTCATCTATGAAACGGGTATGATAACCATTGGCTCTAGCCCAAGTAAGATGACATCCTCAAGAAACCAGTGAAGAAGGTGGTCAAAGTGTTCCCAACCCTACTTTGTGGATGGGAAACAGAGGTTGGAGCAGGACAGTGATTTGCCCAAAGTCTCACAGCTCTTTCTTCCCTCCCACCCCAACCCCACCAACTATCTGTCTTTCCTCCCCCCCCCAATATATCACCATCTCTGCTGTCTCTCTCCCACCTCACCCCTTTCTATAGCTCCCCTCTTCTCTCCCTACCATTTCTGCTCTTTCTCCTACTCTTTTCCCCCCTAAGACCCCAGATCAGGTTCCAGCTTGTCCTCCTCCCTGCTCTGTTCTCCCTGCAGCATCCTCCAGGAGCTGGTGCCCTTGATTGCTCATGGGGGTCTGGTTGATGATTAGAAGCCAGACCTGGGCATCTGACCCTGAGCTGCTTGACCGTCTTTTTCCTTTGTAGGAGTTTTGAAAACAACTGGAACATTTACAAGATGCTGGCCCATCAGAAGATCTCCCAGGAGAAGGTGAGGTGCTCTTGCAGGCTGGATAGGGACCTCATTTAATAGAGCTTGGGGTAGAGGTCAGAGGGCAGAAGGGGCTGGGGTGAAGCCCTGTGCCAGAGGACCTGCTGGGGAGTCTGCGAGGCAAGTGTGACCTGAGGGCCCACTCTTGCTGCCCCTGTCTGCCTTTCATTTTAAGCTCCTGAGTGAGGAACCTTCCTTGACACTCCTGGGGACAGGCTTCGCCACAACTGGGATTTGATCCCACATCCAGGGGTTGCACCGTTACTTCTTAAGCAAAGTACAGGCTTTGAGAAGGATGGGGAGGGGTTTAGCTCTTGATTTCCCATCACATCCTCTTCTTGTGGAGCAGTTAGATGAGAATATACTTAGATGGGTTCAGTCTGATTGACTGGTATAGCTCAAATCTCCAGTGGGGTGCCCACATATGGACCCAGCTGGCACAGTGGCAGGAGAAATAAATGTGGGCACAAAAACCCAGCTTTCCAAGGAAGAGGGAATCCTGATGGCTGATGGGGTGGTGGAGTGAGGTGGCCACTGAAGTCAGCCCACTATCCTCTGCTCTGGCAAACATCCTCCAGAGGCCGTGGTCTGGGTTGGGTGCCACTGAGGCTTTGTATGGCTCATAGGGACCTGGCTGGTCCAGATCTGTTTTTGTGTCCCAAAGTCTGCCCTGTGGAAAAGGGGTAAGACTTGTTTGTTTTGCTCCAGGAGCAGTCGGGAAGTGAGGGTGGGACCAGACCCATCTGGGTTGGAGCTAGTTGCCTTTGGGGTGGGGGGCAGTCGAAGGTGGTTCCATTTAGCAGGGTCTCCAAGATATTCTTCATTTGGGTGGGACTCAGCCTCCCAAGGGCTGCAGTACAGCCTCCTCTTTCTGTCCTGGGGATGGATCAAAAGCTATTTGGGAATGTTCCTGCCTAGGTGGAAATATGTTGAGGATGTGGGAGGTAGAGAGCCCCAGGGTTGGGCCCAGTTATTTTTATTTCACTAGGGTTGGAGAACTCTGGGTGTACCAAGTCCTTTGCTGATGCTGGTGGCACCCCCTTAGCATTCTTGCTCAGGGTCACATGGCCAGTAACTCCCACGTCCCAGACATGGTCTCCTGGGTATCGCACGGTTCTCTCAGGATCCTCCCTCAGACAGACAGGGCACACCTTCCCCTTGGAGCAGCCTTGGCCTAGAGGGGTAAAGATTGGGGAATGCTGTCGCTGGACCTCAGGCTCCTGGTCTTTCTCCCTTCTTCCCAGAGTAACTTCTCTGTCGCCATTCTGAACGTGGGGGCTCCAGCTGCTGGCATGAATGCCGCTGTCAGGTCTGCGGTACGAACTGGCATTTCCCAGGGACACAAGGTCTATGTTATTCATGATGGCTTCGAAGGCTTGGCGAAGGGGCAGGTATGTCTGTGGAGGAGGCTGGTTGTGGGGGCTGGGCTGTGACCACCTCCTAGTGAGCGGCAGAGACGACCCAGCCTCCACTTCTCAGAGCTGTCCCCTCCTGGTAGGTGCGTGAGGTGAGTTGGCATGATGTCGCTGGCTGGCTGGGGCGAGGAGGATCCATGCTCGGAACTAAGAGGTCAGTCAGCACTTGGGAAGCCTCAGCACCCAGGAGGGGCTCGAGAGGGAGGGACCTTGCAGACATCGAGAAAGAGAGGGTCATCTGCTTGTATGTGGAGGCCTCCCGTGACAGCGAGCTCACCACCTCCCAGGCAGTTTGAGCCTCTTTGGGTCCTCTCTCAGAGTCAGGAGGAAATTCTCCCCATTGGTCCATGGGAGAAGCAGAATCTCCCCTGGGTCAGGGGGGTCTAAGTTCAACTCCCCTCCAACAGTCAGGCATGTGAATGACCTGCTAAATGGTGGAGGGTGTGGGGAGATGATGCCAGTGTTCTTTCTGGCCTCAGGATGGTGCTTCATCAGGGAGATATTGGGGTTGGGGGACAGCCAGGGGTCCTCAACTCCATCCAACGGCCTGTGGGTGGACTAGTCTCTGGTTACAGGACTCTGCCTAAAACTTGCCTGGAGAAAATTGTGGAAAATGTGCGAACTTACAACATCCAGGCCCTGCTGGTCATCGGGGGCTTTGAGGTGAGTGCCAACAGACAAGTTTCTTCCTGGCAGCTGCTCCTGTCGAGACCCTCCCCAAATCAGGAGATCCTGAGGGGACCAGAGGACCAGGGGCAGGTGGTCCACACACCCCAGTGAATGAATACTGAGCCAGGTCCTGGGCTCAGGTTTGTAGCTAGGCCTGAGGGTATCCTCTAGACCTGGCACCAACCTCTAAGCTGGCCAAGAGTAGCCTGTGTGCTGTTCCTGAATGTCCAGACTGCCCCGGCCATCCCTCCTCCCCCTCAGGAACTAAAAGGCAAGAGGACTCTATGAGGGCAGGTGACGGGGGAGGAAGAGTTGGTGACGTTTATTGCTGAAAAACCCATGGGAAGAGGATCCCACACTGGGCCATCGGGCCTCTTCACTGAGGATGTTTCCCTAGTCTTTCAGATTCACTTGTGCTTGACCATGCTCTTATTGTATAGCTACTCTTCGATGAGATACAGATGGATGGATGGACAAATGCATAAAACTTTAAATATTTGCCCTGTGCCCAACTCTGGGCTCCCAGAAGGACAGGCGCTGGCCTGAGGTTGGTCAGCCTCAGATCCTCTGGGCCCCAGTCCCAGGCTAGTCACAGAGACTCGGGCACATCACAGCATGAGGGGTCGTGGGGATAGGGGAGTCACGACTGGCCTCTTCTTTCCTAGGCCTATGAGGGTGTGCTGCAGCTGGTGGAGGCACGAGGTCGGTATGAAGAGCTCTGCTTGGTCATGTGTGTCATCCCTGCCACCATTAGCAACAATGTCCCGGGCACTGACTTCAGCCTAGGCACCGACACGGCTGTCAATGCCACCATGGAGGTGAGGGCGGGCAGGGTGAGCAGGGAGGAGCCGGGAGGAGCCGGGAGGTTTGGGGGAAAGGCAGGGAGGGCTGAGGGCGGGGTGTGCGGCAACCTGGACCCTTCCCTCTCTGGCTCTGCTACTTCCCTCTGCTTTTGCAGGACCAAGTGGGGGCCTGGGGTTCTGGCTCTCATTGTAACATTGTTTAAACTCCTGATGCCAAGGCCATCCTGGCTCGATGGGCCCCTCAGAGGCCCAGGGATCAAATAAGCAACTCTTTATTTAAAACATTCTAATATCCCCATGGGGAAGTAGACCTCAGCATGGGCAAAATCGGTTTGGAAAAATAAGAAGAGGAAAAAAGCCCCATCAGCATGGAGCAGCCCTCAGCCACTCCTCCAGCAGCCCAGAAAAGCAGATCTTTCTGGGAGTAACCCCCGTAGTCCCAGGCCTCCACTACAGCAATTCTTCCTCACCTGGTGGGCATCTCTGATTCCAATGGTTTGCTATCTCAAAAAGAGCTGCTATCAATATTTTGGTGTAAGCCTTGCCTCTTTCCTTGATCTCTTTGGGGTACAGACCTTGGGGCAGTCTCACTTTTCTTACTGATGGGGTATATAGGGCCCAGGGCCCGTGACTCCCATAAGGTCGGTAGGAGATGCCTCCCTGACTTCGGATCTCTTGACTTGCATTTTCATCAGTCTTGTTGCTACAATGGTGGGTGTGGAAACCTTTGCTGCCTCTGAGAGGGAGGGTGTGGAGTGAGCGTCCAGTCCCTTTCCTAGCCCTTTCCTCTCACCTCCGCAGAGCTGCGACCGCATCAAGCAATCGGCTTCTGGCACTAAGAGGCGGGTGTTCATCGTGGAGACTATGGGAGGCTACTGTGGGTATCTGGCCACCGTGGCAGGCATCGCAGTGGGAGCTGATGCTGCCTATGTATTTGAAGACCCTTTCACCATCCACGACCTGAAGGTGTGATGGAAGTCATTGGTGGAGAACCCACCAAGGATGATGAGAAAAGGGATCCCAGGAGGGAATTGGGGAACCTCAGGCAGCTCCCCTCATTCTTCGGCCTGGGGCACCATGGGTTACTAAGGAGGCGGCTGGGAGTGGAAGCAGGACCACCCAGCATGATTTGAACTCAGGTCTTCTGCCTGTTAGGAGTTAGGATTCCTCCTGGGGTGTGAGTGCGTGTTTCAAAGGCCCTCATTGTGGTCCTGGTCAGGGTAGAGATCTAAGGGCTGTCCAGCCAGTGGATAGGAAGGTCCACAGAACGGAGTTTGGGTCCTGTTAATCTCTTGCTGCCTCAGTTGGTCCTTTCTTGTATTTTGGGCCCTGGTCTTATGGCACCCTAGCCTAGTAAGTCTTGGAGGGCAGGGTTGTGATTTCTTCTGCTACACGTCTCAGTTGGGATGTGCTCTTGATAGAAGCTTCCTGAACTTGTTCCAGCAGGATTGGCAGTGAGGGAGCCCTGGGGCAGGCTCTGGGGCCTGGGAAGAGTGAATAGCCCAGAAGGGAGGCCCGGCTGGACAGCCCTGACGTCCCCAGGGTCCACACTAATTATGAGTGGCCATCCTAGAAACAACTCTGATTAACAGATATGGAAACTGAATCACAGAGAGGGAAAGGGACAGGCCTGCAGCTCATGAAGAAAGGGAATGGTGGTCTCTGGGGAGACTGTGATCTGGGTGGGCTTGGGCTGCCAAGGTTGGGGCGAGGGAGGCCTTCTGGGAAGGTCACCTCCTGGGGCACAGCTCCCTCCTGCTTCCTTCAGGCCAATGTTGAACATCTGACGGACAAGATGAAGACAGACATCCAGCGGGGCCTGGTGCTACGGTGAGTCGCTCCTCCCCAGAATCCTCCAACGGGGGCCTCCAGAGCAGGTGCAGGCCCAGGGTGAGTCAGGCAGTGGACAGGAGGTGAGAGGTCTGGCCCAACCATCAACAATTCTGTTCAGCAAACATAAACCACCTACTGTGGGTGAGGCCTTGGTCAGCCCCCTGGGGAGGAAAGACTGGCTCTGCCTTAAAGGCTCCTAGAGTTCCTCTGGTGGCAGGGAGAGTGGAGTGGGCAGGTTTCATGTGCCCTGTTATGTCATGATAATAAAGTTGGTGAAATTGGGGTGATGAGTGGGGACAATGACCCTGGAAGGAAGCCGAGGATGTTAAGAGGTGGAAGTAAGGAGGGGGGAGCATCTGAGGCATAGGGAACAGCTCAGGCAAAGGCATGGAGTTGGGAGATGGCATGTCAGACCAGTTTGACAGGTGAAGGTAGAATGGAATCAGATCATGGGTGATCCTCTTGGGGAGGAGCATGCTAGCCGGTGACTCGTTGGCATTTGTTCCCAGGAACGAGAAGTCCCATGAGCACTACACCACCGAGTTCCTGTATAACTTGTACTCATCCGAGGGGAAGGGCATCTTTGACTGCAGGACCAATGTTCTGGGACACCTGCAGCAGGTGCAGGCAGCAGCTGTTCTCAGTGGGAAGAGCCTGGGGAGCCCTGGGCTCATGTCCTGCCTTCATTAGGGACATCTTCTCTTTTCTCTGGACCTCAGTTTGCTCCTGTGTCGAGGAAGGACAGTGGGGCCCCCCACTACCCGCATTCCTGGGGATTTTCCATCCTATTCACAAAGGGATGAATAAATTCAACTAGTTTCCATTTTGTAGACAAACAAGCTGAGGTTCAGAGGTTAAGTGATTTACCCAGCTAGCATCACAGCATTCCAGAATGGGAAGAGACCCAGGGATCATCTGGGATTAGAACCCAGGCCTTTGGGTTCTCAGGCCCTGAGGAGACCCAATTTCAGCTGGGGCCTCTGGATTCTGTGGCCCCAAGCTCCTGGGTCCAGCCTCTGGGTGGGTGCCTGAGCTCTGTCCTGCCTGGACCCTGGTCCTGCCTGGGTCTCTCTGGCTCTGTCCCATCCACTTCTTAACCATTCATTGCCCGGCTCTGTTTGCAGGGAGGAGCCCCCACCCCCTTTGACCGAAACTATGGCACCAAGCTTGGGGTGAAGGCCATGCTCTGGATGTCGGACAAGTTGCGAGATGCCTATCGTAAGGGTGTGTTCTGGGACTCCCCTCCCCCTCAATGCCCCCAGCCTCCCGAAAGCGAGGAGAACTATGGGCATCCCCCTTCCCTGGGGGAGCAGGAGGCCACTGCCCCTGGACAGTCAGGTCATGGCTTGCTTCCTTCTCTTTACTTTTTCTCCCTTCTTTCTCTCATTCATCCTCTCTTCCTCCTTTCTCCTCCTTCCCCCTCCAGCCTCTCATTCTGTGCTTCTCTCTCCAGGGCGCATTTTTGCCAACTCTGCAGACTCGGCCTGTGTGATTGGCCTGAGGAAGAAGGTGGTGGCTTTCAGCCCAGTCACTGAACTCAAGAAGGTCACGGATTTTGAGTGAGTCTGACTTGATTGTCAGTCCTGAGGATTAGCAAGTCTGGGGTTTGTGCCCATCTCTGGAAAAAATCCTTCTGATCCCAAAGCCCAGCAGGCTCCTGTCACACCCTTCCCCTGCCCCGGGTGACCAGAGGGAGGTGATGTGGTTGAACCATGAGGGCCAAGAAAGACCTGAGTCCTGTCTCTGACATTGAGGGGCTGCCAACTCCTTGCCACACCAGCCTCCTCAGCCTGAGGCCCCATCAGGCTCCATTCATCAGTCACATGCACTTGATCTTTTCTCAAATGAGAGTAGAGGACTGCCTGTGGTCCTTCTCTTGGGTCATTTCCAAAGATTTGGGGTTTCTTATCTTGCCCTCACTGGCTTCAAGTGGGCCCGGCAGTAGGGAGGGGGACAGGTGAGAAGCAGGAGTCTGAGGAACTGCCATCGGCCTCCTGTTAACCTCCAAGGTGGGGAGTGGCCCTGGGTCTTGGGGGCACCCAACCATCGGGAGAGAAGAGAAGGGGAGATTGGGAAAGAGGCAGAGGGATGGGAAGAGAGATACAGGACATCCAGAGTGCTGAGTTTGCTTTCTGTGCTCTGCATGGTCCAGGCACCGCATGCCCAAGGACCAGTGGTGGTTGGATCTGCGGCTGATGCTCAAGATGCTGGCCAACTACCAGATCAGCTTGACGGAGTACGTCTCTGGGAAGATGGAGCACGTCACCTTGCGCACCCTAAGCATCGAGAAGGGCTTCTGAGCAGTGGCGCCACCCCCTCCCTGCGGCTTCCTCTTCGGCCTCACCTTCCCCATGCCTTCCTCACAACCTCCACAGTGGGCACGCTGCCTGGAGGCGACCTAGTGTGTAGACAGTGACCCCTTGGGGATGTCACTTCCTCGCTGCATCAAAGGGAGGGTCATCCACTATCCCCAGTCCTTGGCATCTTAGTATTTGAAGAAAATGACCAAAACCAGGTACTCTGTGTTTGGGTAGCATAGACTCAGACTGCCAGAGTTAGAAGGATCTTCTAGCTTAGTACCATGTTATGAACTTGGAGTGGGGAAGTGACCTTTCATTGAAGCTGGGAGGGACCTTAGAGACCCTGAAGGTAGAGCACCTTGTTTTATGGATAGGGAAACTGAGTCATGCAGTGGAATAACATTCATCTATGTTAGGGTTGTTACCCAATTCCACTGGTATGAAGGAGGAAGTGACTGTTACCTGTCATTCAGTCAAGGAAAGGCTTGGCCTTTGTCCACACTGCTTCTCCCCGGGCCTGTTGTCCACGCCAGCATGAGGGAGGACCACTTTTCCCTCCCCCAGAAAGCCTGGGGCCTGCTGGGTTCAGGGCAGGTAGGGGGCTCTGCCACTTGTGCGGTGAGCCGGCCACCTAGGGCCAGGACCTCAAGCTGTGCAAACATTCCTACTGTGATCATGCCATGTCTGTGTAGATTAAAAACCTACTGATGGAGCAAACTGTGGTGTGATTGAGGCTCTGGGACCAGATCAGAACTGAGGAGGGGATATTGGGGAGGTCATCCTGGCTGAACCAGAAGATTGGGGGTTGGGTGAAGACTAGAGTATCACCCTGCCTGCTGCTGCCCCCTCTGCAGGCTGAGGGCATTTTGGCAACAGCCATATGGGCATGCTGGCCAGCCCTAAAGCCCCCCAGATCCCATCAGCCAGCTTGGTGCCACCTGCCAGTGTGGGCTAGAGTGAATTACAGTATCAGAGAGTCAGCAAACCGGCTTTCCTCATCCTGCATCCCCTCTTCCCTGGAGTCAAGGCTCAGAATCCTTATTCAGGCACTTCCTCTTGTCCTGTTCATCTGTCAAATGTACCTCCCCCAGGCCTCAGCTCTGACTTCTTGTTCCCCATGGCACTCCTGGCTCGTCTCTGTGGAGGGGGGAAGGGGAAGCAGGTTTGGAGCACAAGGGGGTGGGAGCATTGAAGAGGGGTGATGGTACAGCAGGTGGCCACCTGTCTCTTTAGGGGGAAGAAGCTCATGTCTTCTGGTCAGGACTGGTCAGTGGAGAAGAAGGCACCTGGCCAGGGGGAACTGTGGGGGTCCCAGCCAATTAAACAGAGAGCCCCTCTACTTCCTGGTCTTTGCTTAAAGACTTAAAATAATGGGGAACCCATTCCCTCTCACAGACAGTCCAAATTGTCCCCTGGGCACCCCCCCTTCATTGTTCCCCTAGCATCCGGCTCCTAATATGTCCTCTTCAGGGTCTTCCGTTCTCCAAGCTGGAAACGTTACATCCTTACTAGGTGTTAGAGGAGCTGGGGATACGAAAAGGCCAAAGGCTCCTGCCCTCCCGGAGCTCTTATTGCCGGAGCAGTTGACATGCAAGTTCTAGACAGGATAAAAAGGGAATGTAGGGAAGGCTTCCTGTAGAAGGATGGGGTTTCCATTCTGACTTGAACCCCGGGAAGTTAATAACTGCAACAAAGGAAGAACATTCCAGGCCTAGGTGATGCCAGAGAAAATGCCCAGAGCCAAGAGATGGGCACAGCTGGATTGACAAGGAGTCTGTGTCCGCAAGTAAGGTGTAAGAAGTCTGGAAAGGGAGGAGGGGGGCTAGGTTATGAAGGGTTTTGACTGCCAAACGACATTATTTGTTGCTGAAGGTAGTAGGGAACCCTGAGTTTGAGTAAGAGGTTGCCATAGTCAGGAAAAATCACTTTGGTTGAGTGGAGAATGGATTAGAGTGAAGGCAAACAACTCCATGCCCACCCCAGCAGTTACTGCAATAGTCCAGCGGTGAGGTGATCAGGGACTGACTGCCCCAGAGTGCAGGGGAGGGGGGCTCAATATCAGGAGAGAAGGGGCAGATAGAGATGCTGAAGAGGTGAAGTTCAAAGTGAGCAGAGGAGAGAAGGTCAAAGGTAAAATGGACAAGAGAAGGGGCAACTAGGAGGCACGGTGGTTAAAGCACTGGCCCTGGAGTGAGGAGGACTTGAGTTCAAATTCAACCTCAGACACTTAATACTTACCTAGCTGTGTGGCCTTGGGCAAGTCATTTAATCCCATTTGCCTTGCAAAAACCTAAAAAAAAAAAAAATGAACAAGGGAGGCTGCAGAGGTGAAATCAGGAGAGATTCAGAAACATGGCAGACCTTGACAACAGCCTGGGTCTTGGGGATGAGACAGAGTGAGGGATTCAGGACTGCTAGATTGTGAGCCTGAGAGATTGGCCCCTATGGTGGTAAGGAAAGGTGGGAGGTGGAAGGAGGAGGTTTTAAGGGAGAAAGATGAATTCTTTTTTGGCCAACATGGCAGATTCTACTGGAATCCAGTTTGAGATATTTGAAAGGCAATTGGAAAGGCAGAGAGTTTAGGGCAGGAAAGGTAGATCTGAGAATTAGGGAATGATCATTCAGTCCAGGGAAGCTGATGAGATCAACAGGTGAAATAGGGAAGGAAGAGAGAAGAGACCCAAGATGGAATCCTGAGACACCTACATTAGAGGACATGATCTGGAGGGTCCAGCAGAGAAGACAGAATCGTCAGAGAGGGAGGAGAATCAAGAGTGGGGTGACCCCAAAACAGAGGAAAGCGTGTTTCCAGGAGTAGTGTCTAAAGCTACAAATTTCAAGGATAATGAAGACTGAGAAAATGCCATTGGGTTTGGGAATGAAGATACTATTAGTCACTTGGGAGGAGGATCCAACAGAAGAGACAAGGGGCAGTCAGAGAAAGGAGAGCTAGCGAGGTGACCCTAAAACCTCGAAGGCCAAGAAGATCTCAGAAGAAAGTGGCTCACAGCGTCCAAGGCTGGGGAGAGATCGAGGAGAATGAGGACTGAGAAAGGGCCCTGGACATGGCCACTAAGAGATCATGGGGGGCAGTTTGAGTGGAACAGTGAGGCAGGAAGCCAGTGTAAAGGATTAGGAAGAGAGTGAGAGGAGACGGTGGACATCCCCGTTGTACATACATCTTACGGAGAGATATCACTCTAAAGTCTCTTTAGGTTTAGCTACATTCGGCAAGAGAGGAATCAAGGAAGGGTTTTTTGAGGACGAGGGAGAGGTAGGAGGGTGCCCAGAGGAGGGTAAAGAAAGTCATGTTGAGCTGCCAGATGGGCCTAAAAGGGATGTCCTGGGATTTCCTCCCTCAAAGCTCTGGGCAAGGAGTGGAGAGTAGGGAAAGTAAACAGTGGTGGGGCAGGGTGGGGGAGCCAGGGCTGGCAGAATGGGCTGAGATGTGACCTGGGGGAGGTGCTAGCAAGGGTAGGCTAGAGAGCTTCCCCTCCCTTTGTCTGCTTCTGACACATGGACCAGAAGCCTTCCAGTGGCACCTGCGTAGGAGGTGGGTCTTAGAGGAGGCCTTGTTCTCAGGCCATGTGGACCAGGGCCAGAGTGTCAGAGGGTGGGGAGAAGGGGGGGAGTGGGGAAGCCACTGGATTGACTGGATTCTTTCTGAGAGTCCCTGTTCCGGGTCATTTCAGCTCAGTCATCCGTCAATGAAAAGGCTTTGGTTTCCCCAAAGTAAAATGCTCAGTGTAGAAAACATGCCCTTTGGGGGGTCCCAACACTCTCCACACAAAGAAAGTGCTAGACTCAGCAAAGCCCCAAGGGGCGTGAGCTATTGACTGCTGACTTGGGGCTGTTGCAAATCCCCCAATGAAAGGATGCTGACCTAGAGTGTTGGGGGTGGGGTGGGGCTATAAAGAAGGGTGGCCCAGGCAGTTGGGGTCACCTGCTATTGCCCTGAACACTCCTACAAAATGGGCAAGGTAATCAGTGTGGCCTGGGCATTGGGAGAGGGGAGTCCTGGGGTGACCTGGCCTTCTAGCCCAGGGGGAGAAGTGGGATAGCCTAGCTCTGCTCCAGTCTTCCAGGTGAGGCCCAGGAGCTAGTCGGGTGACCCTGGTCTCGTGGGACAGTCAGGAAAATGGCCCATTCAGGGACTTCCCTGACCCAACCCGAACTTCAGACACCAAGCAATGGATCAAGCTTAGGAGGCAGGGCTGTCCTGGCTGTCACATTATCTCTCAGGGCCCCCATTTCCCTCTCTGGATGGGAGAGTTCAGAGGCTCCTTACATTGCTTCCATCCTGATGAGTGACTCCAGGACCTGGGGAGGGGGTCCAGGGCCAGGGATGGCGGCAGCACCCATCTTGGTCCCGGCCCTGCTTTTTTCCCCAGATCACCTTTTATGAAGACCGCCATTTCCAAGGCCGCTGCTATGAGTGCAGTGGTGACTGTGCCGACCTGCAGGCTTACTTCAGTCGCTGCAACTCGGTGCGGGTGGATAGTGGCTCCTGGGTCCTGTATGAACAGCCCAGCTATAAAGGCTCCCAGTACTTCCTGAGGCGTGGCGACTACTCAGACTACCGTCAGTGGATGGGCACAAATGACTCCATTCGCTCCTGTCGCTTGGTGCCCAGGGTGAGTTCACCAGGGTCCCTCTGCTGTCCTGGGGTAGAGTCTCAGGAAGAAGGGGGATGGTCCCTATGTTGGCAGTTACCAAGCCCTGTCCATGTCTATGGGCATTCGACTCCCTCTGAGTGATTCTTCCCAAAGGAGGGGACTTGATTTCTGGTGGCCCTGGCACTCCCTCCAACCTCTAGCTCAAGGCCTCCACTTTCTTCCCTGGCAGCATGAAGGCTCTTTCCGCATGAGGATTTATGAGAGGGAGAACTGTTTGGGGCAGATGATGGAGTTCACCGAGGACTGTCCATCTGTCCATGATCGCTTCCACCAGAGGGATGTCCTTTCTTGTAATGTCATGGATGGTTACTGGGTCCTCTTTGAGCAGCCCAACTACCAGGGCCGGCAGTACTTTCTGCGACCTGGTGAGTACCGGCGGCCCAGCGAATGGGGGGCTGGTACCGCAGTCCTAGGCTCCTTCCAGAGGGCCACTGACAGCAGCGAGGTGCCTGTTTGAGCTCTTCTCAGCTCAGTTCTTTCCAGATTCAATAAAGGTATTTCTTGCTGACCTGGGACTCTCATTTCAATATCATTAACTAGTCCCCTGTAGAGCATTTGATTAAGGATAATGGGGCCAAAAGCTGTGCAGAAGATACTGTGTACTATTTTGCATATCCCAACTCAGGAGTAGTTTTCCTGAAATTACAAAAGGGTGAACTGAGGCAGCAAAGGGCAAATGACTTTCCTCTGTCCTACTAGAAATTAGTGATAGAGCCTGGGGTAAGGGTATGATCCACCTGAGAAAGTGCCCCATGAGAACTGTGTGACTAGGCAAATCCCTTCCAAGAGCTAGGCCTCAGACTCATCTGTAAAAAGGTTGCCTCCAACATCTCTTTAATGTTTGGCAGTTTACAATATAATCCAGATTTTCCAGACTTCACCACACCCACTCCTCCATCTGACCTGGTTTATTAGAAGTTCCCCAATTGGTTTCTTTCCTTTGGTTTGGTCATATTTTGAGGCTCAAAACAATTTTCCTGAGGCAGAGAGGTTTGATCAAGTCATGTTCTGTGGCACCATCTGACTCCCACTCCCTTGCCCTGTTGCCCTGTTATACCCTTTGAATATTCCTGCAGGCTCTCCCCTTCCCCAGGATGAATTCTACTGAATGTCCTTGGGAGGATGTCAGGATCTGCTTCCTCTTCTTGTCTAACCAGGACCTCACAGGGCTTGGTAGGTCCCAACTAGTCACATAGGAAACATTTTGTTGGGTTGAATATGGGAATCCTTCTCTAGGTAGGGCTTTCTGCTTTCAAGGATCAGGAGCAGTTCATAGGAAATCTTAGAGATATCAATAAAAATCACTTCATAGTTGTGAATTTGCCAACCCATGGCCCAGGCTGTGGAGAGTGTCCAATGGCCCCCAGGACAGACCTGGCCAGCACTGCGTTCAGGTTGAGCTTCAGACATCCTGGTCAAGGGTCCCTTGGAGAAGACATGTTCCCTGGACACCCAAAGTCACTCAGCAGGTAAATGTGAGGATGACCCTTTGCACAGCCAAATGATTGTTGGTTTTCTGGAATGAAGACCTCTCCTTGTTCAGTCACGAGTTGTCTGATTGACTCAATAGTAACTCAATCGGAATATGTCATGTGGAGGAGGCATTATGGTGGTCAATGGAAAGCTAACTGAGGAGTTGGGAGAGCTTCAGCACTCTAGACCCTAGACCCAGAGGAGGTGCTATTTGTGCTGACAGAGGGCTCCTGACATCAGTGGAGTCATAGAAGCAGACCAAAAAGTGAACTAACTGCACAAAATTACATGATACCTCCCATTCTCCCATGAACTCACATCGTCAGATAGCCTTCCCTCCCAGTTCCCTTGTGTCAGCCACAGCTGGGGATATTTTACTTGGACTCGGAGAGAAGGGGGAGATAGTCTGATCAGAGGCATGGTCACCCTGAGGGCATGTGGCTATTCCTTTGGCTCTCTCAGGTCCACCACAAGATATGGGTCTTCGCTTGCATAGAGGATCAGATAGGGAAAGAGGTAAAAGAAGAGGGTCTTCTTGGGGAGCCTGGCCTTTTCCTGCTTTCCTTTAGTGATGATGATGGCACAAGCACTTTACCACAGAGTCAAGCAGGAGAGCCAGGCCTAACAGAAGCTGAAGAAGTCCCCATAATAAGTTTGTTTTCTGTAGGTTGTTGGTTGATACCTCGGGGAGTTAATAAACTTCTTGGAAAGATGAGTGGAGCACATCAAGTCATTTGAGAAGAGTGTCCACACCAAATGGAGCAGAGTCTTCCTGAAAGGGAGGAGGGAAGGCATTGCAGACTTCAGGGACAGTCTACGACTAGCACACAATGTCAATGTTGGGGAGGGTCTGCAGGCCAGTTTGACTGGAGTGTGGAGGCCATGGAAAACAGCCCTGGAAAGAGTGGGAAGTCAGACTGGGAGGCCTTAAATGTCTGGTGTTTCATTGGTTAGAGCACTTGGCATGGGGGTGGAAAGACTCAACTTCCTGAGTGCAAATCGTGTCACAACTCTTACTGGCTGTGTGACTCTGGGCAAGTCATTTTGCCCTGTTTGCCCTGGTTTCCTCATCTGTGAAATGAGCTGGAGAAGGAAAAAACAAACCCCTCTGCCCAGTATCTTTGCCAAGAAAACCCCAAATGGGGTTATAAAAAGTCAGACACAGCTGAAAAGCAATTGAACAACAAAAAATGTCAGACAGAGACTTTGTCATTTATCTTAGAGGCAACAGGAAAACAGCAAGGATGCCAGCCCTGGTCCTGGAATCCCCTGAAATGATTTTTCCTTAAGTACCCGATGATATCTACAATACATCTGGTATTATTATGAAGAACATTAAAACATCTGGTTCCTCACTCTCAAATGATCATCAAGTTTGGGAAGCATTGCTAGGGTCCTTGGCAGATAGCAATGGGCATGAAGGGAGCCCACCCCACCCTAAAAGTTGTGGGATTCCATCTCAAGCCTCAATTTCCCCCTCAGAGGTACCTTCCTAAAGCATAGCAGAGACTATGGCAAGCAGAGGGTGGAGGGTGCCAGAAAGACCTGGGTTCCAGCCCAACCTCTGACCCAAATCTATTTGTGAAATCACAGACAATCCATTTGCCACCCAGGACCCTGGTCAGTCCAGTGATCTGAACTGGTGGAGGGAATTCCCATACTGGGTTGGGGCAGGAGATGGGGAGAGGGTTGGCCCTTTCTTAGTTATTGTCCTATGAAATAATTTTCTCCAGAGAGGCAGAGTTCTGTTCCTCACGTCTCCATTATTCTAGAATTTATTTCTGTGAGGGCAGTTTTTCCAAAGAATTCTTCAGTCTTTTGCCCTTTGCTGCCTTGCTCGATACCTAATCCAGGTTGCAGTGATGGCTGAACTAGGATGGACTTCATGCCTCCCCCAGCTCAGGGTGTGGATGGGAGCCAAAGACCCTGGACATTAGAGTTCCTGGAGGTTACTTTCCTGGAGACCCCAACTTCAGATGAATGGCCATGTTGCCATCTACCACCACTTCAGAGAATTGTCTTCTCTCCAAAGATTTTCTCTTCTGTACTTGTGGGGAAATGTCAGTATTTCTGAGGAAGATTCCACCAGACTGGGTGGTTTGCCAAGAACATCCAGAGATTTTCCAGAGGAGCTTGGAGCTGGCCTCTGTCTATTCCTCATGTCTCCCAGAGAGTCCCTGCTATATCCTCAGGGGTCCCGGGACTCTGCTTAGAGACCTGCACGGAGGGAACCACTCCAACCCCCCTGGGGTTCTTCAGACACTAGACACAGCCCTCTGGCCTCTCAATTCAATTCAGTTCACTTCAGTTCTCATTTATGAAACACCTTTTATGTGTTGGGTGGACCCTGGCTAAGTGCTGCGAAAACAGAAAAAAATAGATGGTCCCTACTCTCCAGGAGCTCCCAAGCTAATGGGGGGACGTGGGCTGAAAGGGTTGGGGCACTCAGTCTGAAGACCTTCCAACCAAGCAGTCAATGGAAATTACTGAATGGCCTGTGTCTTGCGACAGTCCTGAGCCTTAGGTACAAGAGTGTGCAGGAGGTGGAGACATCCTGGGTTGCCTCAGACACTTACAGTCGAGTAACCACCTCTTAGGGTCTGATTCTTCATCTACCATGAAGAGAGACAGAGACAGAGAGGGAGGGGAAGAGGCAGAGAGGAGAGAGGCAGAATAAGACAGAGATGGGGTGGGGGGAAGAGAGAAGAGAGGAGAGGGAGGAAGCAGGAATGAGAAAGGAGAAAAAGGAAAGGAGGGAAGGAGGCAAGCAGGGAAAGGAAGGAATGTGGGAGGGGGAGGAAGAGAAGGAGGGAGGAGGAGGGAGACAGGGAGGGAGGGAGGAGGAGAGGGAGAGGGAGTATTCATTTTTGTCTATGTCTTTCCTAAAATGGGGAGGAAGGACAGAACACCATACACTAGGTGGGGTCTGAATAGGAGACGAGGTCTTCTGCCTCTCTTAATGAAGCCTAAAATCCCATTGGCTATCTGGCTATCTATATCATACATTGTAGACTCAGAGAGCTTGAGCCTCGTTCTGTCCCCTCAGACCTTCTTCTTCAGAGCAGGGATTGCTATTGAGACAGCTACCAAGCCCCGCTCTCTACATGGGAAACTGATTCTCTGACCCAAATACAGGAAATAACACCCCCCCACCTTTGTTGGGAGACTGTTTTAGCTCTCATTTATCATCCACAACTCCAAAGAGTGCAGTCTTGATGTGCTGAGCATGTTGTTAGAATGCCAGGCATACGCTTGCCAAGAGATTATTTTATGGAGAACTCACCCAGGGCAAACACTCACAAGGGGGGTCAGAAGAAGTGGCCTGGCACTGCCCAGCATGGCGTGCCCTCATCAGTGAGGGGGCTGTTCTCTATGAAGAAGGCAGAATGGAAGCAGCTCAAAGGAAACATGACCATGCGTAAGTTTAGAGGACGCACCCAGGGGTTCACATGGACTATTTGTGCCCTACCTGGGGTAGAACATTCCTAGCTTGTTTTTGTCTGATCAGCGACAGTCGGACACACTGTCATTTCTCAAATGTAGTGATGTCATTTCTTCGAAGTTTGGCCCTTGGACCCCTGGGAGAACCTGTTTCAGGGCGTCCTTGAGTTCAAAACTATTTTCCTAAAACTCCATTTGCCCTTTTTGTCCTCATCCTCTCAGAGGCAACATAAGCTGGGAATGAACAACTGGTTACTAATATGAAGACTGAGCAAACCTTTTATTTAAAGAATGGTTCTGTGGTCTTAACAAATGAACCCATCTTCAGCTATGTCTGACAAATACCAAGGGAGTCAAACTAGTCAGTGTTGAATGGTACATTCAGTGCCTGATGGTACATCAAGCTGCTGGGGCTGCCCTCCCACCAGTCAAGGCAGGGGCACCAAACACAGTCCCAGAAAAAACCCAAATTCCAGTTTTACTTAAGAATGTCCTTGGTTAGGGGCAGCTAGGTGGCACAGTGGCTAGAGCATTGGCCCTGGAATCAGGAGGACCTGAGTTCAAATTTGACCTCACACTTAATATTACCTAACGGGCAAGTCACTTAACCCCACAACCTTGTTCCCCACCCCCTGCCAAAAAAAGAAATGTTTTTGATTGGGCAATGGAAGTGATATACTCTTCTAAGCCTTAACTCATTTGTGGGAGGAATGGGAGCTGTGGGAAGATCTCTTCTGCTAACAAAGAAAAAAGGCACACTTTTTTTTTTGTGGTGAGACATCATTTTTACTTGATGGAAAAACTATGGTTAGTCTCAGTATTTGGCAGACATCTTCTGCAAAATGAACCAAGTGAGTCTGTTACTTCAGGGAAAACAACTGACCCTATTTGTTATCAATGATAAAATTGGAACTTTCAAATGAAAATTAGAACTTTGGAAAATCTGCATTTGCCATTGTACTCCTAAGCTTCCAATCAGGAAAGAGTTTCCCGATTGTGCTGTTATTAACAAATTAACAAATTTCTCCCCCTGAAATGGTTCAGCATTTGGAAGATCTATGAAACTCAGTGAACTCAGTTTCCAAATGAACAAGACACGAAATGACCCAAGTATGACCTGTGGGTGAAAGATCATTTCAAAGTGAAAGATGAATTTTAATGTAAATCCTAGGAGTCCATGATCTGATGGATTTACTTCTTCCCTTGCCAAACATATGTCTCAGTGGGCCTGACTTTTCTTTATATGAAAAAAATTTAAAATCTGTCTTTGATGAAACCAGACATTGGTGAGATTTGCAAAATGTGAAATGGTATCTCACTATTTTAGAAATTATTTGTTAATGTAACAGATTTAGAATTTTACATGAATAGTTTAAATTTTTATTAATTTTAATTCCTAATATAGTAAATATCAAGATATAACCCACACAAACAGTCTTTGGGATCTTCAATATTTTTTAAGCCTGTAATTGGACCTAAGACCAAAAAATTTGAGAACCTCTGTTGTAAAAGTGTAGCATCCAATACCTTTATTCAAACTGCCAATAAAAACAAGGAACCGGGGATGCTTCCCTGGACATTGGAGGCTGACTTCTATAGGTGAGTCCTTGGGCACCTTGGATTTAAGAAATCATGGGTCTGGTCCTTTCTCCAGCTCTACACAAGGTTATCAGGAGTAAGGTGGTAAAATGCTATAATGAAATCCACACCTACATCATGCCGACATCAGGGTCCTCCTTGGTCAGTCCAAGGGCTCTAATGTGTCTAACAAGACAGTCTAGGAGACTCTCGAGAGCTGAAGTCTAGCTTCCTAAGCTGCTTATGGATCTCCAGGACAGCGATGACTTTGTTCCTCTTTTCCTGTCTGCAGACATCACCAACATGGCTATTGCATTGCAAATTCTTTGGTCAATTTGGGCAGTGCCATCTTTGGGCCTGGTGCCCCCCATTATGAAAGATATGCCTAGGATCAACTAGGATCAGTGACAACAGCTATCTGGCTGCCTCTTTCTTGGCCCATTTTGCCCAGTCAGATGGGCTACTGATGGGGTCCGGGTCTACATGTTGTCTTGGCTGGTGACCAATTAACCTGGGATTACTAGAGGTAAAACAGAGGAGCCTTCCCAGTCATTAGCTCACTGTGGTCAGCTGATCACCCTTTCTGATGAAGGCTCTGGTTGTCTGACAAGGTTGTGGTATCAAGGAAACTGCAGTCACCAATGCTCATTCATACAAGTGATGATTTTCTGAGGAGAGAATATCCATTGTTTTATTCCTTCTGCCAGGGGAACACATGCTCTGCCCTCAGAATCCCAAGGTCACATGGATGCCCTCAAATTAAGGGCAAAGCTGAGGATTGGACAAAGGGCACGTGGGAACTCTAAGCTCAGGAAGTCCTGCGGGAAGTAATCTTAACCACGAAAGAGATGACAACCACCCATCGGTTTGAAAAATGGTTTATTTTACTGAGATTTAGATGATTGTGGGAGAAGCCAGCAGAAAGGAAAAACTGTAAGCCTCCCCACTCCCACCCTATTAAGGTGACTCTTTCTGACGGTCCGAGGGCTAGCTGTTGTTCCCATCAAATGCTAGGCAATTCTCAGTCATTGAGGGGCAAATCCTGGTCAGACTCTCAGGCTGGGGGCCTTTCCTCTGGAGGACAGACTTTGCCTCTGAGACCTTCAGACCTTCTGGCAAAGAAAAGGTCCCTCTTCCTGCCTGATAGCCTAGGGGCATGGAGACTCTACTGAGGGTGCTGCTGCTTTCTTAGTCAGCCTAGCAGGATGGGTCAGTGCAGATGAAGGGACCCGGACAAGGGCCCACCTGAAACCCTGTGACCAGAATTCTCCCTGGAAGCTTGGCTCTGAGAGGGTCCTTGCCGGGGGTCTCTCCAGTACCATGGGTTGGGCAAGGCCATGCTGAATACAAGGACACTTTCAAACAATTACTGTCATTTGGAAAATTATGGACTTGGAAGACTGGCTTTGGAAAATTATTTTCTAAGGAAAAATGACCTTTAAGGCTCCCATTATCAGATGACTCTCCTATCACCCAAAGGGAAAGCTTTTCTCAAAGCCTGGCCAATACATCAATGCAGATTCCAAACATTCACATCCTGCAGTCTGTCTCTTTGGGCCACTGGCCACTGAGTGGGAAGCAGTCATGAGGTCCACTGGACAGACTGACCATACAGGCCTGTCCAAGGGAGAAAGCCTCGCCCTGGCCCCTTCCATCTTGGCTGGACACAGTGGGCTGGGACCTTAGCGTTCCTCAGGCAGCTCCAGTTTCCGAAGGGCTTGGAGTCGACGGCTAGCTGTCTGCTGGACAACTTCTAGTCCTTTAGTGTCCAGTTCTTTCAGGAGCAGAAGGACAGCATTCAGGATGTTGTTCTGTGGAAACAGTAAGGGGCACCAAAACACCTTCCCCTCCCCTCCAATTGTGAGGGGTTCTTTGTGGCCATCCCTAGGCCCTTCTGCCCAAACCACTGTTCTGTAGGACAAATGAATGCAGAGGACAGGGGTGGGAAGAGGGTCCCCTTCCTCCACTGCCGATGACTGCTCTTGCCCTGTTTTTCATCAATCATGAAGTTACGGTCTCTGACTTTAGCCACAGGCCAGACAGACAGTGCACCCTGGGGATCCCAGTGGCCCTGGGGATGGTGCTCGTGGCTGTGACCGTCCAGCCCAACCTATCCCAGATCAGGACTCCTGTCTAAAGCCGACTTCCTGTAACAGGAAGTTACTTTTGGGGTGGCCTCCTCTGTACAAGAAAACATGGACAACGCCACCCTCTCAGAATGGATGATGATCTGCACCAATGGAGGTGCCCCCAGATCTGCAGAGATGGTGGTAGGTGATGATCCAGGGTCTCCCCCACAGCTCTGGGGGCCCCAATGGGGATTCTTTGTGGCCAGTTCTAGTACACAGAAGGTGGTTAATAAATGCTGACTGACTGGCCAGGAAGGTGCAAGCCTCCTGCTGGCCTCTCGTCTCCCTTTGCTGACCCTAAGGCTCAACTGTGCCTAGCCTCTCGGAAATTAGCTCAGAGCATGGCTGTGGATGTGGGGGGAGGCTCGGCTGACTAGCAACCAGAGGGCCAGGGAGTCAAGCCTTGGCCCCAGGACACAAACTCTCTTTTTATACATCCTTAAAGACAGATGACCCATGACAGACACTTGAGACCAGTAAAAGGTCATGGGACAATCACCCATAATTGACTTACCTGTTGGAACCGAGGAATGGCAGCTGCTCTGTCTCTATTACTTGGATGATTCTTAACTTTCTGGAGAAAGTCTTTCCAAAATGCCTCCCAGCTCCCCCGCCCTGACCCTCCAACTCTGCATCCCTGGCTCTCCACCCCCTTGCTGCTTGCTGCCCCTTCTTGAGGGCCCACGCTGGGCCATGGTCTTCTGCAAATGGCCATCAGCCTGGTGTCAACCTATAGGGCCTGGCTGTGGCAGTGAACTCAGATGCTTTTTCACTCACTTCAGGGGGTGCTGCCAGAAGTCCAGCCTCCAGATGAGTGGGGAGACCCGGGGCTCCCCCAGGCTGGTCCTTGCATTGGGAGCATAGGAGAACCTTCCCAGGCTCACTCACCCTCTTCTTTTGGCTACTGATGGATGCACTTGGGGAGGAGGGAAACCGGTCCCTGGGGAGGGGTTTCATGCCAAGCTGCTCCCGGATTTTGCTGGTGGAAGAGAAAAAATGGAAAGTTTGTAGCAGGGATGTCTGGAAGCTCAGAGGTGAGGAGAGCAGGGAAAGCCCCCCAAACCCTGACCCCTGCTCCCACCCTCCAGGCCTCTGATCTAGGTTCTTTTCTTCCAGGTCCTCCCTCCCCCAGAACCAAGGCTGCTCTTTACTCTTTTTTAGGCTGAGCATGCTTGGAGAGGGGGCACCCAGGGAGGCGGGTCAAGTCTCTGATGTTTCTGGGGCTCAAGGGGACCTGGTGTACCCCTACATGTCTGTGACATCGCAGGTACCTTTCCTGAGCACATGCCCATGATCAAGGGTCCCTGTGGGGCCTTGCAGAGCTGGGGGGCCCTGGGGTGCTCTCCATTCCCAGGCCAGCCCTTCCCTGGTGCCCCGGCCTCAGGTGAACTAAGGGAGAGGCTCACTTGGTCTCCTCCATGCTATCATCAAGCAGGTCACTCTCCATGTCCGTGGAAGACTCGATGGTGTTCAGTTCACAGGAGAGCTCGGGATGACCATTTTCAGAGGTCTGCCTGGCTGGAGCAGCCGTGATCTCCTTGCCCTCAATCAAGGCCTGAGACAGTTCTTCTTCGGTGACGGCTGCGGGGATGGGCAGAGACAGGATGTCCTCGGAGCCGTCCTGTCTCAGGCCCAGATACCACTTAGAATAAGCCATCCTCCAACAGGCCCTTCCTGGAGGAGTGACCCAGCCTGATGCCACACGTCCTTTTCTGTGTCCATAGTCCTTCCCCCCTTGCCTTGGTGACCAAGGAGAAACCAGGCACCTGCCTGGTCATCCCAATGATCTTTGGGTGGGCCCTGAACTGGTCTTAAGTCTAATATTCTCTCAAGGTCAGCAGATATATGTCTTGGGGGGTGGGGGGTGGGGGGAGGCCCTAAGGCAGGAACATGGCCCACGGCTGTCCTGGTGTCCCCACCCAAGGGCCTCCCAGGAGCTTGGAAGGCCATGAGCCCCGAATGAGCCCGAGTAAGCTCCCTGACCCTGTGAAGAGCCCCCATTCCTGGCCTTCCCTTCCTTCCCCCACTTCCAGAACCAAAGGGCAGGGCACTTTAAGGTTTCCTACCTCCCCAGGTTCAACCCTTCCCTCTGTTGCTGTCAGAGCAGCAGCATAGTATTGAGGATCTTCCCCTCAAGCACCCCAAGCTCTCCAAAGCCAGGGAAGGTGCCTACCCTAGGAGCCTGGGTGCAGTCAGACCATGAGAATCAAGGGAAGGCTCCAATCTTTGCTGGGAATACAGACCACTCACCCTGGGATGGGAAGCCCCCCAGTGCCCAGGAAGCTTCAAGATCTATTTCCTTTTTCCAGGTTTAACTGGGTTTATGCAAACACCCAAATTCTGCCCAGACCTTGATGTAGTGACAGTTCTAATCACAGGATCTCAAACCAAAGCTGGAAAGGGACCCTCAAGGCCAACCAATCCCTTTGTCCCCATTTTCAGATGGGGAAACTGAGGCTCAGGGACATGCCTGCCAGGGAAAGGTCTCCAGAATGGAAGTGCAGCCCTGCTACCAGGTGACTTGCCCCTGGATCTCTTCACGGCCAACTCTCCCTCAGGAGCTCCTCCAAGAAACTGGGGTGAGGGTAGGGAAAATGCCGGGTGACCCTGAGCAAACCCCCTTCCCTTCTCTGGGCAGCTGGTGCAGCAAGTCACTTTTCCTTGCTTGCCTCAGTTTCTTCATCTGGAAAATGAGCTGAAGAAGGAAATGGCAAACTACACCAGTATTTTTGGTCAAGAAAACCCCCCGTGGGGTCACAGAGAGTCAGACACAATGCCAATGACTAAACACGAGGGGCAGGGTCCCCAGGGGAGGGGCTGCCCTGGAAGGGGGGCTGCCCCCGGTCCTACGTACTCTGGTTGTCCAGCTTCTGCAGGCTGGGCAGATTGCGGAGCACGGTCATGCGGTAATGCCGTGGATCAGGGCCACAGCAGGGATTCTCCGCCAGCCACAAGACCTTCAGGCGGGGCAGGTCCTTCAGGTAGAAGAGCTGGTCCAGGCTGGGGACGCTGTTTTTCCGCAGGTAGAGCTCGCTCAGATTCAGGCAGTGGCTCATGGGCTCCAGGCTGGAGATGCTGTTGGCACTGGGCAGAGGAAAGGGCCCAGGCGCCCCCAGGCTCAGTCCCCTCTGGCCTGGACTCTTTCCTCCAGGGACACCAACTTCTTCCCGCCCCCCAGGAGTCCCCCGGCCACCCTTTCCCTGACTGGGGGCTAGAGGCCTCACTGGGCTCCCAGGGGCCCGGCCTAACCTCTCTGGAGAGTAGCTGGAGCCTCTCTGGAGCCAAAGGGGAGGCTGTGAGAGGGTCCCCAGGGCCACGGCCCAGGCCCAAGGATTTCTAATACTATGGTGGGGTCATTTCCTCAAAGCTCCAATCGACAGGTAAAAGGGGGAATGACTTCTCCGACCAGGCCGGCTTGCTGGAGTGACGGACCGGCACACGTGGGGGGGTGTCTGGTGGGTACACGGTGGGGGGCTGGGGGTGCCAGTGGTCCTTGGAGGATGCTCCGGCACCTACCTGAACGTGATCACTTCGATGCTGGGCAAGCTTCGGCAGATGGAGATCTGGGGGCCCGGAGGATGCTCATGAGGACCCCCATCACCCCGCCCTTTCCCCAGGACCCAAGGGAGGGGCCGTTCAGAGGCGGCCCTCGGGGCTCCCCACCCGGACCCGGGCCCCCAGGTCGGGGACCCCACCGCAGGGAAGATCTCAGAGCATGATGCCATGGGGGCGAGGGCCCGCCCGGGCGGGGGCGCCTCAGGTCTCGGGGGTCCCGGGCAGGGGCAGAGGGGGCGCTTCTGCCCCAAAGCTGCCCTCCTCCCCACGGGCACTTACGTCGGTCAGGCGGCTGCCCCTGGAACACAACGGAGAAAAACTCGGCGTTTGTTCAACACTGGGCGTCAAGAGCTTCGCCCCTCCCATCCTGGGCCCCCCGGGGCCCCCCCGTGTGGCCGGGGCCCACCCCCTCCGGCGCAGCGCCGGTGAGTGCCGACTGACAGAGGAGGAAACTGAGGCAGGGCCGGGGCGGGGCCACCACGTTCCCCGCCCCCCGGGGGGGGGCCCGGGCCCGGCGCAGGCGCACTTCCGCCGCTCGCCGCCCCAGAGGCGGGGCGCAGGCGCACTGCAGTCCGGGGAGGGGGAGGCCGGCTGGCGGCGGGCGAGGGAACGGCGCATGCGCGCGCCCCTACCAGCAGTTTAGCTTCCTCACGCTCTCCAGCTCCGAGGCCTTGGCCCGGGACAGCACCATCTTCCGGGTCAGCTTCATGGCCGTCCGCGGTCCGGGCCGCCGGCCCAGCGAGCGAGCGAGCCAAGAAGCCACGGACCCGCGGGTCCGCGGCTCGGCCGGCGCCACCCTCGGGCGGGGCCCGCGCGGCGTCAGGGGCGGGACCACACGGCGTCAGGGGCGGTGCCCGCGCGGCGTCAGGGGGCGGGACCACACGGCGTCAGGGGGCGGGACCACACGGCGTCAGGGGCGGTGCCCCGCGGCGTCAGGGGCGGTGCCCCGCGGCGTCAGGGGGCGGGACCACACGGCGTCAGGGGCGGTGCCCGCGCGGCATCAGGGGGCGGTGCCCGCGCGGCGTCAGGGGGCGGGACCACACGGCGTCAGGGGGCGGGACCAAGCGGCGTCAGGGGCGGTGCCCTCGCGGCGTCAGGGGCGGTGCCCGCGCGGCGTCAGGGGCGGTGCCCGCGCGTCGTCAGGGGCGGTGCCCCGCGGCGTCAGGGGGCGGGACCACACGGCGTCAGGGGGCGGGACCAAGCGGCGTCAGGGGCGGTGCCCTCGCGGCGTCAGGGGCGGTGCCCGCGCGGCGTCAGGGGCGGTGCCCGCGCGTCGTCAGGGGGCGGGGCCCGCGCGTCGTCAGGGGGCGGGGCCCGCGCGTCGTCAGGGGGCGGTGCCCGCGCGTCGTCAGGGGGCGGGGCCCGCGCGTCGTCAGGGGGCGGGACCACGCGGCGTCAGGGGCGGTGCCCGCGCGGCGTCAGGGGGCGGGACCACGCGGCTCGCTTGGATTGGCGGGTCCTGCGGGTCACGTGCCAGGCCCCGCCCCCGCCGCCTCGCGCGCCCCACCCAGTGGCGGAGGGGGCGCCAGGTCACCCCGCGGGACGGGCCCGACACCCCGCCGACCCAAGTCAAGGTCGAGCCCTAGGGACCCGCCTGGTCCGTCCGCCCGCCGCGGCCTGCCCGAGTCCCGAACCCCCTCCTGGGATAGTTGGAGAAGCGCCGAGGCTGGATCCGGGGGCCCGGGGGCCCGGGGGGCACTGCCAGGCAGAGAGCAGCCCTTCGGGTGGCCCCTTGGGGACGAGAAGCAATGCCGCACCCCCGCCTCTGCGGCCTCTCGGCCCGGCCCGGAACGGCCCGGGTGCCCCAGGGCCACAGCGGCGCCGAGAGCGGACCAGGACGGGGGGCCGCAGCCCAACCAAGGAGCCCCCCAAGCTGCTGCCTCTGATCCCCAGGGCGCCCGAGCAACCCGACCCAAGTCTTTCCACTGGGCCTGCGCAGACCTCTGCCCCTTTGCCGGCGCCCAGGTCACCCCCTCTGCATCCGGCCTTTCCCCTGCCAGTTGTAGGGCCCCAAGCGGTGCCCAAGTCTTGCTGAGGTTCTTGCACCCCATCCCCCGCCTCGGGAAACAGTAAGCAGATAAGAAGGGCCAGTGGACTGACCGACCCCGCTGTTCCACTCCCCTCTGCTCCTCTTCAGTAACTCGCGTCTTGGATGATCCCTGGTCTTGATGCCAGGAAAGCCTGGGTTTGAATTGCACCCCTCCAGCCGTAGGACCCCAGAGCTTCCTCATCTGGAGCACTCCCCAGGGCTGTGAGGGGGATCCCATGAGAGCTTCCTTTGCAAACTTGAGAACTGTATCTAAACCCTGGCCATCATTTTTTTCATTTTGTTATATTATTTTTTCCAATTACATGCAAAGATAATTTTCAATCTTCATCTTTTTATAAGCTTTTGAGTTTCACATTTTTCTATCACCTCTTCCATCCCTCCTCCTCGTGGCAGTGAACCATCTGATATAGGTTGTACATGTGCAATATATTTAACATATTACTCTATTGACAGTGTTTGTCCCTCATTCTCAACCATGGCCTCAGGGGAGGTGATGCCATGGCAAGCATATGATTTGGATGTGCAAAGACACCAGTCTCTCTTTCTCCTCCAGAGTCACCTGGGTCCAGTGGCCAGACAGGAATCAGGACAATTGGAGATGGCCCTGGATGCAAGGCAATCAGGGTTAAGGGACTTGTCCAGGGTCACACAGCTAGATAATGGTAGGTGTTTGAGACTGGATTCAAACTCCCATCCTCCTGACTCTGAGGCCAGGGCTCTATTCACTTGCCATGTTTTAAAGAAGAATCAGAACTAAAAGGAGAAAGAAACAACATAAAATGAGTTTTAAAAAGTAAATATAATATGCTTTGCTCTGCACTCAGACTTTCTCTGGATGTGGGTGGCATTTTCTATCATAAGTGTTTTAGAATTGTCATTGATCACTGAACTGTTGAATTGAACTGTGTCATAGTTGATGATCTCACAATGTTGTTGCTAATGTGTACAATGGTACCCTGATTCTGCTCACTTCACTCAATATCCATTCATGCAAGTCATTCCAGGCTTTTCTGAAGTCCACCTGCCCTTGATTTCTTACACAACAATAGTATTCCATCACATTCTTATGCCATAATTTGTTCAGCTGTTCCTCAGTTGATGGGCATTACCTCAATTTCCAATTCTTTGCCTCTTCAAAAAAGAATGCTTATCCTCGGGCAGCTAGGTGGCGCAGTGGATAAAGCACCAGCCCTGGAGTCAGGAGTACCTGGGTTCAAACACTTAATAATTACCTAGCGGTGTGGTCTTGGGCAGGTCACTTAACCCCATTTGCCTTGCAAAAACCTAAAAAAAAAAAAGAATGCTCATCCTTTTTGGTTAACCATATAATTTTTGTTGCTCAATTCAGCTCACCTCTTTGTGATCCCATTGTTTTGTTTTTTAGTTTTTGCAAGCCAATGAGGTTAGGTGACTCGCCCAAGGTCACACAGGTAATTATTAAATGTCTGAGGTCAGATTTGAACTCGGGTCCTCCTGACTCCAGGGCCTGTGCTCTATCCACTGCACTATCCCCATTGGGGTTTCCTTGGCAGAGATACTGGAGTGGTTTGCCATTTCTTTCTCTAACTCATTTTACAGATGAGGAAACTAAGGCAAACAGAATTAAGGGACTTGCTCAGAGTCATACAGCTAGCAAGTTTCTGACATCAAATTTGAACTTAGGTCTCCAGACCTAACCCTTGGTAGTGTGCCTCTTAACTATTGGGAAGCTGCGGCAGGACCATAATAAGGACTTACTAAGTGCCTACTGGAGATATAAAGAGAAAAATTAACCAATTCCTGAGATGATGGGGACTTCTAAAAGCATATGCAGGACAAATGTAAAACAGAAAGTAGTTTGAGGGGAGGGGGATCTGGAAATACTTTCTATAGAAAGGGATGGTTGAATTGAATCTTGAAAGAAATCAAGGCCTTTCTGAGTCAGAAGTGGGGGGAGGGGAGAAGGAACATATGTCTTGCTCCTACTTGATAAAGGGATTCAGGTGAGAGAATTAGCCCTCACTTCTGAGCCAGGTGAGATGACTGATAAAGCTCATTCAATCTCCCTTTGGCATATAATGGAGAATGAATTAGGGCAGATCCAAATTAAAATATAATGGGAAAAAATGTTCAATAAAATGTAGATAATGTTAATTTATACTTATCTAAGTCAATATGCTACCTGAAACACTAGATGAAAGGTAATGAGGTCCTGGATAATGAGGGTGATGAAATTAGGGTTCAGATGGTGAATGAATTTGCCAAAGAGACTCAAGACTCAGAAATATGAGGGACATATCAGTTTTATTTCACAGTTGCAAGGTTTTTGCAACCGGGCTAATTCTTAAGGAACAAGCAGCTATTGGGAGTTATACTGTGACTTATATAGGAAAAGGGCATGAAGGGCATGATGTCCCTGTTGGAAAAGGGACAGGGTCAAAGCAAGGGCAGTTAGCTCATTTTGAGTTACAATATGTATCTTGATACTCATTTGTTGGCTTCTGGCCTCTACCTCATTGAATTTGGAGGGTCCTCCCAGGGGCAAGGGCAAATGTCCTATCTAGCTGGCAAGGTACAGGGTACCCAAGATAATTATCAATCCTGGTACAGGGAGGCAAGTTTTTCTAGTTATGGAGGCAAGACAATTTGTTCTATCATGTAATACAAGGTCAGCATAGAAAGGCAACATAATTTAACCATTTGCTAGCATATTCTCTTTCTGCTATACTGCTTAACATTTCCTTTGCATCAGGGAGATAGATGTTAGAACAAACAGGACTTGGAACCAGATTGAATGAGGGACATGAAGATGACTCCAAGGCTGTAAGCCAGGATGGCAGTGCTTTTTGTAGTTGTAATCAGCAACCAGTCTAACCTCTGTTACTCCAAAGCGAGATCATGAGAGGCTTAGCAGTGATTGTCTCTTCACTAAGTCCAGGGAGAGTCTTTTGACCAGAAGTGAAGTCTTCTCTATCCTCAGAGAGCTGACAATCTATGGGGAAGACACACCTCCCTAGGAATATGCAAACTACCTAGAAAATATAGCAGTGATTTTGGAAGAACTGCTGGAAGTCTGGAAGGGTAGCATTTGAGGCACAATAGCAGGAGAGATGGGAGATGATGAACTTGGTGTATACTTCATTCATATACCAGTGTAGACTTGTCTTTTCTCTGGGGTAGGAGACCAGCCTGGATGACTTGGGGACAGCCTCATATGGAGAGATGGTCAGCAGAAACCCTATTTGCCAGTCAGATGAATCCTGGAGTTCTTGACTTCTGAGTGGGTCTCTGTTGTTCCTCTTTTGAGGTAGGTGTGTGGGGGTGGAGGGAAGTGGGAGTATGAAGGGGGTGTCAGTGATGGCAGCAGGACCAAAACAGATGCCACCCTCCTGGGATGGGTGCCAGTGCCTTGCCTGTCAATTGTTCAGTTATGCATTCCTGGAAGGCAAGTGAGGATGACCTGTATTGATACATAGTCCATTCATCTCTTGGCAGGAGATGATTACAAGAATAGAGACACTGCTATCTACTTTAGGACCCCAAGCTCCTTCTTTGGGCCAGAAAACATTGGAAAGGGCTCTACACCTGACTGGGTAGCCTTGGAGGCTTTTCAGGAGCATACTGCTGAGTGTTCATGAAAGTAAATTATTGGAAATGAATGGGAAGGAGGAACTATTTGTGAGAACTTTTGGCAGGAACCTGAAGGAGTCAGTAGGAGAAGAAAGCCCAGCCTGGCTACCTGCTTGAGACTTCTTTCCATACTTTCTGTAGCCTTGGGCTGACCCCCTTCCCCCTCTTTCCTTCTCCCTCCACCCCAGCTCCTATTTTCTCTGCAAGCTTGGGTTTTTTTTGGCTCCTGTTTATTATTCATGACCAGAAGGTACAGACTCTGCTTCTGGTTCTAATCGTTTTTCATGAGCAGGCCTTGACCAGTGCTGACCAAGGTCTTCCTGACCTCAGGATAATGGCCCCTATGGTGTTTCTGAAACTTGTAAAAGAGTCATTCTGGCTTAATTTTCCTTTCTTTGAACTTTCAATCATCGCCTTGAGACTAGCAGAGCAGGCCCTGTTCTCTGGTCCACACACAGTCCACTAATGGAGTGAGAGGATGATGAGTTTTCAGCATTGGGAGCTGAGGCCCAGCTGAAGGAACACTCTCTTCTCAACCTTGCCAGTCTTCTCCAAAAGGCCCAAGGGCATAGGTATTGGCTCTCTAAGCCAGGCTTCTGAAATACTTTCCTGCCCTGCAGACTCATTCTCCAACAGTGCTTTCCCAGGCCTGGCCTATGCTGATGAACTGCCCCCTTTGGGATCCCTGGTTATGAAGTACTCATTTTTCTTCCTTAGATTATGACCTTATTGGCACAGATGGTTCCCAGGGCATCCAGAATAGTTCTAGGGAAAGAAGTGGGGAGCCTGCTGTTGCTGCCTGGCCAGCTGAGTGACCTAAGGAAGTCTGCCATGCACTGGCATAACCCACCCAAAAACAGGCTAGAGGAAGCTTTATTGGACAGGGGAGGGTTCAGGGTCAGGATCCATACAGAGAGTGCCTTGATCACATGGGAAATGATGGGGAAAAAGACTGGACAGTAGAGGACCAGTCTGAGGCCTTTTTTATACCATATTTGGTGGTATGGGTACCTCCAAAACCACTTGGTCTAACCCAGACCCATATAAGTATCTCCACCAGGACACTCAAATGCTCATCATTTGGACACCAAGAGCTCCTTGCCTCTCAACACTCCCAATTATTAGGAATCTTTTAAACATGAAGTCTAATATTTTTACTTTTCAAATTTTTTCCCTTCTTGTATTTTTCCCCTTTTGTTCTGATTCTTCCTTAACAGCATAATTAATAGAAAATAGGTATAAACTAGTAAACTAGATCAGACTGCTCACTGTCTTGGAGAGTTGGGGGGAGGAAAATGTGGAACACAAAATCTTACAAAAACAGCAACAGCAAATGGGCAGAAAAGAGTGGAGGCTTATCCAAAGTGACAAGGCTATGGGTTGGATCTAGGTTTTTAGCCTCCATAACCCAGGGTTCTCTTCTTTGCACAATGGTAGTTGCTGGTGGGCAGCAGGTGTAACCATCCCTTCCAGCTACCAAATACTTTCTCAGGTTTGACTATTTGTACCATTATCCAATTGTGGGATTATAAGCCTATAAAGCAGCTTTGCTAAATGGCCATTTTAAAAATAATGAAATAAAAACCCAATGACTTAAAAAAAAACCCAACCACAACATTAAGCCGAAAACAGCCTCTTTGCGATGCCCATCTATTGCTTCTAGTTCTGACTCCAGAGAATTTTTTCAAAGGATGAAATAGCCAATAAGCACTTATTAGACTCTGAATGTGGACCCCACATTGTATGAAGTGCTGGGGATACAAATAGAACCCAAAGAAAGAGTGCCTGCCCTCAAGAAGCTTACATTTTAATGAAAATAGGGGAGAGAATGTCCTATGGAGATATCAGCAGTATAGCCTGGAGAGAGAAAACCATTTTGTTATGAGTTTCTTTAAATAGGAGGTTCTGGGAGGAACTAGTTAATTGGAAGGTGAAACCTGGGATGGGGGACTGGGATACTTGGTAGTGTGAGAAGTCATCCCGGGGTGATGGGATGGATTCTAGGGTCTAGAGGTTGTATGGCCTGGTAGAGATGTCCTGGGGAGACTTAGTTTGATGATGGAGATATCTCCAGGTTGCTTCCTCAGCAGCTAGATGGTATAGGTCTTGAAGTCAGGAAGCCCCAAGTTCAAATTTGACCTCTGACACTTACTAGCTGTGTGACCTTGGGCAAGTCACTTAACTGTTGCATCCCAGGTCCTGACATCCAGGGTCATCTCCAGTCATCCTGATTCACATCTGGTCACTAGACCCAGATGGCTTCAGAGGAGAAAATGAAGCTGGGGACTTAGCACAGACCCCATCACTCAAATACAATTCACATATATGTCATGACATCACCTCCCTGATGTCATGGTCTTCTTTGAGAAGGTTTGAGGTGTTCTTTCTTTCCTGACCCCAGGATCTGAAAGGCCACCCAGCTGTTTGTGAACCTCAGTGATCACTATGATCATAACTCCCTATTGTCATCAAGGTCACAAGCACCTCAAAGGAGCCATCCAGGTAGAATGAACATGTCCTGCCTTGCTAAGTGCTGATGCTTGTGTAAGAGAAGTAAACCTCCTTTTGTGACTTCTTGAATAACCTATGAGTGCTTCATTTCATTCTAATAATGTTCCCAAACTGGTGGGGGAAGGGACTGAATCACCCTCTCTAGGCCGTAGCTGGATCTGCCTTTTGTTTGGAATTCCCAGAGTGCCTAGGACAGGGAACACTCTCAATGAGTTAGTGGAGAGAGGGCAGAGGGCAGATGGATGACTGGACCTTGTGATGCACTTTAGCAGAAGCTGTCCCTGTCTGGGTTTGGCCATTCCAGCCCTTTCTTTATCCCTCCTGCCCCCCTCCATCAAAAGACAAGTGCCCTTGTCAGTCTTCTCCATTACTAAGTATGCTTTGGTTCCATATTTGTAAGGGTAGTTCCCTCCATGGCAGATCTTTGGCTAGGACAAGGGGGGCTCCCAATTCTCCAGGAAAGGCTGGAGTTGTTTCTGGGCCTACTTACTCTCTTTGGGACCTTGACCCATTCAGGTTTCCTCATAGCCTCAGTCAAGAAGTGTGGAGATGGAAACTGATAGCCTCTGTGGTCCCCTTAGTGCTAGATCTGGAAGCTGTGTAACAGAGTTTAGAGATGTGGTTTCATCAGATCTGTGGTAAATGGAAGAGTAACTCCAAGACTGTCATGTCTGTTTTCTATGCAGGGGCACTGGACATGCCATGTGGAGTCTAGAGCCTAAAGGGAGCCAAAGTCTTGCTCACTCCCAGAAACCTTTGTTGGGGTTTGAAGGCTGACCTTGCTGATTGGGTCCTCTTATGACCAACAGTGGTCAACTGTTCCTGCAGAGCATCCTCAGAGCTCTCCCCACTTTCATCTCCCCAAACCTGCCTTTTATAGTTTGCAAGTATAAATTGCTCCTTCCTTTGCTAAGTTGGGGATCCCATGTGCTTTGTTCTGGGTCTCAGCTAGGGTTTGCTTTCAGTTCAACTTGACTTTCTTTGTGTGTGAGGGGTGGGCTTTGGTCCATGAACATAAGATTGTGTAGCCAGAACTGGGGGCAGGGTGGAGAGACTCTGTTATTGGGGTGAAGTCTCAGGCCCTTCCCCTTGCCCACCAAACACAGGCCTTGGAACTTGGCCTCTCCAAGACTGCCAGGATGTGGTGAGCTTTGAAATGGGGCACCATCACTTCTACATGAGTCCTTAGAATAGTTCATCATGAACCCCATTTTATAGAGGAGGAGACTGAGGGTCAGAGACAGGAAGTACCAGAAGCCATGGAGCTGGCGAATGACTGAGCTGGGATTGGAGCCAGTTTTTCTGATTCCAGACCTAGACCTCTGCACTGCATTGTACTCTCCTCCTCCTCCTCCTCCTCCTCCTCCTCCTCCTCCTCCTCCTCCTCTCCTTCCTTTTCCTCCTTATTCTCTTCTTCCTGTCCTTCTCTTCCTCCTCCTCCTCCTTCCTTTTCCTCCTTATTCTCTTCTTCCTTCTGTCCTCTTCCTCCTCCTCTTCCTCCCCTCTTTTTGTTTTCCTCCTCTTTCTCTTCTTTTCTCCTTTTCCTCTTTTCTCCTCCTCCTCCCCTCCTCCTCTTTCCCCTTCTCTTTCTCCTTTCCTCCAATTTCTGTTTGCTCATCTACTTTGCCATAGCTTTTGGTTCAATCTCCTTCAGTTTTTTTCCCAAATGGTATTGGGAACATGAGAGTTAATTAGGTCCTTGACATCTACTTTGCTTCTCTGGTGCTGTGTTCCTTGGCTCTGGGGGGCCACTCCCCACTCCCCACCATGCTCTGACTGCCTGAAACACAAGGACTGGTCAAGCACATGATGGAAGGCATCTGTTGTACCCTGCTCCCAGACTACCAGAGCCTGCCAGGCCCCTCTCACTCACTCAGGGAGTATCCTTTCCTAGAGTGACTAGTTCTGAAGTCCCTACAAGGGACCTTAAGGATCATCTTGGCATATTTAGTCAGTCTGAGTCTCAGTTTCCAGATCTGCAAAGTAGAGGGAGCCGACAAGATGATCGCCAAAACCCATTTCTGTACAAACATTAGATCTTTGGTCTAATCCAATCCCTCTGCTTTCTGTATGAGGAAGCCATTGCTTTCTCCCTGTCTTCCTGCCTCAGTGCCAAACTCTCTCTCTCTCTCATTTGGATGTGGGTATTTGACTCTGTTGAGAGTGGACACTACAGTTGCCTGTGCTTTGGTGTTTGGACTTATTCTTGGATAGAGGAAGGCTTTGGAAGATCCTATGGGAGGAGAAGAGGACATGTCCTCAGGGGACTGGACTGGGAACAGAAGGTTTCAAGGAGATGGAAAGAGGAGTGACCCTTTGGTCACTTCCTATGTGGTACTACCCTTTGGGAGACTCCTCAAGTTCACTGCCCCAGAGCTCATCTCTGCCTAGAGGATTCTGCCTTCTCTCACTAGCTCACTCTTTGCCTGGCCACTTGGGCTCTGCAGTCTGATTGGAGCAGAGTTCCCAGCAGCAGTGTTCCTCCTCTTCTCCTCCTCCTCTTCCTCCCCTCCTCCTCTTCTCCTACCTCCTCCTCTCCCTCTCCCTCTCCCTCCTTTCGTCCTTTACCCCTCCCCCTGCTCTCCTTCTCTGAGCCGCAGTCTGGGCTCAGATACACTGGTAGATGCTTCTGTCTGCAGCAGCCCGAGTTCCAGGAAGAACCCAACTGGCTTTGAGGGGGAGGTCGAGTGTTCCCTGCGCCCTGCTTGGAGCTCTGGAGACAGAAAGTCAAGGTGTGGAGCCTCTGCAGCAGGAGGCCAGGTACCACGGACAGCTCCACCTCCCCAGCTCTCTGTATTTGTCTGTGCGTGTGTGTGTGTGTGTGTGTGTGTGTGTGTCTCTGTATCGCTGTGTCTGTGTGTGTGTCTCTGTGTGTCTGTGTGTGTCTCTGTATCTCTGTGTGTGTGTGTGTGTTTGTCTGTGTGTGTGTGTGTTTGTCTGTGTGTCTCTGTGTGTCTGTGTGTGTGTGTCTGTGTGTCTCTGTGTGTCTGTGTGTGTGTGTGTCTGTGTGTGTGTGTGTCTCTGTGTGTCTGTGTGTGTCTCTGTATCTCTGTGTGTGTGTGTGTGTGTGTGTGTGTGTGTGTGTGTGTTGTCTGTCTGTGTTTGGGGGGACTCAACCAGTCTGCCATTGAGGGCCCAACAGCCCACTTTTGATGGGGGCCAGAACCAGAGTACCTCCCACCCTGCAGGAGTGGGGGTGGGGGAGCTCAGTAGGGTGGGATCAGATGTCCTCCTTACTCCCAGCCAACCTCTACCTAGCCTTAGAAGTTGTTAGAGCCAGGATTTATTCTTTTTCCCTCTTGGGTTCTCACTACATAGCTCTTATTTTGCATTGGCCTCTCTAAGGTAGTGTAGTAGAATTGATTCCTGGTGGGGGAGTGTGTCTGCTTGTCCTTCCCCCTCCTGCCACCTGTGCCCTTCCATGTCCTCATATGGGATGCTGGAAATCCAAGGGCAGCTCTTGGTGCCTGACTGGTAGGCTGTGCAGTTCACAGAGATTCAATCGTTCCCACTGACAATCCTCCTGTATCTCTTATACATTCTTATCTTATCCCTCTTTGGATAAGCTGGTTGAGTGTGGTTTGGGATAGTCTGAGAACACAGGAAGGAGTTCTGGTGATTTGGGGGTGGGGGGGTAGGGTGGTCAAGCTGGAACCCTGGTCTTCAGCAGCCAAGTCTCAGAACAGCAGCTGCTGCTGTGTCTGGGGTGTGTCTCCTTGGAACTGGGGCCCTTTTCTGTGCCCCAACCTGAGCCTTTCTCTTGTAATATGTACTCCTTGCTGATTTGAAGGATGTTGGATTACTCCCTGGAGGCTTTGGCAAGTTCAAAGCACTAGCTTACAGCTGCTTTCACCATACTGATATTCCTTTCCAGTGCCATTTGTTTAATTTTTAATAGAATGAGTTCCATGGATAAATGTGTGTGGAGTCTGATGGGCTGGCATTCCTATAAAGGAAGGAGAAAAGAGGTGCCTGTCATCAGGGCAGAAAAGAAAAGAAAGCATTTGAGCCAGGCAGGAATAGGCACTGAATTTGCAAAGTAAGGTAAAGCAGATGGATATGATTGGACTTAGGAAGGAGCAGTTGGGATACAAATAATGGCTAGCTGGAACTTCGGCTAGACCTCTGATGGGGACAGGTAAGACCCAAAAGAAAGGCATAAAAAGAGGAAGAAGCAGGAGGAAAAGAGTGAGTGAGTCTGAAGAAGCAGGAGGAGTCTAAGGTTGGGACGAATGGAGATGTGGTGAATCTGGGGGGTCCAAGCATTCTCTCTATAATGTAGAAGCTGTGAGTATCTCCTGGGGGCTCTTGTTCAAGGTCACAGTCAGTCTGTGCCAAAGCTGGGTCTTGAAGCCAGACTGGCTCTATTTTTCCTTAAAGCCCCTTATGCTTAGAGCTGCAGTCCTGGTGGAGACAACAATAGACATGGAGTAAGACCTGGGAGAGAGGGGCAGCTAGGTAGCACAATGGATAGAGCACCGGCCCTGGAGTCAGGACTACCTGGGTTCAAATCCGACCTCAGACACTTAATAATACTTAGCTGTGTGGCCTTGGGCAAGCCACTTAACCCCATTTGCCTTGCAAAAAAACCTGAAAAAAAAAAGACCTGGGAGAGGAACTACTTTCTTCCTGACCACAACCTCTCTCCCCCTCCCCCACATTCTTCATCTCTTTTATCTTCCAACAATCTGGAGTGGGAGGTGGGATAAATAGCATTGTCCCACTTTACAGATAAGAGGAAGTGATTTACAGAAACCATTTTAGAATCAGTAGGGTCGTCTAGTCCAATTCCATTTTACAGATGGGGAGATTGAGCCACACAAGGCTGGTAAGGAGCAGAAAGCAGAAACAAAGTCTGGAACTCAGATCTTTGACTCCAAGTTCAGACCTCTTATCATGTAGTACTGAAACACAGTCTTTTGACAGTTCTCCACCCAAATCAGGTTGGTTAAAAATAAAGGTGTCTTAGATTCTTGTCCCAGATTTCTGGGGAAGTCCTGATTTTGCAGATAATCCTCTTTCTTTCTACACCTCTTGGGGATAGGGGGTCACTGCAGGGATCATCCTTTGAGCTCTTGGCAGGAGAATGTCCAGAAACCCAGTGGGGAAAGGGAAAAGAATCAGGGTAAAGGGGTATGATTGGGGCCCAACAAACCAGCTTTTGTGAGATGCCCAAAATGACATTTTTATCTGTCTTAAAGAATCCTAGGACTCTTTCCTCACATATAGAGCCTAGCCGCCCAATCAAGGGCACTTTGAAGATTGCTGCTGGCAAACCTGGAGAGTATTGAGGAAGATATGCCTTCCATTCCAATAATGCCCAAGGGGCCATGGGAGAAACCAAGGCCTTAAATAAGCTGTGGTGTCCAAGAGGGAAGAAGAACCTGTAGACATATAGCCTATGGTATGCTCCATTGGTATCCTAGAGATGTGAAGAAAAATTGGAGAAAGCCCTGCACACAGTGGATCCACCCTCTTTGGTGGTCTCATGAGAGAACATGGACAATATCAGGCAGGATGGTGCTTGCAGTTTGCATCAAAGGAGGAAGCACATAAAGTCACTTGATAGGTTGACAAAGTCTGAAAAGCCTCATAATATGCTGAACAGTCTGTGGGTTTGGGACTGTTGGCGTTCTATCATTGCCCTACAATTTTTGGTAAGGTGGTCAGGCTAGAGTTCCAGTATCTCTCCCCTCCCCCTTTTTATGACTCTTGCCTGTCTCTGACTTCATCCTGGCCCTAGGTGGTTCTCCTGGCTATTCCCAGACCTTTCCTGTTCTCAGATAGACCTCCATATGTCCTCCAACCTGAAGCTATCAGCCACTATCTCTTCACCACTGGTTCTCTAGAAAACATCCTCTGTTTAGCCTCCATGCTCCTACTTTATCCCCTGCTCACTAACTCTCAGCTCTTCCCTCCCTGTCACAGAGACACCTTCCCCAGGTCATACATGGCCTCTGAATCACCAAATACACCCCCTCCCCAAGAGTGTTCTCATTCCTCTGATATGCCAATAGAACCCTCTTCCCCTGGTTTGAGCTGTGCCTGCACTCTTCTGATTCTGCTCTTGGTTTCCTGACTACTCCTTTTCGGTCTCTTTTTCTAGATCTCCATCTGGTCCCTGTATAACTGTGGGCATTCTCCATGGCTGTCTCTAGCTCTGTCTTCTTTCCTTTCTGTAACACTAGTGACACCATCAGCTCCCATGGATTCAATCATCATTGCTATGCAGATGATGCCCAGATCTAGTTTCCCAGCCCTGGTCTCTCATCCAAGTTCCAGTCCTGGACCTATTGGATGTTCTCAGAACCATCCCAGAGAGAGCCCAATTTCAGCATGAACAGAGCAAGAACACATCCTCTTTCCCTCCCTGCCAAATTCAGGTGTTTTCCAAATGTCTTTTTCTCTTAAAAACACCACCATCCTTTTGGTCACCAGGTTCACAACCCAGCTGCATGGCACTAGATTTGGACTCAAGAAGATCTGAGTTCAAATCCAGCCTCAGACATTTATTTAATTTTTTTTACATTTTTATTTAAAGTTTTGAACTCCAAATTCTATCCTTCTTTCCCTCCCCTCAGTTCTCCCAGAGGAAGTAAATAATCAGATATAGGCTCTACTTGGCAATTATGTAAAATATTTCCATATTAGTCAATTTGTATAAGAAGATTTTAATAAAAGAACAAAATTAAAGTGAAAAATAGCATCCTTTAGTTTGTATTCAATCAATATCAGTTCTTTCTCTAGAGGCATAATAAACTTCATTATTAGTCCTTTCGGATTGCCTTGAATCATTTTATTGCTGAGAATGGCTGTCATTCACAATTCTTTTTTTTTTTTGCAGGGCAAATGGGGTTAAGTGGCTTGCCCAAGGCCATACAGCTAGATAATTATTAAGTGTCTGAGGCTGGATTTGAATTCAGGTACTCCTGACTCCAGGGCCAGTGCTTTATCCACTGCGCCATCTAGCTGCCCCCATTCACAATTCTTCATTGAACAATGTGGCTGTTACTCTGTTCAATATTCTCTTGGTTCCACTTACTTCACCTTGCATCAGTTCATGTAAATCTTTTCAGGTTTTTCTGAAATCATCCTGGTCGTCATTTCTTATAGCATAAGAATATTCCATTAAAATATCTACCATGCTTTGTTTAGACATTCCCCAAGTGACAGACATACCCTTTCAGTTCTTAATCATCATTAAAAGAGTTACTTCAATTATCTTTGTACAGTTAGGTCCTTTTCTTTTCTTTTCTTTTCTTTTCTTTTCTTTTCTTTTCTTTCCTTTCCTTTCCTTTCCTTTCCTTTCCTTTCCTTTCCTTTCCTTTCCTTTCCTTTCCTTTTCTCTTCTCTTCTCTTCTCTTCTCTTCTTTTCTCTTCTTTTCTTTTCTCTTCTCTTCTTTTCTTTTCTTTTCTCTTCTTTTCTTTCTTTCTTTCTTTTTTTTTTGATTGTCTTTGGGATATAAACCTAGCAATGGCATTTCTAGATCAAAGGTTATACACAATTTTATAACTAGCATGGACAAATTTAAAATTCTACTAAAGGGTTTAGTATACAATCATATGGTTCTAGACCTAGAAGTGATCATCATTAAAGACCATTGCATTCATTAAAGACCATTGCATTCAGCCCCTTCATTTTATAACTAAGGAAACTGAGGCCCAGTGGTTTTAAATGACTGATCCAAGGCTATCTGGGTAAATGGCAGAGAGAGATTTGAACCCATATTCTTAACTCTATAACTAGTGTTCTTTTTGTTATACCAAGGTGCTCCTCATGGTAAACTGTGACTTGCCATAAGTCCAACTGAGAAAGAGATGAAAGTTTTAGGTGACTTCCATCTCTATGAATCAGCATTGTGAAATGTTGACCAAAAGAGTCATTGTGATTTTGGGCAGGCCTGAGGGGCAATTACAGAACCAAGAAGTGATCTCTGTGTATTCTGGATTGGTCAGAGAGGACCTCAGTTTGAGAAGTTGCTCAGAGGAGAGAGGCTCTGGAGGCTTTGAAGAAATTGGATGACTGCCAAAGTCCTTCCTGACTCTAAAACACTGTTATATGTGATGACAAGTAGAGGCAGACCCTACTGTTCCTGGGCAGCACTGTGGTGGCATGTCAGAGACAAGAGAAAAAGAGGAGAAAATGGAGGTTGATGCCACAGATTGGAGATTCAGTTAGGTGAAGAAGAGGGAGCTTGGGATCAATGGTCTCTCTTTTCTCCTTTTGTGTGTATGGAGAGGCAATCAGGGTTAAGTGACTTGCCTAGGGTCACACAGTTATTAAGTGTCTAAGACCAGATTTGGACTCAGGTCCTCCAAAGTCCAGGTCTGGTACAGGAAATGGAAAGAAAGAAGGGAAGTTTTAGAACAACCACTCTGGAGATTTTAATGTGGAAAATCAGGGAAGAGTAGAAGGGTTGCCTTCTTTGAAGCAGGGAAGAAAAGACACAAGATGCCAAGTTCTTTAAAAATATGATCTCATTTGTCCCTACAACCATTCTGAGAGGCAAGGGAAGAAGTGGAGGCAGACAGAGGTGAAATGACCATCCTGGTGTCCTACTGCTAGTAAGAGTTTGACCTTGAACTTGAACTCAGGACTTCTTGATGCCATTTTATCCTTTTGTTTCCTGGGTGGGAAGAGATATGACCTTAAATGTTAGGAGTAGATCCAGCCAGTTCAGGTGTGACTTCCTTCATTATCAGTTCAGTAGCACTGAGTGGGAGGGAAGATGGTGGAAGGGAGGATGGTGGAAGGGAGAGTGGGTAATTTAGATGTTTGATTGGACAAAGTTGTCACAAGATAAGGAGAATGGATTCCCACATAAAGGATGGTGTATGCTTGAACCTATGAACTCTTAGGTCAAGAAAAGTGAAGCCAGTGCAGAAAAGAGAGACTTGGAGGGCATGGAGGGCCATCTTTTAGGACAGAAGAAGTATCCCTGGGGGTGGGGAGTTCACAGGACATGCAGAGGGGAGGATCAATTCACCCATCTAGCATGGATTCCAGACACTCTACTAGGTATGAGGGAAATGGGGAAAAGCCAAAGCAGTCTCTACCCTCCATGAGTTGCACAGTCTGATGTAGGAGATGCCATTGACAAGGACACATCCAAGATTCACTCAGATGGGATGGCTAGGTGGCACAGTGGATTAGAGCACCAGCCCTGGAATCAAGAGGACCTGAGTTCAAATACAACCTCAGACACTTAATAATCACCTAGCTGTGTGATCTTGGGCAAGTCACTTTAACCCCATTGCATTGCCAAAAAAAAAGTCAGTCAGAGAGAATGGAACTGGACCCCAGAAGGAAAGTCAGGAGTAGCTGAGAGACACCAGCAAAGGTCCCCTTGAAGAAGGAATAGCTTGAGTTGAATCTTGATGAAAAAGAAGTTCTGAGAGCAGCAGTGAGGAAGAAATGAGTTCCAGGCATGGAGAATAGTCAGTACAAGTATGTGGAGATGGGAGATGAAGAATTGGGTATGGGAAACGGTAGACCCATATGACTGGACTGGTCATCAGTGTCTGAGGCTGCAGGGAGGCAAAGAAGAATGAGAATTAAGAAGAGACCGAGAGGGACCGTCTCAGTTGACCAAAGAGGTCAGAAACCAGACAGGAATGGATGGAGTTAACTTCAAGAAGTTTAGTCACAGAGGGTAAGAGACATCTGGGGTGATAGCTAATGGAATAGTAGGTTCAGTGGGGGATGTTTTTAGGACTGGGGAGATGTGTAGCCCAGAGATAGGGCAAGACCTGGTCAAAGTCAAGCAGGCAAAATGGGTCTAGCATCATCTCAGAAGGGTTTACACACAAGAGAGCCCTATTTCTAAACTCAAAGGGTCTCCAGCCAGGTAGCATGTCTACTGTGTTGAGTGACCCTCAGCAAGTCAGAAAGTTTCCCTGAGCCTCAGTTTCCTCTGAGGAAGACCTGTTGGCCTCTGAGATCCATGCCCCTATAATTCCATGACTTAGAATTGATGTTAAGGTCACCCTTCTGCCCCTTAGAGAAACATTTGTTTGTAGCAGAGCAAGAGGTAAAGAGGTCAGTGTCTGGGGAAGGGGAAGGGGAAAGGAAGGGAATCAGGATCTATTAAACACCTATGATTTGCCAGGTCCTACAGTGCTATGTATGATCTTATTTAATCTTCATAAGAACTTTGGGAAGCAGTAGATGTTATCCCCACTTAAACACTTAAGGAAATTGAGGCAGACAGGAAGTGACAGTGTCTGGTTGGAGGTTATATTTGATCTGCACTCAGACTATGGACACCCCTCAATTGGTGATGCTGAAATTGGACTGCATTGACTCCAATGCTCTGGAGATGAATGCTAGTCCTCCAGGAGCTGTAAGTGTCCTTCCTGTATTTTCCTGAGGGACAAACTGAATGATCATGCAGCTTTCAGCTTGGGAGGACCTTCAGAGCTCCTTACAGAGTCTTCTAGAGCCACCATGATTACAGATCAGAACCATTTAGAGCTGCATGAAGCTTCAAACTTCCCAAGGCTTCCAGAAGTGGAGAGACAGAGTAGTTCATCTCATTTTAGGTTGGTTTGAATTTCTTCTCTAGTCAGCACTCTTAAATTTATTGGAATAAGACTCTCCCAGGTGAGGAAACTCCCTTTACTGATGCAGGTCACTTCCTGCTTCAGGATCTGAGTTTTTAAGTGACTTGCCCAAGGATACCCAGGCATCAGAATTTAGAGGAAGAAGCTAAGACAGGGCTCCTTGACTTGGAAAGGTTCAAGCTCAGATTCCTCCTTCCCATTTGTCCTTTCTTCCTGCCTAGCCTTTCTCATTTGTTTCACTATCACCCAAAATGCAGCATTGCAGAGAATCTCAGCAGCACGAGCCAAGGAGATGCCTGCCCTCAGAAGGGGTGTAGAGCCAGTACTAAGCCCAGGGACCCGGGATGGAGCCCTCCCGACTGAAAAAGACCAGTTCTGAGGAGGAGGAAGGGGACGAGGAGGAAGACGGCTACATCATCCCTCCCAAGAAGATCTCCAAACTCAAAATGGTCCCGAATCTCAGGAGAAGCAACAGTGGCCGTTCCAAAAACAAGAGGCCTCAGTATGCTTTTGGCAGCAATGAGAAGGTTAGGTCTCCCCCTGTCCTACTCCTGCTTTCTGCCCTCCTCCTCTCCCCCCCCCCCCCCATCACACCTCCCTGCACTTTTAGCTCCCTTTAATCTCATCACATTCACTCAAGGATTCCCATGCTGATTACTGATAATTTCATGAGGCTGCCCTGCCCCACGGCCCTGCTCCACTGTTCCACTCCTCCTGCTCTGCCCTATCCTCCCCATGGGACAATGACCAAGCAAAGGCCAGGGAAGTTCAATTGCTTCTCTTCTAATGTGAGTCAGAAGCCAGCAGTTAAAAGAGTGGTTCTAGCAGCCAAAACTGTTCAGGGAGGGTGGAGCTCAAGAGGTGGTATGGCCAGGTAGCTAAAGAGCAGAATGCAGAGCCTTAAGGCTTGGGTTTGAATCCTTTGACAGACACTGGTAGCTGTGTGACCTGAGGCAAATCATTGCTTAGTCATTCAACTGCCACATCTGTAAAATGCTGCTTTCACTCACTGCCTTCCAGGGATCAATTTATGGGCCTTAGGGCACTTTGGAAGTAGGATATTCCCTTGACAGATGACAAGTAATCCAGAGAGACTTTTACTTTTGGGGGGTTTAAACTTAAACTTCTGAGAGTTTATGGGGAGGATGGACTTAGCTGGTCTTGGGGCTTTGGAAGCCAGAGGAGGTGAGATGCAAGACTCTGGGCCTTCTTTTATTTATCCTGGGATGGTGACCTGGTCACCAAGGTGGAATCCACTGACCATCATCTCTGTGCATGAGATGGCAGTGCCAGAGGATCTCAAGCTAATGCTTGTTTGTCTGGAACCCCAGGTGACCTCTCTGCTTTTTTTCTTCCAGGAGAACCTCAGCTCGTGGATTCCAGAGAACATTAAGAAGAAGGAGTGTGTGTATTTCGTCGAAAGTTCTAAGACGTCTGACTCTGGGTAGGAAAGACACTCTGGGCGGGTCTCATACTCAAACCTCTTCCTCTTTCTTTTCTCCATTTTGCAGTGAAGCCGTTTATGAATAGGTGGCTGTCAATGAAAGCTGAGTAGGCTTCCCCTCTATTGGTAGCAAGGTTTCCTGGCCCTTCTTTTCTGAGTTTCTCTTCCTCTTGCCCAGCCAGCCCTTGGCATTTCCATTCATCTTCATCCATGTTCATATTTCAGAGAATCAAATTCTGAGGCTTCTCATCCTCTGAATAAGGAATGGGATAATGGCTGGCAAGTTTCTGGCACCTCTGAGGCTCTGTAATGGTGAGATAGCTGGGGAAATTAAATTCAACTAGAATAAATGTAAAATCCTACATAGTGGCTCAGAAAGTCAATGCTGAAGAGCAACTGCTTGGATGCATGACACTAAAGTCCACAGGAGGGGATTCAAGAGGGAATCAGCCTGGTAATGGGCCCTGAGGTCTCCTGAAGGAAGAATAATGCAGTGTCATCAACCTTCCCATGCTACCACACTCCTCCAGCGCTTCATCCTGGTGGCCCCAGGAAAGATCAGGCAGGATCTCCCATTTGAGGAAAGTTTGCAATCTGAACCTTTTCTTTGTAGATCCAGCCTTGTTGCAAGATGATGGTTCTGTGACAGACTAAAATGAACAAGATTAAAATCAATGGAGACAAGTGTAAAGACCTACATAAGGTCTAAAAAAATCAATGGAATAAGCATTCCATGGAGAAGATATGGCAGTTTCAGTTAATGGCTAATTAGAAAGGATTGAGTTTAGAATGACTTGGTGGCCAACCAACTCACAAATAAGATCATAGGCAACATGAACAGATGAACATGTCTAGAACAAAGGCTCTCAGCACCTGTGTTCTGCACTGGGCTGGACTGGACTCAGGTTGGTCTATTGGTAGTTTGGATCTGATATTGGAATAAAATGAGACACTCTGAGGTCATTTAAAGGCTAAGCTACTATCAGACTGCAGTATTGCTTCTATCACACTCTACACCTTGGTGGCTCTTGATGTAAAATGAAGAACACAGAGAGAAGAAGCACCAGGAACATCAGAGAAAAAACATTTTCTGCATAATCCCTGAGTATCATCAAGGCCTAGAGAGCTGTCCTGGACTGCTGCTCACTTAGAGTTGGAATTGTTTTTAATTTAGATGTCTAATCCCAAATTCTTTCCCTCCTTCCAGTCCATTGAGAAGGCACTCAACATGATGACTGACATATCTGAGAAATCATCATATTCCCATCTAGTGTTTTCTGACCCACAACCAGGGTCTTCCCCTTCCTGGAGGCCCCAGGAGATAAGGGTGAGAAGGACATGAAGCTGTGACCTCTTCCATGAAAGTCCCCTTCTTCTTTGGGGGCTGGTTAATACCTCCCCCTTGGGCCCACAAATCAAACTCCCTCCTCAAAAAGCCACTCTTTGTCCCCCAAGCTCACAGGGAAAGAGCTATCCCATGATCCCTAGGGATTGTGCTACCAGGGGTTAGTCTGTACATTATACAAAGCAAAAGAATTTGCCACAGTCAAGACCCAAGTTCAATCTTCTATGACCTTGAGATATTTCATTTTCCATTGCCACTGAGACTTTGGTCAGTGCCTGCAACTCTCTATACCTGTGGTCCATTCTGCCAGGGTCAGAACTATACCCTGCTCTGAAACAGGATAACTGCCCCTCCTGGGGGACCTGAGCCCTGCTCTAGACTGCCCCCTACCCCACAGTAGGTGCCTTTGAGCCTGCAGGGCCTGGTTGGGCACAGGAGGACAGTGGCCTTCCTCTGCTATAGAAAGCAGCTCAGCAAGCAGTAAAAGCACAGGCTTCTTTTCTGGGGCTGGGAAAGGCTCAGGGGGCTTGAGTCAGTGGCTGCAGGACCCTTTGAAATTCATAGAGAGAGGATTTCTATGAACAGTTCAGGTATGAGAGTAGAAACACTTTAAATGGATGCAGCTCTCCTGCTGATTTTGAGTTAATTAAATGGGAGCACAGCTGGTACCTCTATCTGTATCCCCATTCCAGAATCTGATCTCCTGGAGACAATTTAAAATGTCCTGGGAAGTGCCTCCCTCAATGGCTCATACCAAAAAAACACAATAAAATCTATGTGGCAAAATTGTTTGTCTCATCAAATTCCAAATTAAAAAACAAAAATTCAAAGTTTTGTTGACATAGGTGTTGTTGGTCAGTCATTTCAGTTGTGTCTAGCTCTATTGCAATGGTTTGCTCATTTTATAGATGAAGAAACTGAGGCAAACTGGATTGAGTGACTTGCCTAGAGTGGAATTTGAACTCATGGAAACGAGTCTTCCTGACTCCAGACCTGGCACTCTGTGCACTATGGCACACCTTAATTCCCAGCATAGTTGTTGGTCAACCCTAAAATTCTAGGGATCTGTCTTTTTTGTCTTCTTCCCCTGCTGGGTCCCTCTTGTCTTCCCACAGCACCTATTCCTTCTATCTTTAAAGGACTAAAGACTGCTGCGTGGTCATTCCAAACTAAACAACTCATCCTCATTCACACATAGACACGAATGACCCCCTTACAGATGGATGCCTTCCCCAAGGTCAGAAGATGATATTGGTCATTAGCCAGACAATAGGCTGGTCCCAGATCAACTAGGACAGAATCCATTGAGTTCTTCCAGCTTGTCCTATTCTATTGGAGGAAATGTCTATCCCAGGTTTCTGTGAAGGTTCAGTGAGCTATAAAGCTATCTATAGTAGAATGTATGGGAGTCATGGTGGAGGGAGCAGGCTGGAAGGCTTAAAATACACTTGACCAAAATGACCTTCAAAATCCCATTCTTCAGGATCCAGAACATACTAGCTTCTGCCTGTATTTATGGAATTTAGCTCCTCTAGTCTCCCTGGTGTAGGAGACTGTCAGATGTTAACAAAAGCACCATCAGAAGCATGGAGGTTGATCCAGGGTCACCATTCTCTCTATCCCCAATCCCCCACCTCAGGTAATTGTTCTGGGCCAGGTCTACCTCAGACTTGTCTCTTGGATATTGTATATTTGATATTGGAACAAAAAGAGATACTTTACTAATGTATCATTCGACAGCAGAAAGAGGTTGACTTCACTATAGTAGAAGGAGATTCAGCAGGGATCCTACTGAGGACATCTAAGTTGATACAACTGAGTGATGCTCACCTGCCTGCATTGTCCATCATGGACCATGGCCACACCTCAGAGAGGCACCCAGAGCTCCTGGTGAAGCAACATCCACAGCCTGAGACAACTTAGTCTCAAGGACTTGTGTAGGGGCAGGAGCTTCTAGCAGAACCCATCAGGAGGATACTACATGTTCAAGATAGCAAGCAATCTAGTACAGGTTTTACATATATATATGTATATATCTATATATAATCACATTAAAGATATTTCCATATTGGTCAATTATGAAAAAAGAATCAGGACAAAAATGGAAAAATCAGGAGAAAGAAAAAAAAATCCCTCCCCCCCAAAAAAGATAGTGAGTTTTGGTCTGCATTCAGACTCCCAAGTTCTTTCTCTGGAGGTAGATGGCATTTTCCATCACAAATCTTAGAATTTTCTTGGATCATTGTACTGCTGAGAAGAGCCAAGTCTATCATAGGTGATTAAATCATAATGTTGCTGTTCTGGTGAATAATGCTCTCCTGAGTCTGCTTACTTCTTTCAGCATCAGGTCATGAAGGTCTTTCTACATTTTTCTGAAATGTACCTGCTCATCATTCTTATAGAATAATAATATCCCATCACATCCATATACCATGATTTGTTTAGCCATTCTCCAATTGATGGGTATTCCCACAATTTCCAATTCTTTGCCACCACAAAAAGAGGTATAAATACTTTTGTATATGTGGGTCCTTTCCCCCTTTTCTTAGGTTTTTTTTTTTTTTAGTTTTTGCTAGGCAATGGGGTTAAGTGGCTTGCCCAAGGCCACACAGCTAGGTAATTATTAAGTGTCTGAGGCCAGATTTGAACTCAGGTACTCCTGATTCCAGGGCTAATGATCTACCCACTGTGCCACCTAGCCACCCCCTCCTTTCTCCATTTTAAATGATCTCTTTGGGATACAGATTTAGTAGTGTTATTGCTGGTCTGTGGGTGTAGTTCCAAATTGCTTTCTGGAATGGTTGAATCAGTTCATAGCTCCACTAAGAGTGCATTAGCATTCCAATTTTCCACATCTCCATTTATCATTTAAGGAAGAACTCTCTAAATTCACTTGTCTAGCAATGAAATGTGCTGTTTTTGAAAATGGTGATTTCACCATCACTGGAAGTATTCAAATAGAGACTGAATTGTTGAGGATGGTGTAGCAGCAGGTTTACCTGCTTCAAATAAGGCTGTGCTGCAAATAGATAAGCTCTGCATTGGGCGTCCTTTATCTCCTCTGAGGCTCAGTCCTAGGACTTCCCCTGCCCCATTCCTGCTGAAAGAACCAAGAATTCTTTGAGTGTTCTTATTCTGTATCCCTCCTGCTCTGTCTCCATGGGTCTTTGAGAGCAGGAATTTTCTGGGCCTCTTGCTCCATGTAACTCTTGCTCTCAGCATATAGTTGGTGCTACACTGGTGCTCATGGGTGGGCCTTGACTGATGAGGAGTATACCCTTTCAGGAAGGTGGTGTGTGAGTGTGGTTACACACGGGAACAGCACCTGGAAGAGGCCACCAAACCCCACGTGTTCCAGGGCAAAGAATGGGACCTGAAGAAGCATGTCCAGGAGATGCCTACCGATGCCTTTGGGGACATTGTCTTCACAGGCCTGGGACAGAAGGTGGGAAAGGTTGGTTCTCCGTGACTTTGTTGTTCTTGGGGGATCCCCAGTTCACAGATTCTATCATGGTGATGTCTGGATACTGCTGTCGGGTAAGCATGGTCACTAAGCAGTAATATGCAATTATTAAGCGCTTTGTATGTGTCCGGTCCTGTGTGAAGTGTTTTACAATTATTATCTCATTTGATTCTCACAACAACCCTGAGAACTATTTTTGTTCCCATTCTATAGATGAGGAAAAACAGAGGCAGATGGAGTGTAAAGTGACTTGTCCAGGTACACCCATATAGGAAGTGTCTAAGTCAGGTTTTTCTGACTCCAGACCCAACACTATCCACTGACTATCATTTGCCTCTTGCCAAAGGAGCACACACTTCTCCTTGCCAGGACAGCAGCTTTCTTCCTCCCACTCTGCATGGGGGAAGAAAATGGGTGTCCCTTTATGGTGGCTGAAGAGCCCTTCACCCTGGTGCAGATTAGCCCAAACTGACTAAAGATGCATCATAGGCTAGAATCTGTCCTGGGCATTGTAAAGCACAGAATGGTGATACAACTCCAGGAAGACAAAGACCATTTTGTTTATAACCTATGGTCTTGCAAATAGTAGGTGATAAATGAATATTAGAATATAATCTAATTGAGGTGGTATTATCTATGAAAGAAGGTGTAGCCTAGAATCTGACCCAAATCCAAATTCCCAGAGATGCCATTAGGAGAGACTAAGGGGTCCTTGAAGGTGGCATCTCCTTCTTTCAGACTGGAGTAGTAACTCCTTTGGGATTCCAGGACATTCCTCTTCCTCTCTGGATTAAAGAAGGAAGCAATGTTTAATGGGAGATCAGGCTATGCCTTGACAGGCACCTGATAAGAGCTAGATACTGTGCTGAGTACTGGGAATAGGTCCTGCCCTCAATGAGTTTGCAACCCAGCCAGAGAAAACAATATAGGGATGTGCAAAATTGCTACCAAATACATTTTTGGTAGGCTGGGGAAAGTCACTAGCAGCTACAGGGCCAGGAAAACCTTCATGTTGAAGGGTGGTTCTTGAACAAACCTCAAGATTCTGAGAAGGCAGTGAGAAGGGAGGATATTCTAGGCAGGCAGAACAGTCAATGCAAAGGTAAAGAGACAGGAGATGGAGATTGTTGTGAGAGATGATGAGCCAATAAGACTGATTGTAAAGAACTTGGAGGGGAGGAGAGTGGAAAGGACGGTAAAAGTCTAACTGGGAGGGACTTTGAATGCCAAACATTGGCATTTATATTTGATCCTGGAAGTCTTAGGGAGCCTTGGGAAGTTATTGGGAAGAGACTGAAGAAACAAGCTTACCTGGCATCTTCACCTTGATTTTTCACTATCTCTTTTGACAAATTCTGGTGGTCTTTTGTGATAGAAAAAGATCAATGCAGAGTCTTCAGGGTCCTTATTTCCTTTGTGGTTATGTGTGTTTTGATTCTTCTGCAGTATGTACGTGTGTCTCAGGATACTCCGCCTGGTGTGATCTACCATCTCATGACCCAGCACTGGGGGCTTGATGTTCCCAACCTCCTGATCTCTGTTACTGGAGGAGCAAAAAATTTCAACATGAAAGTCAGATTAAAGAGCATCTTCAGAAGAGGCTTGGTCAAGGTGGCACAGACAACAGGTAGGTAGGCTATTGGGCATGAGGTAGATCAGAACCTTTCACCCACCCATTACCTATCCATCCCTTTCATCCATTCATTTACCCAACTGTTTATATAAATTACCTCTACTCATTCATGCATCCACAATCCATTCATGTACCCACTTACGCATCTATCTATCCATCCACCTACCCATCTACCCATTCATGCACCCAAGTATTCATTTACCTACACATTTATCCATCCTATTCATCCATCCATTCATATACTTATCCATCCATCCTCCCAAGCAGAACCAGCCCGCTGAAGCTATCATCTCTGCCTCAGAAGGTGGGCAGCCTGTTTCATCATGAATCCACTAGAATCAAAGTTGGTCATTATGTTGCTCCAACTCTTTAGAGGCCTTTTATTAGAGGTGAACCTTCTTGCCTTTGAGTAGTCTGACTGATCAAGGATGTTCTAAAAGTGCTTTGAATGTTCATTTTCTTGGTATAGTTTATGGCTACAACCAGAACACAGTTAAGGGGTACCTCAAATATATAGAACTCAGTTTGAATTCTGCCTCAATTATTTATTGCTTGTGTGACCTTGGGTAAGTCATTTGACTTCTCTGTGAAATGAGGGACTTGGATTTAATGATGTCTAAGGCCCTTCCTAGTGCCAAATATATGGTACTATGAGAAGCCAGGGTGGGCTACTCTGTTTGGTTGTCCAGAAAGTTGACCCTGAGGTTGTAAAGTTAAAAATTAAGGCAATTGAGGCATCTAGGTAGTACAGTAGAGTAGCAACTTTGGGGTAAGGTTGAGTTCAAATCCAATCTCAAGACCCTTGACACTTATTAGCTGTGTGACTCTGGGCAAATCACTTAACCCTGATTATCTCACCAACAGAAAAAATAAAGGAATTGTGTATCACATTTTGGGATGAAGGTGATTCTTTTTTCTTTGGAATTAAGTAAATTGGAATTAAGAAGGGCTGCAGAAGATTTCCTGTAGAAGGTGGGATTTTAGTTGAGACTTAAAGGAAGTCAATGGTCAGAGTGGAGGAAAGAGAGTCCTCCAGGCATGGGGGATAATGACTGGAGAAGTAGAGAACAGAAAATAGACCAGAAATATCCCATTAGAAGGTCTTATTCATGGGACAGCTAGGAGACCAGGATCACATAATTGAAGAGTAGATGTCAGGAATTAAGATATAAGAAAACTGGAAAAAGAGGAGGGGATTGGGTGATGAAGGAATTTAAACACCAAACACAGCACTCTGATTTTGGTCCTGGGGCAAAGGGGAGCTACTGGAGTATACTGAGTAGGGGGTGACAAGGTTGAACCTGCACTTTAGGGAAATCACTTAAGTGACTGAGTGGAGAGGTAGAAGAGCCCTGAAGTAGGCAAACCCTCAGTAGCTATGACTGTAAGCCCGGTTTGAGGGTACAAGGGTCTGTACCGGGGTTGGGGAAGAGTCAGAGGGGAGAAGGGGGAATATTGGAAAGATGCTGCAGGGGTTCAGTCAACCAGAGCTGCTCCAGAAGTGAAATCTAGAACCATGTCAGAGGTGAAATCCACCAGAGAAGTGAAATGCACAAGGGAAGTGAAATGCACAAGGGAAGTGAAATGCACAAGGGAAGTGAAATGCACCAGGGAAGTGAAATGTACAAGGGAAGTGAAATGCACAAGGGAAGTGAAATGCACCAGAGAAGTGAAATGTACAAGGGAAGTGAAATGCACAAGGGAAGTGAAATGCACAAGGGAAGTGAAATGCACCAGAGAAGTGAAATGCACAAGGGAAGTGAAATGCACAAGGGAAGTGAAATGCACCAGAGAAGTGAAATGCACCAGGGAAGTGAAATGTACAAGGGAAGTGAAATGTACAAGGGAAGTGAAATGCACCAGAGAAGTGAAATGTACCAGGGAAGTGAAATGCACAAGGGAAGTGAAATGCACCAGAGAAGTGAAATGCACAAGGGAAGTGAAATGCACAAGGGAAGTGAAATGCACCAGAGAAGTGAAATGTACAAGGGAAGTGAAATGCACCAGAGAAGTGAAAAGCACAAGGGAAGTGAAATGCACAAGGGAAGTGAAAAGCACAAGGGAAGTGAAATGCACAAGGGAAGTGAAAAGCACAAGGGAAGTGAAATGCATCAGGGAAGTGAAATGCACAAGGGAAGTGAAATGCACCAGGGAAGTGAAATGCACAAGGGAAGTGAAATGCACAAGGGAAGTGAAATGCACCAGAGAAGTGAAATGCACCAGGGAAGTGAAATGCACCAGAGAAGTGAAATGTACAAGGGAAGTGAAATGCACAAGGGAAGTGAAATGCACAAGGGAAGTGAAATGCACAAGGGAAGTGAAATGCACCAGAGAAGTGAAATGCACCAGAGAAGTGAAATGCACAAGGGAAGTGAAATGCACAAGGGAAGTGAAATGCACCAGAGAAGTGAAATGCACAAGGGAAGTGAAATGCACAAGGGAAGTGAAATGCACCAGAGAAGTGAAATGCACAAGGGAAGTGAAATGCACCAGAGAAGTGAAATGTACAAGGGAAGTGAAATGCACAAGGGAAGTGAAATGCACAAGGGAAGTGAAATGCACAAGGGAAGTGAAATGGCCAGAGAAGTGAAATGCACAAGGGAAGTGAAATGCACAAGGGAAGTGAAATGCACCAGAGAAGTGAAATGCACCAGGGAAGTGAAATGTACAAGGGAAGTGAAATGCACAAGGGAAGTGAAATGCACAAGGGAAGTGAAATGCACAAGGGAAGTGAAATGCACCAGAGAAGTGAAATGCACAAGGGAAGTGAAATGCACAAGGGAAGTGAAATGCACAAGGGAAGTGAAATGCACCAGGGAAGTGAAATGCACAAGGGAAGTGAAATGCACAAGGGAAGTGAAATGCACAAGGGAAGTGAAATGCACCAGAGAAGTGAAATGTACAAGGGAAGTGAAATGCACCAGAGAAGTGAAAAGCACAAGGGAAGTGAAATGCACAAGGGAAGTGAAAAGCACAAGGGAAGTGAAATGCACAAGGGAAGTGAAATGCACCAGGGAAGTGAAATGCACCAGGGAAGTGAAATGCACCAGAGAAGTGAAATGCACAAGGGAAGTGAAATGCACAAGGGAAGTGAAATGCACCAGAGAAGTGAAATGTACAAGGGAAGTGAAATGCACCAGAGAAGTGAAATGCACAAGGGAAGTGAAATGCACAAGGGAAGTGAAATGCACCAGAGAAGTGAAATGCACAAGGGAAGTGAAATGCACAAGGGAAGTGAAATGCACAAGGGAAGTGAAATGCACCAGAGAAGTGAAATGTACAAGGGAAGTGAAATGCACAAGGGAAGTGAAATGCACAAGGGAAGTGAAATGCACAAGGGAAGTGAAATGCACCAGGGAAGTGAAATGTACAAGGGAAGTGAAATGCACAAGGGAAGTGAAATGCACAAGGGAAGTGAAATGCACAAGGGAAGTGAAATGCACAAGGGAAGTGAAATCCACCAGGGATGTTGCAAAGTTGGAATTGACTAGAGGTGATCCGCAGTGAAATCCACAAGAGGTTTAACAGAAGTGAAATAAACAGACCCTGGCTCCCCCATGTTGGGCCCAGGTAGGGCGAGCTGGTCAGGATGACTCCTAGGTGGGGAGCCTGAGGGTCTGGGAGGAGGTGTTGTCCTCTACTGTCATTGGAAAATATGTATGTGTGTGTGGGAAGGGGACAAGGGGGAAAATGGAATAAGGGAAAAGATAATATTTTCTGTTTTTGACATGATATGTTTGGTGTCTGCTAGACATCCAGTTTGATATGTCTTCCCAGTTCTTCCCAGTCACCCATGTCCTGAAAAAATAACAGAGAAGGTACTGAGAGTCAAGGGTTAGCAAGAGCCTGTGTTTTCATTTGAAATAATGCCTAGAATTTCCAAGGAGACATGTGATAACACTGGGGTGGCCCCATTGCTTCTTTGCTCATCTGTTCCCTTTCTCCTCAGGGGCCTGGATCATAACTGGGGGCTCACATACAGGGGTGATGAAGCAGGTGGGAGAGGCAGTGCGAGACTTCAGTCTGAGCAGCAGCTACAAGGAAGGCGAAGTCATCACCATTGGAATTGCCACTTGGGGTACTGTGCACAACCGTGAGAGTCTGATCTATCCCACGGTGAGTAGGACAGTTTGGATCCATGATTGTGGGAAACCAGAGTATAAGGATAATTCTGCAAACCTATGGGAAGGGAAGAGGCAGAAAAAGCAGAGGGCGGCAAGGGGAGAGAAAAAGCTAAGGAGAGAGGGGGAGAGGAGAAGACTTGGAATGTTTCACGGGGTACATCCGAAGAATAATTGAGGATTAGGGATTGGCAGGCTCCCAGAGTGTTGTCCTGAGGGCACTTCAGTCAATCCATCAATCAGTGAACAAGTGCATGTGAAATACCTATGCCTGCCTGACCCTTACTTTAATGAACTTTAAATGGGGATGGGTACAGTTAAGTCAGCAGCTAGAGGGTGCCACCATTCACTGGGCTGGAGTCCAGTCAATCTGAGTTTAAATGTGGCCCCAGACACTTAACAAGATGTGCGATCCTGGGCCACTGAACTTCTGTCCTGTTTCCTCAATTGGAAAATGGAATAACAGCAGTACCTAAGTGCCACAGCACCTGGGTAGCTAGGTGATGCAGTGAATAGAGCACTGGTCTTGGAGTCAGGAGGATGGGAGTTCAAATCCAGCCTCAGTCACTTGACACTTGCTGTGTGACCTTGGATATGTCACTTCACCCTGATTGCCTCACATCTGGCCATCTCCAGTTGTCCTGATTCCTATCTGGCCACTGGATCCAGATGGCTCTGGAGGAGAAAGGGAGGCTGGTGACTTAGCATAGGCTACCCCAACTCAAATCCAGTACATGTGCTGGTCATGACATCACCTCCCTGACTTTGTGGTCTTCTTCGAGAATGGAGGACAAAACGTCTTTATTACCACAGTGCCTGGTAGGTACTACCTAAATTATTATCATTATTATAAACTAACTGGTCAATAAACATTTCATAAATGCCTTCTCTGTAGTAGGTATTGTGCTGGGAAACAGGCACACAAAGACAAAAATAAACCAGGCACTGCCCTCAGGGAGCTTCTTTTCTGTCTAGGGAACAACATACACACATCTAAACCAAGGCAATATGGGACCACTTGTCTTGGGCTAAATGTCAGTGCTGAGGGATCAGGAAAGCTCTCATGAATTGTAGTCTACGTGGTTTGGGTCTCTCTAACCTAACCGGGCCAGTCCTCAAATGGCAGACATTGCATCCAACTGCATGTTTAGTATACTCTCTGCTATGTTTCCTAGCTGCCAAATTTGGTCAGATAGTCTCCTCTTTGGGCCTCCTTTGGATTAGAGGTCCCTTCCAGCTCTAGGACCCAAAATGTTCTCTTGGCTATTCCCAGGGAGGCTTCCCAGCTGAGTATATTTTGGATGAGGAGAGCCAGGGAAATCTTTCCTGCCTGGACAACAACCATTCTCATTTCATCCTTGTGGATGATGGGACCCATGGCAGATATGGTGTGGAGATTCTCCTGAGGACCAAGCTAGAGAAATTCATCTCAGAGCAGACAAAAGAAAAAGGAGGTAACAGGTGCAGGGAGTAAAGGGGTGGGGGGTATCTGAAAGAGTTGTGTGGATGTATATTTGTGTATCCTCATACTCTATGTGAAGAGCCTCCACTGGTAGAGCTTTGGAACTAGTAGATGTGGATGGATAGGGTGACCTCTCATTATCTCTTCATGTCCATCTTTTTTGAGTTGACCATGATGCCTATAACAGGCCCAAAGCTGGAGGTAACATCATAATTAGAAATGAGTGTGTTTGTTTCTCATTTGGGCTTTCCCTCAGTCTGAGCTTTCATTTCAACTAACCTGTACTTGTCCACAGGGGTAGCCATCAAGATTCCAATTGTCTGTGTGGTCCTGGAGGGAGGGCCTGGCACACTGGATGTAAGTATAGGCCAGCGACCACAAGGGTCAGGGATGACTTCCTTTGGAGGGAAGAGGGAAAAAAAACATTAAGGGAGAAGAAAGTCACCCTTAAATCAGATAGTTAGGAAGGTGTTATCAAAAGTTTTGTTAGTCTTAGTGACCATTGTGAGGCAGCAGTGTGGTATGGTGAATAAAGAGTTGGAGGGTAGAGAGCAAGGAATATCTTGGCTAAGTCTTAAGTCTGACACATCCTAACTGTGGGACTCAGGACAAGTCACATAACTTTGCAGAGTTCTAGAGGGAGTTTCCTCACCTGGGAGTTCCCTAAACTAGAGAGATCAATCCCAACCCCCATCCCTATTAATTCTTTGTGGGTGATTCATAAAGTTCCTACCAGGAAGCCCTCCTGGACTGGAATCTCTTCAAAGCTTCCCCAAAGTCCTTCTAGGCACTTCAGAGACTCATCACCCTCTCCTCTGTGCTCCAGACCATCTTCAATGCCATGACCAATGGCACCCCTTGTGTGATTGTGGAGGGTTCAGGCCGTGTAGCTGATGTCATCGCTCAGGTGGCGAACCTGCCCATCTCAGAAATCACCATCTCGCTGATCCAGAAGAAGCTGAGTTTGCTTTTTCATGAGACTTTTGAGACATTTACTGAGAGCAAGATTGTAGAGTGGACCAAGAAGGTGAGGTTGGAATAATAGTGAGAACTTGGGAGAGAAGGGTAGCATAAGGTCAAACCATGCCCAGGTCACCCTGGGCTATGCTTATTAGGAGATGCCAGGTGGGCATAGAACAGACCTGGAAGGCAGGGTCAGGAGGACCTCCAGAAGGCATCAGACCCAGGCTGGTTCACACCCTGTCATTGAGCTGCTGCTTTAGCACCAACAAATAAGGACTATGTGCTGTGAGGGAGGCTATGAGGTGCCCATGGAAGGAAGGGGATGGATGGGTTCCAGAAGGACCTTGCATTCACACAACTGTCATAAGCATCATGAGAGCAAGTTAAGAGGAAAATAAGTTGGCATTTCTCAAGTTGATGACAGCTGATGAGGATGACTCGAGGGGTGTGTGTGTGTGTGTGTGTGTGTGTGTGTGTGTGTGGTGTGTGGTATGTACACACAGGGGAGGTGTGTACATATGTGCTTGCATTTGTAGTATGTCTGAATGTGTGTGTTAACTTGCATGTGGTGTGGGTACATGAGGGTGTTATATGTGCCATGCATACTGGTAGGTGAGAGGGGAGGGAGAGAAGGTAGATCTTCAGTTGGAAATACATTTAAAAACTAAAAAGAACAAAAGGCAAATTGTGTTGAGCTGTTCAGTGGATTCAAGGACCAACTAAGAGACATGAATATCCTTGAATCTTCTGTCCAGCTTGGGAGGGTCAAAAATCTGCAGCTGTGGCCACTACCTGCTCTGGAATATTCCATGGTGCCAAATCTGAGCTCATTCTTGGTCAGCAAAATAATGGTCCCTCGGAACTGAAGGCCCTGGGAGCTGGGAGCTTTGGGAGTAGGAAGACCCTATCTATATAATTGGCAGCTGTCTCCAATGCAGCTGGAGTGAACCCTGGGCTTGGGGTGAATTTGTGGCAAACAGACTCAGGGCCTGGCACTGGGGGACAACCCTTGGACCTACATACTGGTAGGGGGAGTTGGTCTGACTTTCCCTGAGTGGGGGAAACAGTATCTGCTTGGACAAACATGGGGTCTTACCTCGCATAAACATGAGGTCTGGCCTTGGATAAACTTGGGTCTGGCCTTGCTCATCCATCCCTGGGTGTTTTGTTGCAGATCCAAGACATTGTGCGAAAGAGACAGTTGCTGACCATCTACCGTGAAGGCAAAAATGGCCAGCAGGATGTGGATGTAGCTATTCTCCAGGCACTGCTAAAAGGTGAGCATCTGGGCAAGGGGCATTCCTGTAGAGGCTGGATGGGTGGCTAGGGGTGCTGAATGCTGATGCCTGCTTTGCTTCTGGCTTCTATGATGGGAAGGATGGATAGGGTGAAGGAGGGAGGGAAGGAAGGATGGATAAGTGAGCAGAAAAGCAACAAATGCTCATGAGGAACTAGGTACTACATTAGTCTCTGAGGAAATTAAGATTAAAAAGCAGGACCATCCCTACCCTCAAGGAGCTCACATTCTAATGGGGGAGAGAGGCTGCTGCTCAAACTCAGCATTCCATCTGTATGATCTCACATTCTCTGCTTACAAGCAAAAATAAAGGAATGGGGGGGCGTATTCACTTGAGCCAATGATGAGATTGACTTCAGGGACAAAGGCTGGACCTTTCAATTCTCCTGGGGTAGGGGAGAAAGCCAGGAACCCTGGACTTCAGGTGCCTTGAGCCCTGACTGAGCTCTTCCCCTCTCTGTTTCCTTCCACCTTTCAGCTTCAAGGAACCATGACCATGTGGGCCATGAGAACTGGGACCACCAGTTGAAGTTGGCTGTGGCTTGGAACCGGGTGGATATTGCTCGGAGTGAGATTTTCACAGATGAGCGCCAATGGAAGGTGGGTCTCTGCAGGCCTGGTGACAAGAGTGCAGGCCTAGCTCTTGTGGTCAACAATGTGGTGATTCTATTAAGTGGTCATCTCACTGGCAGGCAAGCACTTGGCTTTTGGAGAACTCTGATGGAAAATACTGCTGGCTGCTCTGTAGACAATCTATCTCCCTGAAAATGCTAAACAGGTGATGGTCCCCAGACTATGATTTATGATGCTACTGTAGGAATCTATGGGCACACCTTTGTTCATGGAGAGTAATTTTCCATGGGAACACAAACTGCTCCAACCTGAGCCAGTAATCATTGTTTAGCAAACCTGTGCAAAGACGGATATGCTAGATACAACACTTAAAAGCAACCTTGGGACTGTTGTCACACTTGCTGTCCACCAGGAACACAAATGGCCCTGTTGTGGTATAGGAAGGTCTGGGGAATTTTCTGACATTAAAGAGGGTCCTCCTCCTATCAGAGACTGGGGCTGGTTGTTTGCAAAGCATTCTCCTCAAACACTCCATCTAAGCATGGGTACATCTATGGAATATAGGAACTGCTCTCTGAAGTATATGTAAGCTCATACTTATAACAGTTGCAGGGGAGAAATAGATATATTTGGGAAACCCAGGGCAGGGGGACACTAGAAACTGCCATCCAACTGATTGCAAATAGGTGAATGGGAAATGACCTCAGTTGAGCTTTGGTTGTGGTGTCCTCAGTTGGATAGATGGATGGATGGATGGATGGTCCCTACCCTCTGGTTGCTTCCATGACTGACCTTTGTCTGCTCTTGACTCAGCCCTCAGATCTGCACCCGATGATGGCAGCTGCCCTCATCACCAACAAGCCTGAGTTTGTGAAACTCTTCCTGGAGAATGGGGTCCGCTTGAAGGAATTTGTCACTTGGGACACACTGATTTACCTCTACGAGAATTTAGCCCCATCTAGCCTGTTCCACAGCAAGTTGCAGAAGGTGCTAATGGAAGAGATGGAGCGCTCCGCCTACTCATCCCTGCCAAAGATTCAGATGCACCATGTGTCTCAGGTGCTCAGGGAGCTGCTGGGAGACTTCACACAACCACTGTATCCCAAGCCCAAGCACAGCGAGCGGCCCCGGCTGTCCCTGGCAGTGCCACACATCAAGCTCAATGTACGGTACTGCCTTTTCTCACCCCACTCACTCCTACCTGATCCCCATGTTCGTTTTCCATATGAATGGTATCTTCTTTCCAAGGTACCACACTGTCCTTGTTTATGTCCATATTCCCATCCAACAGGAATGTTTATTCCCCATATGCATGATTCTGCCCAAGATACCATACTGCTCTTGGTCAGCTTCTTTTTAAACTACCTTTACTACCTTTTTTTACCCCACTCACTTTCACCTGATCCCTGCATACATTCCCCTTGTGAGTGGTTCCTTAACTCTGTCCAAGGTACCAGCTGACCGTGCTCATCTTCTTATTCCCGTCTGACCATCCATGTTCTTTCTCCATATATGTGATTCTGCCCAAGGTACCACATCATCCTTGCTCAGCTTTTTACTCCCACTTGATTGTTATGTTCATTGCCATCTGAGTGGTTCTTTAGTTCTGTCCAAAGTACTGCACTGTCCTTGCTTATTTTATTCCCACCTGACAGTGATATTCATTCCTTATATGACTGGTTCTGCCCAAGATACCAAGCACAAGCACAGTGAATAGCCCCAGATGTCCAGGGTCTTCAGTGTCTGTTTGACTTGGGACATAGCTACTCTCCCAAGAATAGAGACTCTGCTTCTATGGGATTCAGAGGAAATCATTATCCAGAAAGAAGCCTCATTCATTTTCACATTTAGAATTCTGAAATCACAGGAACCAGATGGGAATTCAAGAAGTGTCTGGTTCAGTCCATCCCCAAAGGAATGCCCTAGAAAATACTTCCTATGACTATCATCTAGATACTGTTTGGACAGTTGAAGTCCTCAGACCAATCCAGTCCAAAAGTCTTTTTCTTCTAGTCTCTTTTCAGTTTCTCTGAGGGACCTGACCCAAAGGTGCTTGAGAAAACCAAAAGTTTGCTTCCTTCTAGCTCACTGTCATGCAGGTAACTCAAGAAACTTTTTTAAGGACATAAAGATCTGACTTTAGACATTCAAAAGTCAGTTTTGGAAGGATGAGTTTTTCCAGTGAAATTTGTCTTCTCTCTAATAGGGGATGACCTTGGGCAGCTCCTTCCCCTTTGGCCCTTGGTTCCCTCTTTTGTAAAATCAGAGGTTCCTCCCAATTCTGATTCTCTGTGATCCTACCTTTTCTGAAGTTGGATAAGTAAATGCTGTGGTGCTCCTTTGTGTATAATCTAGAGCAAACTGATTTATCTCTAATTTATCCATCCAGCCATCCAGCCATTAATTTCTTCATTCATTCACCCATTCATTCATCTATCCATCCACCCATCCACTAATTCATTCATCCATCCATTCATTAATTCCTTCATTCATCCATCCACCCATCTACCTATCCTGCCATCCATCCACCCATCCCATTAACTCATTTATCTATTCATCATTATTTCTCAGTGCTAGGTGCTGAGGTTTTCAAAGATAGTCATATATGACTTAATGTTGTTCGTGCTGATCTTTGTTGGTATAAGAAGTGTCTACCTCATACCATGGGTCCACCCTCTCATCATCTCAATCATGCTTTGATATCTTGATCCTCCATTTTTTCAGAACCATTCTTCTATAAGAGTTCTAATTTTCATTAATTCACCAGGTGCAAGGAGTGAGCCTCCGGTCCCTCTACAAACGTTCTCCAGGCCGTGTCACTTTCACCATGGACCCTGTCCGAGACCTCCTCATCTGGGCCATTGTCCAGAACCGTAAAGAACTGGCAGAGATCATCTGGGCCCAGGTACCCAGCTGAGACAAAATGTCTCTAAGACTTATCTTGGGTGAGGTCTTTAAGGGGGACTTCTGCAGGTCATCAGTATTACAAAAGGCCAATGACCTGGGAGGCCTGGAGTCAGATGGATGAGGTCCTGGGGAGCCATGGGATGAGGGCACATGGGACTCACCCTTGCCAATAGTGGAAGATTATTTGTGGGTGGATTGACAGTGTAGATAGGAGTAGACAGTCTTCAAAGTGGTCTGTGCCAAGACATCCAAACCTCTTATTCCTCTAAACAAGTCTTCAGCTTTCACTCTTAACAAGTAGCCAGTGAAGCTATTATCAATGGTAGGGAGTGGATTGGGGTATGGATGCACCCCTCCCCACACACGGTGTACATGCCAAGTATTCCCAGCCCCCTAGTAGGAGGTTTTAGGTGCAACAAGCAGTAGGTCAGTGATTAGGCAGTAGACTGACTACCACATCAGGTATGGCTAGAGTGCTGGGGCCACCCATCTCTCCACTGTGACCATGTCTATGGGCCCTTGAAGGTGCATAATATGCCTATCTACTCAGCAGGGAGGGTGGCATCAAGTTATTTGCAAGTGTCAAATAAATACTGGACACACTGTTCCCTAAGGAAGGTCAAATTGGAGTAAGTCAGGAGGGAAGTTTGGAGCCCACCTTCCCTTAGCAGGAGCATGGATGGGTGGGATGTCAATTAGAGCTCTATTTGTGCTCTGAGGTTTGCTTTAGTTGGTGGCACCTAAAAGTTCTTTCCCTCAGAGGTATCCTCCCCCAGAGTATTCATCTCTCATAGAAGTCTTTCCATAGAGTAATCATCTCCCATTGAGATTCTCCCTGCAAAGGGCTCATTTTCCCAGAGAGTTCTTCATGCAGAGGGGTCTTTCCATAGAGTGGTCTTCCCCCAGAAGGGTCCTCTTGACAGGAGTCCTCCATGCAGCAGCCTCATGAGGGAGCACCATAAAGAGCAGTTGGGATGTGTCCAAAGTGAAGGGGTCTTCCAGGACCTGGTCTTTTGCCACAGTGGATTGTTCAGGCCCCTCTTCTGATATCCCTAGAGCCAAGACTGCATTGCTGCGGCCTTGGCCTGCAGTAAGATCCTGAAGGAGCTGTCCAAAGAAGAGGATGACACAGACAGCTCTGAGGAAATGCTCACCTTGGCTGAGGAATACGAGCACAGGGCCATTGGTGAGCTGGCTTCTCCCCCAGAATGCTTGAGCTAGGAGGTTTTCGGGGGCCAATCCCTCTCCTGGGTGATTCCCCCTCCCATTCCTTGACCACTCCAACCCAGTATGGCCACCTGTACCTCCCTGGGGGATGAACCCCAGGGCAGCTGCTGAGATGTGCTCCCCTTGGTCCCGGTCTTTTTAGGAGTCTTCACTGAGTGCTATCGGAAGGATGAGGAGAGGGCCCAGAAGCTCCTTATCCGAGTATCTGAAGCCTGGGGGAAGACGACATGTTTGCAGTTGGCTCTGGAGGCCAAAGATATGAAGTTTGTGTCTCATGGGGGCATCCAGGTTAGCTTTGTTGGATTCCAGAGAACCAGACAGATCTTGGGCATTCATCTGTCAGGGGCCTGGGCATGGGCCTGGGTGGAGTGTGCTCCTGTCTAATCCTAGGTGTCACGTGTATAGAGGGCAACTTTTCTTAGGGTAGCACTTTGGGGCAGGCAGTGATCTGAGGTTCAGAGAGCAGTGACAAGCCACCGAGCTGTGATTGTCTGATATTATCTCCTCTGAGGAGTGGTGTGCAGAGCAGAGTCCAGTGCCCTGCAGCCTAGATCTGGAGCTAAGGGATGGTGGGCTCTGCCTTTACCTGCTGTGCACCAAGGCAGATGTGGAGGCCTCAGGGATTAACTTGCAGGTGTGGGTGGTTAGAGGCAGGATGACAGAAGGACAATGGTCATCTCTGCACCAGAGGAGGTGGGCTGGCAGGCTCTGGAGAAGCTGGGACTCTGAGTTGGACCCTCAAGGCTCAGGGAGGCAGAGCTTCCTTGGGCAAGGCATGCCCCCATTTTCTGTCAAACAAAAGAGCTGGGCCAGATGGCTTGAGACCCTTTCCTTAGCTCTAAATCCTTCTGATCCTCTGATTCAACAACATTAAAATCTGTTCTCCATCAAGTCCTCTGGTGCTTTTCTTCCACAAGGGTCCTCCAGGGGCATCTTCTTAGATTACAGAAGATATTTACAGAAATCTCAAGTTTTCTGATCCAACAGGACCAGGATAAGTGGGACCTCCAGCAAGAAAATGGCCTGAGACAAACAGCCCCAGGTCCAGTTCTCAGAGAGGGTGGGCTAAACTGCCTGGACTCAGGAGCCCAGTCTGGAAGACTTGGTCATCTGGACTGAGTCCTGTCTCTTCTAAGATTCTGCCCAGGCCCCTGCACCCTGTTCCCCCTATCCAACACCTGGTCCTCACAACAATGCTTGGGCTTCCACAAACATGACTTTACTGGAGGAAATTTCTCTATTTCTCAGGGAAGGAGGAATAGACATAGAGAGCTTAGTCAGCCTTAAAATGCATCCCAATCACCATTAGCCAGCCAATCCTCATTGACTTTGTCATGTTGTCATGATTTTGCATGAATATGTGTATGTGTGTACATCCTAGCCTCTCGGGGCCTTGCCTGCTCTGCCCAAAGGGTTCATTCTCTCCTTTTCTCTCTCCAGGCCTTTCTGACCAAAGTCTGGTGGGGGCAGCTGTGTGTGGACAACGGTCTCTGGCGGGTGATCTTGTGCATGCTGGTCTTCCCCCTTCTCTACACAGGCATCATCTCCTTCAGGTGCCAGATTAGGCTTTCCTGTATGCTGGGTAACCTTTTGCAGCTTTCTCAAAATTCTGGTCTGGTTCCAGTTGGTTCCATTGAGTTAGAACAGTTGAGCTGGAAGGGACCTTAGGTTATCTGGGCCAGTCGTCTTATTACAGTAGGAAGAGCAGAAGGGATAGACCAGGTCTCCAAGTTGTTGGCCCTTTTGTTGCCACACATGCCTGCACTGAAACAAGAGCATGCCTCCTCCTCCTCTAGGTCTGCCCTACTTCCTGGCATGGACAACAGCATGGCTGTGATTTCACCAGGGAAGACAGTTTCTTCTTCAATACAGATCAGCCAGGCATGGGATAAGGTCTTGGATAGGTGGGATGGCCAATTAGGTGGAGAGGTTCTTTGCTTGACTGCTCCTGAGATGACCTTGCCCACACATAGTAGGCACTTCTGGAACTCATGACCAGCTGGTATTGCCTTTGAGAGTTCAGGTTCAGCCCTACATGGGGAGGATGCTTAGTGGGGGTGAGGGGAGTAGAGGACATAAAGAGGTTGAAAAGAAACAAGCTACTGACTCATGGAAACTAGGTTTCTTGAGATTCTGGGGTCCTTAGATGTTATTGATAACAGCATTTCTGTTATCCATACCATTTCATTAGTGCCTGGAGACCCAGGAATATCCTGCTTTTTGGTGCTTTACTTGATGTTGATAATCAGAGAGGCATCGATTAGAGCCATTCCATGGTTGCCTATAACAAGGGATCACCTGTCTTCTTAGGCAAGGATGACTTCTTTTTAGAGTCGAGATTTGGAGGCATCATCTTGCTCTGCAGAGCTGTGCTTTTCACAATAGCTGCCTAACAAGAAGCAGAGGAAGATCTTGGCTTCTCTGTAGTTTTGGTTGATTATGTAATGTTAAAGTGTGCCAGTCCCTGTTTCCTTCTCATATTGTTATCAATACAGTGTGCTCACTATAGATGAACCCCAATACCACAGAGACAAGAAAAATGTGTGGATTGATAAGTATCCATATTCTTTTGACTACTTTTTTAAGTTCACAATATAATCCATAGATTTTTCCATTCTTTGATGTGTTTTCCTCTTTGAGATGTCTTGGAGAAATGTTTAAGGTTGGGGTCTCTCCACACAGATTTTCTTGGTATGTATTTGGTCTAGTCCACACATTTTCCTCCACTTCATTTTCCTTTGTGCCTTTTCTACTCCCTCATACAGCACCTCATAAACTAAACTTTAGGGTTCAAATGAAATGATTCCTCTACCATTGGGGATTATGATAGAGTAATACAGAAATGCTGACCATCTGAGGACATGTCCTCCTGTCAGTCTCATCTGAGAATGCTCTCATGTGGAGTTCTCCATATCTTTGCCTCTATTATTTTTTTTATGGCTTTATAAGGTGACATTGCTCTTAATGCCCCATCATTATCTGGTGTTTTACAAATTAGTTTGTATTCTAAATAAGTATTGTCCTTGTCCTTGGGTATCATCTCTGTTTGGGAAGGGGCAATTCTTGCTGATAAGGGTAGTCTGTTTCTGGGCACCTTGGGAACTCATACTGGAAAATGTTTTGATGACATTTCTCTAGAAGCACACACAGAGCAACCCATCAGCTTGTGCTCTGGTACCCACTTGGGAATTTTGCTTTTGCTTCAGGTTCTGTTGGCACACTCTGCCCTTGCCCTGACTTCATAATTCTGTAGGAACAAACAGTGGATCTCAGTTCTGTCCAGCTATAGATAGAAAAGACAGAGATATGGGAATGCAGGACCATAGTCTGCTTGGGGTAGCCCCTAAGTTAGGGAATCCCAAAGTGGCAGAAATTAGGTCTAGAATGATATCTTTACCCTCCCCCTCCCCTTCAAATGCAGTAGACATCCCAGAATGGAATTAAAGTAGGGGGCTGGCAGGTAGAGCTGCTCCAGGCTTAAAGGAGAAGGATTGACACCCAACTGAGGCACATTTAATCTTCTAGAAGTCATTTAGGGCAGACAGGGACTGAAGCTAATGAAAAATGGATTCCCCAACATGGCCGGAGGCCACAACAGCTTTGAGCCTTCCATCTTGTTGGTCAAGTGACCTCATTCCTGCTCTCTGTGTTTTAGAGATAAAGAAATGGAATCCAGAGAGATGATGCAAATTGCCCAAAGCCATACACAGACAGATTCAGACCCAGATACTCTGATATCCACTGTCCCTCCCACCTAGGAAGACCAAATAATCTCACAGTTGACAGGGACTTCAGGGATCTTCCAATCAAAACAGACCTAAGAATATCCACTCTAAAAAATGTCCCCAATTCCCTTCAACTGGTGACTGATGTCTTTACCAGCAGAATCAGAGAAAACAGCTCCAGGGTGAGGGGATGACTCACTTCTGCTGCTTGAGGTTGGATTTGGGTTTTCCAAATGGAAAGGGTGAGCTCCCAAGGAACAATCTTGGTCAATCATCAACATGCTGACAGAACTTAGCAAAGGGCTCTGCAAAGGGGATGATGGTCTGTTCTTGTCTCATGCTTCCCTTTGTTTTCCTACTCCTCAGGGAGAAGAGACTTCAGCCAGTGAGCTGCCTGGCCCGGTTCCGTGCCTTCTTCACTGCCCCTGTTGTCATCTTCCACCTCAACATCCTCTCCTACTTCACCTTCCTCTGGCTTTTTGCCTATGTACTCATGATCGATTTCCAGCCCACACCATCTTGGAGAGAGTACGTGATCTACTTCTGGCTTTTCTCACTTGTGTGTGAGGAGACACGGCAGGTATTATACACAAAACTCACCTCTTCCAACCCCTAGAATTGGGTCCTGGGTCCCAACTATCCCCAAAGATGGCCATGACTTTTATCCTTTGTTCTGATATCCTGAACCCCATGTGGTGTCTATAAGGCAGCTGACCTGGACAGTGTTCCAGACAAATCTTTTCTTGGTTAGTATTTGTCTTCCAGGAGAATCCTAACCCTCACCCTTCACCTCATCATTCCATAGAACCATGGAGCCATGGATCCATGTTGGACACCATATGAGGCTCAAAAAGAAGTACTGGGAGATGGACCAGAATCTTATTGTTGTCATCAAACCTTAGCATTATAGATTGTTAGAGCTGGACGCAACCTTCAAGGTCATCTATCTCCTCTCTGCCCTGTTGCATGAAACAGAGACCCAAAAGGCTGGTGGCTTGCTCATGATCAGTAAGAATTTGAGTGTCCAGCTTCTGAGGCAGGGTGGAAAATGGATCTTCTTTTTTTTTAACTAAAGATTCCAGGATAGTAAAATACATGTCAAATAAAATCAAGAAATACAGAAAAGTACAGTTGCTAATGCATCAATAGTTTAACCAAGGGTTTGTGGGTTCTGAAAAACCAAAGCTAATAGAGAAAGGTTAGTGTTTGGACCCCTTTGGAATACTCCCCAAGGAGTAAATTATTTTGGGCACTAAATGTTAGTAATTCTTTAGCAAGAACTGGGCCCCTGTCAGGCAGTCACACAGAGATCATTCTATACTTAATTTTGACCTCTCATGCCACTCTGATCAGCCCTGCTGAGGGAACCATTAATGAAAGCTGATCATAGGCACCCAAGGATGCCCTGGTTCAGTTGAGTCAAAGTTGGTCATCCTAAATTTGCTCTCAGGATGGTTTTATATCATATCTAATCCTGGGTCTCACAGTGCCCTAAACATAGTTGTGGCCAGAACCACCTGAAACACAGAGAAAGTTCAAGCCCTGGGAACCTGTCTGAGACTGCCCTCCCATCTCTCCTACCCTGGCTCCTAGGTGCCCAAGGTTACCAACAGCCCCTTGCCCATGCTATCTTTCTCTTGAAGCTTTTCTACGACCCTGATGGCTTTGGACTCCTGAAGATGGCCTCTTTGTATTTCAATGACTTCTGGAATAAGCTTGACGTTGGTGCTATCCTCATCTTCATAGCTGGGCTCATCTGCAGGCAAGTGTTGGAGATTCCACTCTGTTCTAGTCTTAGTCTGTGCTCTTGCCTCCTACCTACCCTGCCCCCACCCCAGAAATGAAAACAAGAGTTTCCTTGTATTTAAGTTGTTTTTCTTGGCTTAATAAACGTTAAACAAAATGAACATTGCCATTTATAAAGCAGGTCAGAGAAGAGATTGCACAGGAAGCTGCAAATCTCATGAACAGCTTGTTCATATATAACAACTCCAGCTTTCAAATCTGTGTCTTGACAGTCTGTGGTTTCTTCTGTCCTTCTCTTGTCTCTTTAATTTTCTGTTTCTTTTTCTTTCTTTTGGGAATTTGCTGGCCCCTCTTCACCCTCCCACTTTCCAATTGCCATCCAAATTAAAAAAGAAAAGAAAAAAATCCAAAACCTTGTAAAACATACGTAGTCAAGTCAAATAAATTCCCATATTAGTTGGCTCCAAAAATGTCCATCTCATTCTGCCCTGAGTCCTTCAACCTCTCTTTCAGAAGGTAGCCAAGTAGCAAGCTTCACTATCAGCCACTGGAGTTGTATTTCAGTTGTGTCTGAACCCCAGTTGTGTTCAGTGTGTTTCATTTGTATTTGGGACCCCAAGGGCGGGTTTTCTTGACAAAGATATTGAAATGGTTTGCTGTATCCTTTTTAAATTCATTTTACAGATGAAAAAAATGGAGACACGTAGAGTTAGGTGACTTACTCAGGTTTCTCTGAGGCTGGATTTGAACTCAGGAAGATGCGTTTTCCTTACTTCAGGTCTGGTGCTCTATGCACTATGGCATTACCTGAAGGACTAGCTAGCTATTGCATTGGTCTAAATTCAATGTTGTTGGTTTGCTTTTATTCAAGTATTGATTTGGTTTTTTAATTTTAATTTTTTCAATGAACAAACATCTATTTTTCTCCCTATTACCCCTATTTGAAAAATAAACTTTTATAAAACTAGTTATGTATAGTCAAACAAAATAATTCTCCCCATTTCCTATGTCCAAAAACATGTGTTTCCTTCTGTATCTTGAGGTCACCACTTCTGTCAGAAGGTGATAAGAATGCTTTACCATTTTATTAAAGTTTTTAAGTCTATAACTGTTGATGTGATAGAAATTGTTCCTCATATTTTACTCAATTCACCTTGCATTAGCCTATACAAATCTTTCCAGGTTCGTTGAAAGGCTCCATTTAATGATTCCTTATGGTGCAATACTATTCTATCCCATTCACAATCCAGGTCTTCTCTAGTAGATGGGCACCCTTTGTATAGGAACCCCTTTCTCCTTTCTTTTTCTCTTTGGGGCAGACTCAGAGATGAATCAAAGGATAAGCCCAGTTGAGTAACTGAAGTTCCAAACTGGTCTCCCAAATGGCTAGAGTTTCTCCAATAGTGCCTACATATGCTTGCTTCCTCTCAGCCCCTTTAGCATTTGCCATATTTCTTTTGATGGTCATGAGGCAAAAACTTAGAAGTGACTTAATTTGCATTTTTCTAATTATGAATGTTTTATAGCATATTAAATTATATTATCAATTTCTTCTTTTAAAAACCATCAATATCCTTGTCAATTGGGGAATGGCTTTTATTCTTATAAATCTGAATCAACTTCCTATAAATCTTATTTCTGGGGTTGGTGTGACCCAGATGTAATCTCTGCCAGACTGCTTTTGGTTAACCAGTAAATTCTTGCCCAAGTGTCTGTTAATCTGGGCAGAAATCATTGTTCTTCCATGCTCCCTCCCCTCTGGGCTGTCTGTCCTATCAAAAGAAGACTTTTGACTTCTCTCAGATTGTTAGCACCTCTGCTGGAGAGAAAGAAAAGGCCAGAAATGTAGAGCCCAGACTGGCCGATTTCCCTGTTAGCCAGGATTACAATGAGTTCGATTTCTCTCCTTATTGAAAATAATGATAGTCACAGCTAAATCCTGGGTAATCTGGTCTAAAGTCAACACCTGGAGGCTATCCCCAGACCCTTGGCCCTGCTTTTCTGAGGGCAAGGAAAGCCTGGGAATCTGGGGGTGGGGGGGCAGGATGTGCTGCACTCCATTTAAAGCACAAAATAGAGTCCTGTCATTCCAGCCTCTTCTTCATCTTCACCTTCATCTTTCCTCCCCTTCATCCTCTTCTGCCCCTTCTCTTCTTCCTCTTCCTTCTCTAGCTCCTCCCTTTGTTTTGGGGGTCTTTGGGAGATGGAGGCTGGCCAGGGGGCCCTGCCCTCCTCTGGCTCCCAAGCTCACTCCATCCTCTGCACCCCCCCCCCACCTTGGGGCAGACAAGAAACCTCCCAGTTTCCCCCGAGTTCCTTCATTTCCTCCTCCCCCTGTGCTGACTAGGTTGATCCCAGCGACTCTGTATCCGGGACGGATCATCCTGTCTCTGGATTTCATTATGTTCTGTCTGAGACTGATGCACATTTTCACAGTTAGCAAAACTCTGGGGCCCAAGATCATCATTGTGAAGAGAATGGTGAGCACCTGCATGAGAGCCTGCCCTGGGGTGGGGGAGGAAGGAGCAGGATCCTGGATTGGGGGAGAAGGATGGGGCCAGAGGGCCTCTAGGCCTGGGTACCCAGCTCCAAGCCAAGCCAACTATGGTAGGCTTGAAGGAGGTGGTTGCCCCTCCTTGTAGAGGGACATGGGAGGAGGTGAACTTGAGGCCCACCACTAGGCCGAGGCAGAGCTGGTCAGGTCTGAACTCAGACAATGCCCTGGAGGGAGGGGGCACTCCCTAAGAATTTGGACAGAGTTCCCTGCTGCCCTGTCTCAGGGTGCCTGGGCTCTGGAGGTGACAAGAAGGATAGAATCAACCTTGGGCAGGGAAGCTGGGGACCCTGTGCATCACTGGCACTGGCACTGCCCCTGTTGTTGCAGATGAAGGATGTCTTCTTCTTCCTCTTCTTGCTGGCTGTTTGGGTGGTGTCCTTTGGGGTTGCGAAGCAGGCCATCCTGATCCATAATGAGAGCCGGGTGGACTGGATCTTCCGAGGGGTGGTTTACCATTCCTACCTAACTATCTTCGGGCAGATCCCAACCTACATTGATGGTACCAGATTCAATGCTTTTCTTTCACGCAGCTAAGGGGTGCCATGGCATCCAGAGGGCTGGACCTGGAGTTAGGAGGATCTGAGTTCAAATTCTGCCTTAGAAGCTGTGGGCCCCTGGGAGTCACTTACCTAGCCTCTGCTTGCCTCAGTTTCCTTAGTTTCCTACCTCTTGGGGGTGGTTGTGAGGATCAGACAAGGTACTATTTGCAAAGTAGTTCACCTAGTGCCCAGCTAAAGAGATGCAGTCCATGGTGCCCTCTGCCCCCTGTGACTTCTGGGGCTCTGCCCCAACTCAGGAGGGGAGATCTCAGGATGTTGGTTCTGCAAACGAGGTAGGAGGGGCAGGCACATAGTTGGGGGGTGTCTATGACTGTTACACTGCTGAAGCCCAGGGGTGGCCCCCAATGAGAATCATGGTTTTATGCATATAAGATAAAGTCCAGAGGGTCCCAGAGGAAACAACAGTTACCCAACTAGAAAAGAAACAGGCCAGTCAGCTGAGCCCAGACTAGGAGCTCCTGGCTGGACTCTTGCCCATCCTGTCCTTGGCTTTGGGCCTGTGGGAGGTTCCTAGTGTGGAAACTTCCTCTTAGAGAGCAGTTCTGCCCAGTGGAACCTGACCCATGAGCTCCCTGGTTCTGCATTTGGTTTTGGTGGTAACCGCCCTCACCAACTACTGCCTCGTCCTGCCTTTGTCTGCAGGGGTGAACTTCAATCCAGAGCAGTGCAGCCCCAATGGAACAGACCCCTACAAGCCCAAGTGTCCTGAGAGTAGTGAGATCAGCAACAAACCCGTGTTCCCAGAATGGCTGACGGTCATCCTGCTCTGTCTCTATCTGCTCTTCACCAACATCCTGCTTCTCAACCTCCTCATTGCTATGTTCAAGTGAGCCATATCCTCAGGGGCTTGGGCTTGCAGGGAGGCCCAAGGGGAGCAGCAGGGGGTAGAGGAGGGTGTGCCTGGGGCCCTGGGGTAGGGATGGGGGAGATGGGGAGCAGCAAGGGGGAGAAAAAAAGTGGTGGGTTATGAACTTGGGCCTCTGGGGGTTCCTGGGGGTGGTAGAGGAAAGAGTGCCAGGGTGCCCCACTGCCATGAAGTGGCCTGTGTAGTCATGGCCCATTCACACAGTTTTGTCTGTGTGAACGACCCTCGCAGCCTGGCTTGGCGGTTGCCAGGCTGTGGGTCCCTCTGCCCCCACCAGCTGCTCTCTCTCCCCCCCACCCCAGCTACACTTTTCAGCAGGTCCAGGAGCACACAGACCAGATCTGGAAGTTCCAGCGGCATGACTTGATTGAGGAGTATCATGGGCGGCCCCCAGCCCCCCCACCTTTCATTCTCTTCAACCACCTGCAGCTGTTTGTCAAGAGGGTCATCCTGGGCAAGCCTGCCAAGAGGCACAAGCAGCTCAGTAAGCCCAACCAGCAGGAGGCATCATGAGTGATCATGCATGTTCACACATGACTACCACCTGCTCTGGCTCATCCATCCAGAACACCTCTCTCACTTGCACCTGTGGGGGAGCAGCCTGGGTGTTGGCCCACCCAGGAGTCCAGTCCAGGCAGGGGCCCCCTCCCTGCCTCTTCCCCATCCTCACCCTCCTAGGTGGGGAACCTCCCCCAAATGAAAAGTCCATTTTTTCAGTGGCCCAGGCTACAGGGGAGACATTTTTAGGCCAGGTCACCCCCAAAGAGGAAGACCAGGGGAAACTTCCTGGGGGAGGTCCCTGCTAAGCCCCCAAGGCAAGGAGGGGAGTGAGGGTCTAAGAGAAGGAGGGAAGCATGGGAGCATTCCAGTCTTGGGGAGGTCTGTCTAAAAGGTGTGAAGGAAGGCAAGAGATGGAATGTTAAGGGGTGGAATGTAGAGAGACAGAGACAGAGCCAGAAAGACAGAGAGAGAAGAAGGGAAGGAAAGAGAGAGACAGATCGGGGGACCGGGCATTAAAGGATAGAGTTTATGCTTGATCCTGGAAGTAATAGAAAGCCACAGCAGTTTATGGAATGGGGGAGTGATGTGCTCCCCCCCCCCCCCCATGAAAGAAAAGCCATGGGGATGCTGAATGGAGGGTGGACTGGCAATACTGGAGGCAGGGAGATAGGTAGCAGTGGGTCCAGGCCACAAGGCTTTATTTTGTTCTCAGCACTGGCCAGGCCCTGCCCAGTCCTAATGGGGATACAACATATAACCTGAAGATGAAAAGTTAGGGGGGACCTGGGGAGGGAGTGAGCTGAGGAAGAAGAAGGAGTCTCCAATGTCATCAGAGTAGCGGGGAGGGTGGGGAATGAGGAGGAGGAGGAGGAGGCAGAGGCAGAATCCATTTTGTTTTTGCTGGAAAGTCAGGGAGGCAGCAGCCTTGGGCTGTTTTGAGGGCAAGGATTGCCATCTTGCTGTTGGGGATTGCACAAGGGTCCCAAGGCTGAGACTGAACAAGGGCTTCCATGCGGGTGGGCCACAAGTTCACGGGAACAACTTCTCCCTTTTCTGTCCAGGGGGTTGCATCCGGGTTACCCCTTTAGCTTCTGGCAGGGACCCAGGACCTGCCCCCTAAGGAAATGGGAAGTGTGCTAACTGGATGAGGCAAGCTCAGGCTGAGATTTCCTGAAGTCATGTACCTGCAGTGAGCATCTGGGCTCTGGGGGCTATCCAAGTACCCCCAACAAGGGAGGAGAATAGGTACCCAAATGGGCATGTGTGTTTGGCAGCCCAGGATCTTTGAGTTGTTTTTTAAATTCTAGTTTGCCAGGATTCTGGGTTCTCTTCTGCTTCAGTGTCCCTTGGATGACACCTTGAGGGTATGACCTGGGTCCTTTGGACCTGGGTCCCCAGTATGAAAACAGTGCTAGGCCCACAAGAGGCCTGTTGGGTCTTGTTGAACAAAGCCTGGCTCCCTTGTGACCCCTCGCCCCACCCTCTGTCCGGACCCTGGTGCTGTGGAGGAGACCTGAGGGCAGGTAGCCGACAGGAACTCTCCAGGGTGCTGAGAGCTTCTCAGATGGGAGCCAAGACCCGCCCGATCTTCTCTGTGCATGATCCGCCTCTCTCCCTTCACCTGTACCTGGGTTATGTGACCCACCAGGCAGACCCTGGCAGGGTTGCCACAGGATGCTTGGACCTATCCTGGGTCTTTGAAAATGCTGACTTCTTTTCCTCCCTCCCAACAGAGAAGAAGCTGGAGAAGAATGAAGAGGCTACTTTGCTGTCCTGGGAGATCTACTTAAAGGAGAACTACCTGCAGAGTCAGCAATACCAGCTCAAGCAAAGGACGGACCAGAAGATTGAGGACATGGGCAACAAGTAAGAGTGGACCCTGAGCAGGGGATAGGGAGATAGAGGGATGGCAGGTGGGCAGTCTGGCTGAGTGTCACCAGAGGCTGGGTCCTGAGCAAGGGTGCCAGGTGGTGGGGAGAAGGGCTGAGAGTCACCAGGATCCAGTAGCACAGAAAGGATGTATCCTCCTGGCACTTGGAGAAGGAGAGGAGCTAAGAATTCACCTGGAGAGAGAAAAAGGAAGATGCTTGGGAAATGGGGTGGGTGGGGAGCTGGCAGGGACTGGCAGAACCTCAGTGGGAGATCAGGAAGGAAGGGGGACTGGGCCAGACCTTGTGCCTAGGAAATGGAGGCTTGAGGGGGTAACATATATACCCTATCACATCTCCCTCCCAGAGAGCCATCCCTCAGAACAAGCAGAAACAAAAGGGGGAAAAAGTTCAGTGAAACTGTCAATCTTGTCTGGTCTTCAATGTCATATTTGTCCCCTATGGCCCTCCACTTCTGCAGAGTGGCCCCCACCTCTCACTGCCCTGGGGCACATCACCTCCAAAGCCACCACCTTGTCTCTCTCATCTGCCCGGTCCTGCCTCCTTCACTCTGCATCATTTCCCACTTCTTCATAATCCTCATTTGTGTAGCCATTCTGAGGAATGTGATTTAGGAGAGGGGAGAATAGAGTAGCTTTGGAGGTTCTAGGCTTAGTGGACACTGAAGAAGTAAGAGGGAGGAGCAGGGCCAGGAGGGTGGTGGAAGGGAGACCATAGAGGAACTGGGGAGGAAGTGGGGCCATGATGTGAGGGTCACCTGCATGAGGGGGGCTTGGCTCCAGCGCAAGCTGGGCTGGTGGGCTCCTCTGTCACTGACCCTCTCTGAGGGAGGAGGCCTCACTGTCTCAGGATTGACATCATGATGGACCTGTTGGACTTGGACCATCTGAAAAGGATGAGCTCTGTGGAGCAGCGGCTGGGCTATCTGGAAGAGCAGGTGAGCTGGGCCCCTCTTGAGGCAGCAGGCTGGTGGCCTCAACCTTAGCTGGGGCACAGAGGGTGGCAGGTAAATGCAGATTGGTACTCAGGTGGTAAACTGAGGTTCAGAGAGTGAAACAATTTCATGAAAACTCACAAGTCGGAATTATGAGGCATTGATAAGTTTTCTTATGCAGGTTCAAGTTTATTGCATGCAGACTCTATGCCTAAAGGAAATGCAATTAGCAGGGAGAAAAGCCAGGGCTTATATACTGTTCTGGGAAAGGGATGGGTGTAGTGGAAAGGATCAAATCCAGGTATTCAGGGGGTAATCAAAGCTTCTTTGGGGTAAGACAAAGCTAACGGTTTTCACCTTGGGCTTCTTCCTCCCTGTCCTTGTTGGAGTTGGCTGATGGGACACAGAATACTCAGATGACTGGGATCCATTCAAGCTCGGGCACAGACAGGAGTTTCTCAGGGCTGATATGCTGCAACGTTTCTATAAGATAATATTTCCCGGGAATGATGTAACATAGTTTGTCCTATAATCCACTTTTCTCAACATTAGCACAGCTTAAATCATAAGATTTTAAAAGGCAGAGAATTGAACTAATTGCTCTCTGCCTTTCCACAGCATCAGGTTCAGCCTGTGGGCATAAGAAAAGGGTGCTCTGGGCTGAGGTGGAGGGGAGGACACTCACCATTCTGCAGGCTCCATTGGGAGGAAAGTCAGAAATGTGTTCTCTCCCCTCAATCCTGTGTGAGAGGCAATGGGATCCCAGGACTGCCCTCATTTAACAGATGAATCAGTGGGGGTTTGCCCAACCAGGGTCCCTTGGGCATCTGGGATCAGTCAGTGGGTCCCTCAGGCTCTGGACAGGATGAGGTTCTCTAAGACTTAGGTGGAGGGATGCTCAAGAGAAATGGGTCAGTCACTTGGACTAACTGACCAACAGACACCTGTTAAGGGCTAACAATGTTTAATTACCATCACGTGAAGAGAGAAAAAAGGCTTTGCCCTCAAGGTGCTTCTGTTCCCCAAGGAAAGGCAGCCTGGCCACAGATAAGCAAACTAGCTATAAATCACACTCCCTGAAATGATGGGAGACAGGAGGGAGGCAGGATCAGGGGAGACTTAGGAAGGCCTTTGGAGGTGTGGAAAGGGCTCAATCTCAAAGAGGGAGGTGCCTTCAGAGGCAGAGGGGGCCAGATGGAGGAGGTTAAATGTTAAACCATGTACAAGGTCTTGACTGGCACATTGGAGGCATGAGGAAGGCTCAGAGTCAGTTTGGGAAAGGTCCCCTCATTTTTGAGGTTGGCATGATGGAGGACAATTGCCATACCCTCCCCAGTCCCAGCCTGTTCCCCACTTTAGGGTAGACACAAACACTGAGCTGGTGGGACCATGGGCCATCCCCGGAGCAGCAACATTGGCTACCAGGATCCCTTGCACCTGGTTGACCCTCCCTTGATTGGATTTGGAGGTAGCCTTCCTGACTTGTACCTCTGGACCCCCAAATGTCCTCTAGGCTTATCCTGTCTGCCTCCTGTACTTCTCTGGGGTTTGCTGAGGGCCACACCTGGCCCTTTCCAATCCCAGGAAGCTGTCTCCTGTCCCGTTTCTTGAGGTACTCCAAAGGTCTGCTGAGGCACCAACATTGTCTGTTTGCACCTGCAACAATTCCTCAGAGGCTTCCAGATCAGCGGGGTTTCATTTGAGACTGAGATGGGGAGTGGTCCCAGGTGTCTCCAGGCAAGCAGCCCCAACACAGTGGTGGTCAGCCTTAGTCAAGAACAGAATTGAATTGAGTCCATGCTTCCCACAATGCTCCCCCAAAATAGGGGCAAGCTCTTGACAGCTATAGCATGGCCTGTTGGTGCCTGGGAGGAGGTGCTGAGGAGGCCCCTCACCCAGGCTACTTGGTATCTTTGGCCAGATGTTCCAATCAACCAAGGCTCTCACCTGGATCATCCGGGCACTGAGGGACAATGGCTTTGGCTCCGAGGAGGATGTGCCCATCTTGGGTAGGTCTTGCGGGCAATGTGCCCAACGTACACTGCAAGTCAGCACTGGGGGAAGGATTTGAAGGCTGGATCCCTATCCCAGAGTCTGCTCTCTCTCCACTATACCACAATGACTCCTCAGCCCTCGCTTGGCAGGGATGCTGGTTATGGTTTTTGTTCCCTGTTGTTTAAACACTGGGTTGGTATCAACTGGTCATTCCCTGGAAGGTTGGAATGCTTCCCCTCCCCACCTCAGTCCATTCCAGGGACTACCCCAGTTCAAAGCTGCTGGGGATTCATATTTGAGCCTTAACCAATAGTCTGATGAGGATGGAGTGGCAATTAGTCCCGAAGGTAGGGGCAGTGGGGGTGGTGGGGGAGAGAGAGGAGCTCTAATCTTGCGCCCCTGGGAGCCAGTCCAGTTTTGCCATCCTCACTGAATGATTATGAAAGTAAATCTGTAAAATGAGGCTGATAAAGAAACTCCCTCCTAGAACTGTTGTGAGGATCCATGAGATAATGTTTGTAAAGCCCTTTTATAGACCTTAAAATACTGTGTAGATGCTCCCTGAGATGATGGGCTGGGGAGGCCAGTGTGAGTGGGAGATTCTGGAAGATGGGGGCCAGTTGGTGAGCCCTTGGGGGCTCAGTGACTAAATGGGAACTGGAATCCAGACCAAATAGCAGTTAGGGGTGTGTATACATGTGCATACACATTCAATACATGTGTGCATGTGTTCACACACATGCAGGTGCATGTGTGTATGTGTATGTAGGGAATCAGGAATGTTGGGATGGCCTGATCTGAGGACTGAGCAGTCTATCTCCCCTTCCTCCTCCCCTTCAGTGTCTAGGAAGATGCCGGAAGGGAAGGAGTATGACTCCGGAGACAAGCAGGAAGAAGTGGAGGACTTGTACCATGTGAATGCCCGCCATCTCCTGTACCCCAACTCTACCGTCATGCGCTTCCCTGTGCCCAATGAGAAGGTGCCCTGGGAGGTAAGAGCCCTGAGAGCCTTGGGCACAGTGGGCAGAAGCCATTGAAGGAGTCTGTGGGGGAAATGGCCTGGATGGTCACCAGCCTTTGGGTTTCTTCACAGCAGGAATTCCATATCTATGATCCTCCCTTTTACACAGCGGAGAGGAAAGAGAAGGCCACATCAGACCCTGTAGGAAAGTGAGTCTTGGTGATGAGGGCTTCTAGTGGGGACACAGAGATGGGGACTGTTAGGGGTCTGAGGGACCTGGAGCCAAGCCTGGGTGTTGGGGCTTCTGCCAAGACTGGCCGAGGGTGTCCGAGTTGGGGTGGAGAATGCTGGGCACTCCTAGCTCTGTCAGTCCAGCCTGGAACCTTCCCACATCAGGGGAACTAGAGCCACTACAGGAAAGCAGACCTCTCCTCTTGTTGCCTCCTGCTCTGCTGGAAGGCCCCACTAAGAGCCCTGGGCCTAACTTTGCTCTGTCTTCCAGCTCTCTGGAGTCTCTGTCTAGGATCAATTATAACACCATGGATGGACTGATCAACCGGCAGAGTTTCCATGGACCTTACATGGTGCAGGATGGGCTCTCATTGTGAGTCAATTTGGGGTTCTTGTTCTCTGACACCCATTTTGGTCTTCAGGATCAAGGACATTCTGCATTCTACCACAGTCCCCCCATCTACTCTCCAGTGGGTAATGCCACTTCCTGGAAAGTAGAGACTCCAATTTCCTTTGTGTAGGGAATTCCCTCCGGCAGGACAACCCATAGTCTTGAAAGGCTGCCTAGAGTAGTGGCAGATTGGGATATTTTCTTAACATGACTTGAGCCTGGATTTTCCTGGTCCCAGAGCCTCTGGCTGTGCTGCCACATGCAAGAGCCTTGACCCATCTGTGATGTTCCCCCCCACACACTGAGTTGGTATAGGCTACTACAAAAGAGTGTCTCCAGGGGGACAATGTCAGGGCAGAAAGCTGCCAGAGGCAGCTTCTATTGTTTCAAGTCCAAAATCTGTCAGCAGAAGGACGCATTCCGTTATCTCTGGGTTTACTCTTGACCTTGGGGATTTTGTTCTGGAGGGGCTCTATGCTGACTATGTATACTCCTGGTGCCAGGAATCCCATGGGGCGCACAGGATTACGAGGCAGGGGAAGCCTCTGCTGCTTTGGACCAAACCATGCCCTGCATCCTGTTATCACACGGTGAGTAGCTTTCTGGTGTCTGGCATCCTTTCTGTGGTGCTGTGAGCATGATTACCAGCTTCTTTTATTCTGTACATCAAAGGAAATCTGAGGAGAATAGAGGGACCCTGTTTAGTAGACTTCCAGAATTTTTTCCAGGGTTGATGGTTGAGAAGTAAACTGGGATATCAGGGTGATCCAGGGCAAGTAACTCTCCTTTCTTATAGTTGGAGGCGGAATCAAGATGGTGCCATTTGTAGAAAAAGCATAAAGAAGATGCTGGAAATCTTGGTCGTCAAGCATGCCCTGTCAGAACACTGGGCTTTGCCAGGGGTATGTGGCCATTGGTCAATTGGTTAATTTCAATGCCCTTCCTTACTTCTTTCAATTTTTTTATTCATTCATTCATTTATTCAACAAATATTTGTTAAACAGTTAACTGCACAAGGACATGTACTAAAAGATGTGAGATAAATACCTCATTAGTGTTAATGTCTGAATAATTCTCCAATGACTTAATTAGTATGGGACATGGCCTGTCCACAAGTGCAGAAGACAGTGCCTGTATGCCTCAGGTAGGCTGTCTTTGTGGGTAGCATGCCATGGTCCAAAAGTCCACGTGCCTGTGGCCAGCCAGGTGATAATCCTTTCTAGTCCTCAGCTGGCAGACATCTACAGTCTGTTACTGGGCCCAATCTCAGAACCCTTCCATCATTATGGTCATTGGGATGGCTTTGAAGAATCAAGATAAGGAACCAAAATAGAACTTTGATGAGGGGTGGGGAGTAAAGCACTTCCCTTTCCTCTGGGATCTTACAAGAGGGGAGAGTGGATGTAGGGCTAAATAAATATCATTCAGAGTGGGTGGACCTCATCCCCTCCTCATTTTTGTGGTAATTATTTATTAGCCTTCAATTCATTCTTCTGACATTTTCAATGAACCTAGCATCTAGGTTGCAGTCTTCTTCTGTCTTTTTTCCTATCATTTTATTTTATTTTTCCAATGAGATGCAATTCATCCATTTGCAAGTTTATGAATTCTATATTTTTCCTACCATTTATTCTTCTCTCCTCCTTCCCCATGACAGTGAACAATCTGGTAAAAGTTGTACATGTACCAGTTGTGTTTTGTGAAAAAGGAATTAGAACTAAGGGGAAATAAAACCAAGAGAAAGAAAGAAAAAATGTAAGGAGAGTTTAAAAAAGTGAACATAATAAATTTTATTTCCGGATGTAAATGGCATTTTCCATACTAGATCTCTCAGGATTTTCCTGGACACAGTCTTCTTTACTCTTCTTCTTGCCATTGCCCTTAGAAATTGCAAAATCCATCTTGGTGACCCCTTACAAGTAACCTGACCTCCTCATCCCTGAATTCAAACGGCCTCTTCTCCTTCAGCCCCACAATGACAAAGTCACTCTTTGGACCACCCCACCTTAGAAGACTTGAATCTTTTCTCTCTGACTATAGTTCTTGTTCTTATGCTACCTTTTATAGTCTCATACATACCTAATCTGCTCTGCTTCCTTATTAGGACCTCAGGACTCTCAGGAGCTGGTTATCCCAACCCATTTTCTTCTCTCTGATTTCCTTAGTCTCCATCCTTTGCCTTTGTATCATAGTAGAACAGCTTGAGAACCAGAAGGAGCTTTGAGATCATCTAGGCCAAACCCCTTACCAAGGCTACAGAGGTGAAGAGATTTGTCCAAGGTCATGATGATAGTAAGCATCAGAGCCAGGATTTGAACACAGTCCTCTTGACTCCAGATCTCATCTCTCTCCACTGAGCAACATAATGTTTCCTATACCACTTCCCTATAGATCTACTTCTAGATCCTGCTGCCATTTCTTACTTGTAGAGCTTCATTTCTAGAGAACAACCACCTCTAAGGGTTCTGCTTCTGCTTCAGAGCAACTTTCAAGGGAAAGCTCTCCCTGAGTGTAGAAGGGAGTGACCACCCTGGCAGGAGCTAGGCTCCTCATTACTGGGGTCTATACTTGTTGGGTAGAGAGGCTCCCTCCTTCAGACCCTGAACCCCACACCTTTTGTCCAATAATATGGTTGTGGGAATTCTTTACAGATGGAGGTTGGACCAGATGCCTCTGAAGTCCCTTCTAACTCAGGTTCTAAATTTTAAGTCTAATTGTTTGTGATGGTGCATGTCCTTAGAGAGCTGCCTTAGACTGTCTCCCTGTAGGCAGTCTGGGTGAGCACATACCAAGAGTGATGCCAAAAGGAGTCAAGTCTTAGACAGATTTGGCACAATGGCCTCCAAGGCTCCTGCCAACTCTAGATCAATGATTTGGAATTCAAAAAGAAAAGCCCTGGGCTCCAGTCTTAGTTCCAACATTTAGCAACTATGTGACCATGGGGAACCCTCTTCCCTTCTCTCGTCCCTGGCTTGTTCATCTGTAAAATACAGATGCCAGAAGAAAGGCATTCTGTTAGCTGTAATTTCAGTTTGTAATTTTCTGGTTCTCTCCAGGGGTCCCTTGAGCCTGGTGAGATGCTACCCCGAAAACTTAAGAGAATCCTGAGCCAGGAATTCTGGCAGTACTTTGAGACATTGCTGAAGCAAGGTGCTGAGGTAGGCTAGTCTTTGGGTCCTTGCCTCCATGGTAGTCTGGGAGGCTCCTTGGGAGGATAGACCAGACAGGTTGAGAGGATGTAGAGGCTCCTGGAGGGAGGCTATTCCAGGGGTGAGTTAAGGCCTGGAGGTAGGCAAGCAGGAAGGCCAGAGGGAAAATAGGAGACTGTGAAGGGTCAGGATGAGCAGGATAAAGAATTAGGACTTTATTCAGAAGACGGTGGGAAACCATTGAAGTATTTGTACCCCAGGCTTGATTTGGCCCAACTGTGGGACATGGATTAGAGAAAGGGGAAGTGGAGATGGGGACACCAGTGAGAAGATGACAAGGCTGAAGGCTTTGACCTGGAACTTGATATAAAGAGGTGGTTCTGGGTTTAGAAGGAAAACGGAAGGGCGAGTGGAACTGGGTAGAAGCCCTGTGGCCCTCACCACTTCCACCATACAGTAGGTGCTTCCCCAAGACCAAGACAGTCCTTTCACTCTGCTCTACCCTTCCCAGGTCTATAAAGGCTATGTCGATGACCCAAGGAATACAGATAATGCCTGGATAGAAACCATTGCCATCAGTGTTCACTTCAAGGACCAGAATGACTTGGAACTGAAACGGCTGAATTCTGTAAGTACTTTTTGATACCTTCTTCTCTCCTCCAAAGGTCTATGAAAATGTCAAAGGGTGGGTGGAAGGCAGGTGGAAGGCAGGTGGAAGGATTAGTTTCTCTTACAGCTCCCAGCAATAACAGCATGGTCTCAGTACCACCTAATGATGGAACATTTCCTCACAGCTTTCAGGTAGTATAAGGATTTTTATTCTCATTCTAAAGGTGAGTAAACTGAGACTCAGGGAAGTAAGATGACTTACCCAAGGTCTCCTAGGGAATAAATGGTAGAATTAAGAGGTAGACATGACTAATGATTTATGGCAGCAATGTCTAAGAAAGGGAAGGCTTGGTTGCCCAGATACTCCTGCTGCAAGTACAGGTGCAAAGAAAGGCAAAAAGAAATAAATTCCTGTCTTGTCAGACTAAGGTCAGTGTGACCTCACAGAGATCATTGAGACTTGTTGGGATGAGATCTGTGACTGGCTTGTGGCTCAGGAAGGGTGAGGGAAAACACAACCTCACGGGATGACCCCATGGGGGAAGGAGGACACTGAAGCAGTGGGGGCAGATGTGTCCACTGGACAGCCTAGTAAAAGAAAGGCATAGTCCTTTGGTTAGATGGCAAACCAAGTGTACGTTTGATGATATCAGGAACATTTGGGCAGGACACTGCATCACTTCTTGGCTTGGGCTGCCTCGATGATGCTTAATTTTCTAAAAGGTGTGGGAATGGCAGAGAGCTGCTTTCTTTAACAAATCTGGCTGATTGATCTGCTGATCAATCAACCAATCAGTCAGTCAACATTTATTAAGTGCCTACTGTGGGTCACACAATAGTAATAGCAAGGTAAAAAGGAGTAGTCCCTGCCCTCAAAATTTGAGGAGGGACACAGCCAGGAGCCAACACATACCATGAAGTTATAGACAAAGGAGATTCAAGGGGATGGGAGGAAGGCTTCATGTGGAATCTGGTGCTGAACTAGACCTTGGAAAAAACCAGGGGTGGGGGAGGGGGGCCTTCTGGGCATGGGAGAGGGACCTCTGCAGAGTCAGGGGTGGGAGAATATGGAGGAAAATGTCTCTGTGAGGGAGCCCCCTCCCTTGTGGAGTTTCTGATGCAGAAAAACAGGAAAACAGAATGTTCCAGGTCCCATGGCCTGGGGCGAGCTAATTTCAATGGTCAGGAAGAGGTCGGGAGCATCTCCTGGAGAAAATTGGATGGTGAAAGTTGATTTGGGAGGACTGGGAAGCTTAGGAGAGAAATGCAATGACTAACAGCTGCCTCTTTTTCTTCCCAGCATCTCCAAGTCTGCGACCCAGAGGTCTCCATCCGTTGGCAGGTGGTTGACAAACGGATCCCACTCTATGCAAATCACAAGGAGATCCTCCAGAAGGCCTCTGCCCTGTTTGGTGCCTATTACTAAGGCCAGACATGCTCTGGCATTGGAGGACAGCAGAGGGCAAGGCTCTTGTTGACCAGAAATGAGCCGTCTGGTCCAATGATCTCCATATTTGACATGATGACAAAGATGTTCACCCTGACTCAGCCTCTCTGGACTCACTGTTATTCCCTTAGAGGTGAAAATGAGACTCCTGATGGATATGGGCCACCAACCTGGATCAGATGCCAGCAGAAGTATCAGGACCTACCTTGGAGTGCCAGCCTTGACCTCTTCCTTGCCTTACAAGACTGACCAGAAGGCATTGATGGTGGTGCTGGGTTGTGGGGAAGGGGAGAAGTCTTAAGAGCCAGGCCTGGGGTGAACAACAGGGAGAGCCAGAGACTTGTCTCCTCTTCCAGGGATAAGCTAGGGTCATCAGAGGAGATGCATGTCCTTTCTTCACCATCTTCAGCCCCCAGGGAGAGGCTTACCTGAGAGACCCACTGGTTTCCAGCCTATGCCGTCCTTCTGTTCTGTTCCATAGCATCTTCCCTGTCCCTGTCCAGGACCCTCCAACTGCTGCTTATCTCTATGTCCCCATGAAATTGCCCCCTGAACCTCTGGCTATAACTGGGACTTAGCATGGAACTACCCCCCGCCCAGGCACCCACCCCCCCCAGTGAAGTCTCGGACCTAGAAAAGCTCACCTGTGGTCTGGGGACATTCTCCATCCACAGCAGGTGCCAAACTCTCATCCACAAAGAGTGTTCCAGGGATTCATAGGATCACCAGGACGGGTTGTCCCCACAGGAGAGACCAGATCCTGAGGGTCTTAACAATGGCTCTCAGTGTTTGTTAGTGTCTTCTCCTGGCATGCCATTGCCAAGTGACTCTGAGGATGGGGGCCTGGTAACAGATGTGACATTAAACCTGCTCACTCGCTCCTCCTCACTTACTGTTGCCCTGCTCTGTTTGAGATAACTTGTATTTGCTGAGGATATGGGCTTGAATGGGGGATGGGGTGTCCTTGAACTTCTGTAGACTCAGTGTCCTGGAGGTAGCAGATGTCAGGATAACCAGGGGTCACAGGCTTGTAGATCTTTGTGCCTCATTCACTTCCTGCCCACCTCCAAGTTTATCCTGCAGTAGAACTACTCCACGGGCCTAACTGATGTGACTCCAAAGAGATAAATCAGGGGCATTCTGGTCCCTGGGGTCATGCATAGTTCTTTCTGAATCCTGGAGCTCTTCTTGGGAATCCCTTCCTCCTTGAGGTCTGATATTCTTTCTCCCCCCAAAAACAACTATGTTGAAATCAGGGAATTCTGGCCTCTCAGCTCATCCCCACCATGCTGCCATGATCCAGTATCATTCCTAGAACATTTCCCCTTGTCCATCACATGACCCACATTCCAGCTCAGATGTCTCTTCCTACCTGGCCAAAGTCCCCTCAGGCCTGGATGTCCCTTCTCTTGCTCAGTGGACCCTAACAGCTGCTCCAAGCTCAGAGTCTCATTGTCAGCTAGAGGTGTAGGTGGGAAGGTTATGACCACCACATTGGTGTGGACATTCCACTGGTACTTAGAGATCAGGGAGAATCAGGGCTAGATAAATAGAGGCTGGAAAGATTTTTCAGTACTGAGAAGAACCAAAATGTTATGGATTTATGTGGTCCTTCAGTACTTAGAAGCCAGCACTTTGGGTCAGTACAGGTCTCATCTCTGTTAGTGTGGCTCCATAGCCTGCTCTGACAGCATAGATGAGATCCTATGGGATGCTGGGGCTGGGCTAACCTAGGGAGGAGATCTGCAGTTATCTGGACTGTCCTTGTCAGGCAGACATATAATGGGTCATAGGACTCTTGCCTAAAGCTTCCTCAGAGAAGTATCAACTCTGAGAGGTTTTATTCCCCTGCCAGGGCTGTTGAGAGCCCCCAGGACACCAGCCTTCCCACCAGGAAGAGGCCTCAGAGGAGGGATCTTGTTATCTAAGAATGAAACAATTTCTAAGTAACCAAGAATATGCTCATACATCCAGTAAGAAGGGGCACCAGGTCATGGGGGATGTGTCCCATTGATTGTTAAGGAAAATGAGCTTGTAGCACCTTTATCCATGATATGGGGGATAGGGATGCAACTGACTTGATAAGAAGATGCAAAGCTGAGAAAGAATAGCAGCTAACACACCAGTCTGGAGGATCCATCCTGGGAAGATGTTCCTCCTGGGCATGAGAACCTATCCCATGTTACCTCCCAAGCATAGTTGATTCTACAAACTCGAGGGAGGCTAATTTCTCAGTGGGAGCTAAAGTTATAGGAAAGATGGGCCTGTGATTACCCAAGCCCTCCAGGAACAGGAATCTGCCAACTTCCTGGAACAGATTCACATCTCATTGGCTCTGGCCATGAGCACAAATCCACAGGGGAACCACCTCAGTCTACCTTCTAGAAGAGACAAATCTCCTAACTTCCCCCATCCAGGCCACTAGGAGCCCTGGATTGCTCTTTTCCCAAGGGACTCTGTGTAAGGATGTCTCAAAGTCCCTTCCAACTAAGATAGATGGTTCTAAGCTTTGAAACAATATTAGGAAGACAATGAACATGTTGAGTGTGAGCAGTTGTGGAGGTCCAAAGGAGTAAGAACTTCATGGAACTTCTCCCACCTGGGTGGGGGGGTGGAGATACAGACCCTTCTACTAGGCCCCCTGAGTCACCCTCCAGAGTTCTCCCTGGGAAATTCCTCAGTTTAGTGAGCTCATCCCTTTGCTTCAGGCCTGCTTCCTGATCTGTCTCTCATCTTTCTTCTCCCACTATTCTACAGTACCATGATGAGAGATCCCTCTCTTTACAGAGTGGGAAATTGAGGCTCAAAGAGACAAAGTGGCCTATACTGGTCACATAGATAGCATCTGAGGAGAGATTTGAACTCGGGTCTTCCTGGCACCAATCAAAGGCTTGTCCTCTACACTGTGCAGTCTGTAGTTAATTCAAGGAAGGGCTGCTTAACCCTTTTATTCCTCTAGTGAAGCCTGTGGGTTCATTTTTAAAATGCATAAAATAAAATATACAAAATGGGCTTATAAAGGAAAACAGACATTGAAATATAGATATGACAATGTGTAGAAAACCAACTTCTTCAGCTTCACATTAAGAACCCCTGACCTAGCCCATTGCCCTCCTCCTTTCACAGAGGGACCTGGGGTGGGGAGGGGCGGCCATCACCATAGCCATATTAGTTCCAGAGATGGTCTGAGTGACCTGACCTTCAGTCCAAGGCTCTTGTCCCTCCCAACACTTCTTGCTCCTTTCCAGATCTGAGAGCCCTCCATACTTGCTGACTTGGCTTCCTGTGCTATCTTTGTGGCCCCAAGATTTCATTTCCTCTTCCTCCAAATCTCTAACATTAATTCAACAAATAGATACTTATAAAATTTCAGTTCTTGAAATGTTCACTATTAGAGATTAATTATTTCAGCTAAAGTATTAAAGCAATAACACTTTAAATCCATAACACGTTAAAGGGGCAAGGCATCACAGTGGATAGAGCACCAGACCTGGAGTTCAGGAAGGTTCAGCTAGTGAGTCTCTGAGACCAGATTTAAACTCCTGTATGACCCTGGGAAAGTCACTTAACCCTATTTGCCTCAGTTTTCCCATCTGTAAAGTAAGCTAGAGAAGGAAATGGCAAATTAATTCAGTATCTTTGCCAAGAAAACCCCAAATGGGATCATAAAGAGCTGGATATGACTGAAAGTAACTGAACTGATTACAGTTTAAATGTGTCTGGCAGAAATAATAGATCGAATAAGCTATGTATGTCTGGCCACCCTCACTTTAGCCATCAAATAGATTTATTGAAGGATTACAAGTCAGCTCCTCTGCCAGGCCCCGGGGGAGGAAGACCCAGGACAGGTGGGTTTGACTTGAAGACTCAGGAGAGTGAGTCGGGTTCGGGTGGCCCAGTCAGGTGTTCTGGGCAATGTAGAGTAGAGAATTAGGAAGTTTCCAACCTCCTGTTCCTGGGGGGCTTGGGGAACCACAGCTCCTTCTTTTCCTTTGCTTCCTCTGGGAATTTAGCCTCCCTCTAATTTTTGAATAAACCATGCTTGGGAGACAAGATGGGATAGGTTTTCATGCCCAGGTGGTACATCCTCCCAGGAAAGTGCAGGACCCGTTCCTCCAGATCTCTGAACTTCTCAGGCTAAGCTACAACCAGTTCCCTTTTGTCAACTTTCTGTGTAAAAAGCCCTTAATGTTCCAGACTGGAGACTTGCAGTTCAGACCTGGGAGTAGCTTTGTGTGGCAATCTTCATTGCCTCTCAGTGGACTCTAAATAAAGAGATTTATCAGTCAGACTTGAGAGTCTGGCCTAACAAGTCCCCTCCTTGTATTCTGGGCAAGGCCCTTCAGCACCGCGGTCAGCGCCAGAGCCTGTGGTTTCCCTGGGAGCATATCCAAGCAGAACATAGTCTCAGCTAAGGTTGATGGTCAGCACCCCACTTAGAGTGGGGTCCACGCTCTGGTCACCACCCCTTCCCACACAGCTTCTCACAGCTGGGCTCTATTAGCTGGAGTGTAAACACCTTGAGGGCAGGGGTTATTTTGTTGCTGTCTTGATATCCCCAGGGCCCAGTCCAGGGTCTGGTATGAGTCTTGGTTGGTTGATTCACTGTGTTGTCAGTCCTAGAAAGGAAGGCAGCTTGAACCCTGAAAGCTGCCTCAGTTAGTTCCCTGGACAGCTCATCATTTAGTCCATGCTTTTAGCCCATTGGCCAGAACATACACAGTAAGAGCTTAATAAGTGCCTGTTGACTGAGCACCGATTGGATGACCAATGTTAGACTAGGTCCTGGGGGTGAGGTGGAAGTGTGTCTCCTGGTCTTGAAGAATTTATAATCCCTTGGTGGAGGCCAGGCATAGACACAAGTTCCAAGGGATAGGATTTGAAGACCCCAGCTTCATTGTCAAGTCATCTCCACTTGGGCAACAAAAGTAATAGATTGAGTTAAGGCCAGTCCCAGGGGAATTTCTGGGAGATGGAACACACTCTGGATCTGTACCTTCCTCCCTCACTGCATCCCTTTTGGGTTGGCTTTGCACTTGCTTCTCCTTGAGGCCAACTCATCCCCATGTTCTTACCCTCCTGCTGTCACTTGGTAACCATTGCCCCACAAGCATCTCTTCAAGCTTCTTCCTTTGCTTTCTTTTTGTGGTTGCCAATTAACCTGGAGTTTCCCACCATCTTTGGAGAAGTTACAGCCCATCACTGGTGAGGTCATGGGATGCAAGAGCAGCAAGGAGGCTGCACCCAAAGTAAGACCCTACTTGAGTTGGGTGACTTCAGGCAAGTCCCATGATCTCTCTGGACTAGTTTCCTGACTTGCAAAAAAGGGGGACTGGACAGAGAAATCTGTCAAGAGGGCTGCTCTGAGTGGAGCCAAAACACATCTCCCTCCTCCTTCCCCCTCCCACTTGAGTGTGAGCTTCTTTCAAGGAGAGATTATTTCATCACTTCTCTGCATCCCCAGTGTCTCAAAGAGTGCATGCCTGACAGATGTACCATTAGAGTGGAACATCCTAGCCAGGCTGGCATGAGGAGATAGTGGTCAGAGCTGTGTGGGTGGGTCAGTTCTATATTAAAGAGGTTAGACTAAATTATCTACAGAATAGCTGCTCCTTTAGTCAGTAACTCATCACTACATCCTCTCCTGAGACCTATTGTTCTAGATAGATGTGTGTGTGTGTGTGTGTGTGTGTGTGTGTATGAGAGAGAGAGAGAGAGAGAGAGAGAGAGAGAGAGAGAAAGAGAGAGAGATGGGGAGAAAGACACACACACACACGCACATGAATGCACACACAGAGGCTGAAAGAATGAGTTACCATGTCATACCAGTTCAATGATTGGAGGGAGACATCCTAACCAGGCTGACATGATAAGACAGTGAGCTGTCAGAGCTGTGAGGGTGAGTCAGATCACATTAAAGAGGTTAGACCCAATTAGCTACAGAAAAGCTCTTCCTTCAGTCAGTGACTCATCACCACATCCTCTCCTGAGATCTATTGTTCTAGATGGATGTTTGTGTGTTTCTGTGTGTGTGTGTGTGTGTGTGTGTGTGTGTGTGTGTGTGTGAGAGAGAGAGAGAGAGAGAGGGAGAGAGAGAGAGAGACAGAGACAGAGACAGAGAGAGAGAGAGAGAGAGAGAACGAGAAACAGAGACTGAAAGAGTTACCATGCCATACCAGTTTGGAAACAGGGTATACAAGCCAGGCTGGGCACTGAGAGAAGTCAGAGGCAAGCATGGGAAAAGGGTAGCTGGGCAGTTTCATAAAAATTGATATTAAGTAAATTATGAGAACCAGTCGGCCAATCTATTGGTTATCATCCACTAGCACATCCCGGCAGCCTGGCAGTCAAAAAACATAATTATGAAAAGGAAAAAAATACTAAAAGGCTCTCTGCCCTGGCCAGTCTCAGCTTCAGGAGCCAGGTGGGGGAATCCCTCGGCCTCCATGGGCCTTCCTATGCCTCCCTCTGCCTGGTCAGCAGGATGGCCTCAGGTATAGGACAAGATGTGTGACTTTAGATAGTTTGTTTCACTCGACTTCCCTGTTCAAGGCGGGATGCGGAGAGGGTGAGGACCAGGAGGAGGAGGTCATAAGAAGTAGCTAGAACATTTTACAAATACACAAAACGAATCTTGGTCAGGGACTCCAAGCCAAAGGACAATTTCATTACTGCTTTATTAGATTTCACAGGTATTAAAAAGAAACCCAACTACAGATCTGAAGGTAACAGCTTTTTACACAATTTTCTTTTTGTTCTTTATATCTTGAAATGTTTGTGCTCATTGGTGATTGTTTAATTTCTAATAAAAAGAGATTAAAATGAAAGAATGACTAGACTGTCAGGCTCAGAGTTAGGCATCCAGCCTAAATAGCTTGCTCTCTCAATGACCTTGGACCAGTCACTTCCCTCCCTGAGCATGAGGAGAACAAGATGAGTTTGGAAAGGTTTTGGCAAACTTAAAATTGCTGGCCACTGTCACCTTTTATTCTTATGTATCTGTCTCTGTGAAAGACACTTGGGTTATAAGAGGATTTTAAGAAACATTTTCTGATCATAAGAAACTTTAAATTCACCTGTTCCCTTTGTCTTCTCCAATTGAGCCAAGTTCTCAGAATGAGATGACTAAGAATATCTCTCCCAAGAGGAATTCTTTTTGCGAATTGACAATGAATCAGCAAATTGGCAAGAATGATCATAGATGGAGGACAGCTGCAGGGTACTATAGTGCAGAGTGCTGGGCTCAGAGTCAGCAAGAGTCATCTCCCCTAGTTCAAATCTGACCCTGAGAAAAGTCAACTAACCCTGTCTGCCTTGGTTTACTCATCTGGTAATGAGCTGGAGCAGGAAATGGCAAGCAATTCCAGTATTTCTGCCAAGAAAACCCCAAATGAGGTCATGGAGAATTGAACTGAAACAACTGGACAATAACAATTGTGAAGGAGTGAGAGAAAGCCAGGCACACTCATGGTGAAGCTGTGAAGTGGTCTAATTACTCTGGAAAGCCATCTGAAATTATATAAAGAAAGTGAATCAAATTGTCCGTATTCTGACCAGAGCTGGTCACATACCAAGGAGGTCCCATATATAAGATACTCATTAGCAGCACTTTTCGTGTTGAAGAACTGGAAATGACATAGATACCAATGAATTGGGAACTGCCTGAACATGGAATGTAATGAAATCCTGCTGTAATGTATGAATGAACAAGATGAATACAGAGTAGCATGAAAAAAAGTTTATATGGACTGATTCAAAGTGAAGTCAGCAGAACCAGATGCAATGACTGCAGTGTTCCAGGGAGCACTGTGGAAGAGGAATGAGAAAGCAAAATTTCTCCACCAACTTGCTTAAGATTCTTTTAGACTCATAATGTTTTGCCCTTCATTTTTTTTTTTTTTTGCAAGGCAATGGGGTTAAGTGGCTTGCCCAAGGCCACACAGCTAGGTAATTATTAAGTGTCTGAGGCTGGATTTGAACTCAGGTACTCCTGATTCCAGGGCCAGCGCTCTATCCACTGCTCCACCTAGCTGCCCCTTGCCCTTCATTTTTGAAGAAGAACAGGACATCAAGGAGGTGATGCCATGATAAGCATGTGAATTGGATTTGTGTGAGGGGGTGCTGTGCTAAGTCTCCACTCTCACTCTTTCCTCCAGAGTCAGCTGGGTCCAGTGGCCAGATAGGAATCTGGAGATGGACCTGGATGCAGAGAAATCAGAGTTAAGTGACTTGCCCAAGGTCACACAGCTAGTAAGTGGTTAGTGTCTGAGGTCAGATTTGAACTCCCATCCACCTGAATCCAAGGCCAGTGCTCTATTCACTGTACCACCTAGTTTTAGATTCATAGCAGCTCTTCATTGAATCTAGACTTGGTTCTTCATGTTGTTTGCCTTTCATCCTTGAAGAAGACCAAAATGATATCACAACTTCAGGGTCAAGGCGCAATGTGTGCTAATCAGACCAATATGAGCTGAGAAGGCTCCACCACAGATCAGATACAACTAGATAGAAACACTTGGAGTACATTCCCTAAATTTGCTTATTTCATGTTTCTTTCGAGTTCCTGTATTTCTTCTTTGTTCATACAGCATAGAGACTTCTTTGATGCGGAGATATGTGTCAGCATCTGCCACGTCTCATAATAGATTCCAAAGTTCTTTAGAGAGACCTTGAGAGTGTCCTTGTACCACTTCTGACCACCCTGTGAACACGTAGCATGTGTGAGTTCTCTGTAAAATAATCTTTTAGGCAAATGTACATTTAGTATTCGAACACCATGGCTAGCCCATTTTGGTAGAATTTAAATGCTTGCCAGATCAGTTTGAGAGAGGACCTCAGTATCTGGCACCTTATCTTGTCAGGTATCTTCCCAAGACAATTCAAATGGAAGTGATTTCAGTTTTCTGTCATGGTGCTGGTAGGCTGTCCAGGTTTCACAGGCCTACAACAGTGAGGTCAGCACAATGGCTCTGTAAACCCTCAGTTTGAAAGTCAATCTAATATCATTCTCTTTGGAGCCTCCCAAACACTGAGTTAGCTCTGGCAATGCATAAAGCAACCTCCTCATCATCTATGTGGAAATCTCTGGAAAATATCCTGCAAAGGTTAAGTGAACTTATCCACAGTCTTCAACATTTCTCCATTTGCTATAACCAATGGTTCCACTTATGAATAGAGTGGTGCTGGCTGGAAGAGAATCTCTGGTTTCTTGGTGTTGATTATTAAGCCAAAACTAACAATCAACAATTAATTCATCTATACTTTGTTACATCTCAGCTTCAGAGACTACACAATTATCTGCAAACAGAAAATCATGCACCAATCTCCCTTCACTTTAGTCTTGGCTTGTAGCCTTTCTAACCATCTTCATCCAACAGTCAGATGCTGTCAAGGTGTCTATGGACAGAGTTCCTTAGGAATGCCAGGACTGAAACACTATCTGATTTGTTTATTTGTCAGTGTCAGTACAATCTGGGTTGAGAAGATAGTGAGAAAATAATAAAATAATAATAAACAGCAGCTAATATTGATGTAGCATTTTCTATGTGTCTGGAAAGTGGGCTAAGTGCCTTCCAATTATTCTCTCATTTAATCTTCATAAGAACTCTGGAAGGGAAGTATCCTCATTTTACAGATGAGTAGACTGAGACAAATAGGTGAAGTGATTTGTTCAGTAAGTCCAGAAGTGATTTGGCTAGTAAGTCTGAGGCTGGATTTGAACTCAGGTCTTTGTAATTCAGACCCTGCAATCTGTCCACTGGGTCCCTAGAGGGACATACTTTCATAAGGGGAAGCAGAGCCCTGAAGACCAGAAAGAATAATTCTCATGATGGCTAGAGACCCCAGGACCCTAAGTTGTAGTTGAGTTCCCTTGTTTGGTGGGCATAGGACTCTGAGAGTTTTTCCCCTTCTCCTGAGTGGTCCAAATACTTACTCAGTGTTTTGCTGGGATGGGGTAGCAGAGCTGGGGAAGGAGGAGATGGGGACCTAGATCTACTCACATGATTGATTTAAAGAAAGTCATCGTGCAGCTCAGTACTGCCCATGCCCAAGCATCCACCAGTCAGCATGGGCACTGTCCTATGAGAAGTGGTAGCCAAGTACTCAGTAAGCAGATGACTTTGCTCCAAGTTCTCAGAAGTCTGATTAAGGGGAGGATGAGATTGCAACTGAGGATATTTTTTTCTGCTTTAGGGACTTGGTTCTGAAAGGTGATGAGGAGCTCACTTCCACCATCCATGCATCTGTTGCTTTGGCATTTTACTTCCCTTTTCTCTAATTTATCCCTGGCCATTGAGATGAGTGACTGAAACAAGCCTGAATGTGGAGAGAATGGACATGGCAAGTGTGGGGTTGAACCCATACGTGATATATCATGACTGACACATCTTCCCAGACACTGAGTCAGAGAAGTGATGACAGACACAGATGGGTTTCTGGGTAATCTGCATTCCTGACCCCAGTGCTGAGCAGCTAGAAGGTGCATAATAAATGTTTATTAGTTGATTGAGTGACTGACATCCAAACTGTTATACAAATTGCAGAAAAAATATCTATGTGCAGTGAAGGAACATGGTGACCTTTGGCACCCATAGACCAGTGACTTGGACTTGGAAAAAAAGATGTTAGATGACTTAAATGCCTCCATTTTCCACTTTTACTCTCTTTTCCTTTGTATTCTGGAACCATCTAAGTGAACTCAATCCCATGAACATTTATTAAAGATCTACTATGTGCCAGTGAGGGATACAAATAAGAAAAAAGGAAAACAGTCCTGCTCTCAAGGAGCCTACAGTCTAGGGGAAGGAGTTTAAAATGGGGAGAGAGTAGGAAGGATTGAGGTATGCCCTGGCTGTTCTGTGAAGCTGGGACCAATGAGCTGAAGGTGAAAGGTGGAGAAGCTGCCCTTTGGGAAGAAGAGCTGGAAGCAGGAGAGTTCTTCACCTTCATCCCACCCATCAGAGGAAGAGGAGGCTGAGGAAAGCAGGGAGGTTTGTGGAGTGTCAGCAGGAAGGTCCCAGTCCTCCTGCTCCAGATCTGATCCTAAAAATGGCCAGGAGTGAGACCTTTGGAGGTGATCTGGGCTTTCATCCCCAGAGGACCAGAGTGCTCCCAAGGCTGGATCTTGGGTGGGGCCCTGACCATTCTGCTTACACATGATGCATCCTGGGGTCCAATGAGGATCACTGAATAAACAAGTATCCCCCAGGTCTTGATGCCTCAGACCTCTCAGACTCCTCAAGGAAGCCAAGGATCTGGGCAGTGGAGAAAAAGCTTCTTGCTAATGATGGATGACAACTAACTGATCTGGGTCTGGATGGCAAGGGTGTCCATAGGCTGACACATCATGGGTTTTTCTTCTGGGTGCCAGGCAGGGTCAGGTAGGGATGATTGTGATTGAGCTCCTCAGGCTTGGGGCTGGGGAAGGAAGGGAGGAGGCTCCTGTGGAGATGAAAATCCAGAATTCTATCTAGATGAAGGGCAGAGGGCACCAGAGGGAGCCTTGAGAAAATCACATTTGAGGGCAGGTAGCTTTGGGAAAATGCAGAGCTTTGTAGGATGGGGGAAGACTGCCTCAGCTTTTAGGGGCCTCCAAACTCTGGGGAGAAAGGAGCGGGGCTTGTGGAGGGATGAAAGGGAGACTTTATAACTTTATAACCTTCCAATATCAACCTGGGATTGTGCCAAGCAAAAGTGGCAGCCCCTCCCCCCTTCCCTGCTCAATTCCCTCATCAGCAAACATGAAGCAAGCACCCTCTGCACCCTGGACCCTGGACCAGAAACTAAAAGGGGTGCTAGCACCATGCCCGTTTGAGGGGAGAGGAAGGCGGAGCAGCAGCAGCGGGCCACGACTCCCCCTACCCCCCAGACACCTGGCAGCAGCTCCCCAGTGATGGGCTGAGGGAAGGGCTGGAAGTGCTCCCCCCAACCCCAGGAATCTCCGTGTTACCTTGTTAGCAGACCCGGCAATGGCCCCCACTGCCTCATGGGTGGGGCTGCCTGTCTCCAGGGCCCATCCTAGAGCTCAAGCCAGAGCAGGCTGGCAGCAGGCAGAGAAACCCCCCTTCCCAGGGACCTCTTGAGAATCCGCTACCATTCTCTGAGCAGAACCCCGACCATGAGAGCGAGGATTCCCACCGGGAGAAAACGAGAGAGAGAGAGAGAGGCTTCCCAGCTTGGGAGCCCAAGAGTTGGGGTCCTTCTGAACCCCAGGTTCCCTGGAGCCATAGGATGGACCCAGGAGAAAGAGGTAAGCTGGGGACCCCCAAGATGGATGAGGGTGGAGATGAAGGCGGGAGGGAGAGGTGGGAAGGCTGAAGGATGGCTGCAGAAGTCCAATGACAGCCAGGGCGGGTCCTGGTCAGGAGGGAGGGGGAAGTTGGGGTGGAGCCCATGAGAGGCAGGGGGCCCCGTCTCGTGGCAGGGTGGGGCGGAGTGGGAGAGCGCTGGCGCTCCCAGAGCCTGGCAGCTGGCAGCCCCTGCCCTCCCGAAGGGAGGCAGTCAGCCCTCCAGCTCAGCTCAGCCCTCCGGGGAGACGACCTTCCGTCAGCTTTGGTTTGACAGGTGAGTGAGTATGGCAGGTTGGCAGTGACTCTGGGACATATCGGGGAGGGACGGGCACACACACAGGTACACCCAGATTTGTGCTCCTCTGTCACACGGATCACACACTCTCACTCACGCGTACACATGCCCCCCCCTCCACACCCAGGCTGGCTCTTCTGTCTCTTCCCTGGGCACCCTCCCCGCCCCAGCAGCCCTAGTGGCTCTGCCAATGTTCTCCTGGCATGGTTCCAGCAACCTTGCCCAACACCTGCCTCAGGGGTGGAGCTGCTAGGGAGGGCAAGGCCTGGGCTCCTTCCTCTTTTGTTCTTAGAGTAGTAGGTAGGAACCTGGGCAGCAGGTTCCCGGGGAAACATCTAGGCTTTCTTGTCCCCAGTGTGGGTGACCCTGGGGGGTCTGGTTGCTGCAAGGTCGCCTCTGAGTGACAGACATGAGGAGGCCACTCCTGACTGTTTACAGGTCCCCAAGGGAAAGTTTTCTCTAAGCTGGCCTCCACCCCCCAATTTCAAAAGTAAACAGGAGCCTGCTGAGTAGAAAGCTTGGATCAGATCTCTATGGGGTTGGGGTAGCCCCTTGTTTTTGTTCAATTAACAAGAGCTTTATTCAGCCTGATTCTTGGGACCCTGGACCTCGAACCAAAAGGGCCCCTAAGAGGCCAAGGAATTCAAACCCCCTTGCTTAAGACTTGCAGAGAGCCAGTGACTTGGCCAAGGTCCTAGGGCTGGAATGCAGGTCCCGTCTCCAAGCCCACTGCAATTTTCCACCATCCTAGGTGCCTCAGAGAGACCCAAGGGCTGAATTTAATTTCCAGATTGCCCAAGGGCTTAGCAGGAGCCTGACTCAGCTTGACGTGAAGCAGTGACCAGCTGAGCAGATCTTTCCAGCAGAAAGACTCTGCTGGTCGGTGCCTCCCCTCTCTGCCAGCCATGAAGCCCAGAGCATCCCATGGGCCAGGCAGCCCCACCTTGCCACTCCCTATATAGATTCAGGCTCCATCATGAACAGTCCCCGAAGTTCATTTGGTACTGTCCACACTCTCCTCCCCTCCCTCTCTCCTTCTTCCTCTCTGTCTTTGTCTTTTAAGGATTGGTGTGGTGCATTTGGGGACCCAAGAGAAGCTGGGGAGCCTTCTGTTTCTAGGGTATCCCTGACCTGAGACTGATGGAAAATAGGCTGAGAGGAGATTGATCAACTCTGGGAAAGACCAGTTACTATGCTGGCCCTAAAGAGCCCTTCTATAAAGTGATCAGAATGCTTCAGATGGGGGCAGATCTTTGCCCTTTGGTGCTAGTACCCCCCAGGGGGACTTTCTTCCTCTTCCTGCTCTACCTCTCCCTGGGCACCTCCTGCCCCCAAAATTGCCAGTGCTCAGATGGCAGTGGTCTGATGACTGTCCATTGCAGTTCAAAGAACCTCAAGGAAATCCCTGGGGACATCCCCAAGAACACCGTCTTCTTAAAGCTTAATGCCAATCAGCTCACTCAGATCCCAAGCCATGCATTCTCAGGCTTGACTCTCCTGCAGGAGCTAGATTTATCCCAGAACACGATTGAGAAGTTGGATGTGGCAGCCTTCCAGGGCCTGTCCAGTGGCCTCAGGTTGCTGGACCTCTCCCATAATCATCTCCAGAGCCTTCCCAAGGAGGCCCTAGTCAAGTTGAAGGCCAAGATCCGCCTGGCACATAACCCTTGGCATTGTGAGTGTGCCTTGCAGGAGGTCCTTTGGGAGCTGAAGTTGGATCCCGTGTCAATCAATGAGATGGCCTGCCAGACGTCCGTGCGGGAAGAGGCCATAGGAAAGCCACTGGTACAAGTCCTTGATTCAGGAGCGAACTTCTGTAGCTCCCACCACAAGACCACGGACATTGCCATGTTCATTACCATGTTCGGTTGGTTTGCCATGGTCATCACCTACATCATACACTATGTGCGGCAGAACCAGGAAGATGCCAGGAAGCACCTGGAGTACCTGAAAAACATCGACCCTGGCCCCCTGGCCATGGGCGGTGCCCCCAGTACAGCCCTGGAGCTGGAGTGACCAGGGGTTCCCAGACTTTGCCTTGAGCCTGGGCTGAGGTGGTAACAGTCACATTGCCAGCAGGCTGCTCTTTAACTCACTTCTTCTAAAGGTGACCCGGATCATCCACGTCTGAGTATAGACCTCCCAGAGGCCTTACGGAGGAGCTGGAGATGGCCGGTGAATTTGGGGAGGAGGCTGATTTGGAGGTCTTTGCTTGCTGAGGTGCCAGCCCTTTAAAGCTCAGAGCTCTTAAGGAGATGAATGAGGGAAGGAATCTTGTGGCTGCTCCTCCAGCTGGAAGGGACCTGGGGGTCATCGAGTCCAACCCACTTGGAAAATGTTGGGGTTTTTCTTCCATTTATGCTCTTCTGTGCCTTATGGGTCCAACAAAGAGTGTGCCTTGTTTTTTTTTTTATTCACCAAAAGCCAAGAAGGAGGTGTCCCACTCTGGACTCTACTGCTCAGTCTGCTCACTTGAGATGGGGCTGTGCTGCCTGGGAGAGAACAGCTGCCCTGGGAGCTGTCTACCAGGAGAAAGCCCAGATACAGTACATGATGTTTGTCCTGCAGCAATCTTGGCTCCCTGCAGCATCCTGGATCCCTGAGCGCTTGGGGCTGCTGGGATGAGTTGTGCTGGTTATGGGGCTACAGGGAGGGAAGCCCTCCAAAGGACCAGCTATTTATCACGTATGGACCAGCAAATGGAGAGTGAACCAGAAGGGCCTCGGGTGGCTGATGTGGGGGCGGTCACCTCCTTTATACATAGATGTTGCATGGATTTAGGGTGACACCAAGACCAATGAATGAATCAGGGTAAGACCTGTGGACTCAGAGGCTACAAAAACACAGGATGAATAAAGAAACACGCTTCTGTATTCTAATAAATCAGACCAATCAGACCAACTACTCCTTCAAAGTGTGTCCAAAAAATAAAATTAAAGCCCAGCAGACAGTGAGGGCCAGGAAGGTGGTAGAACAGAAGGGCTACAGGGAAGGAAGGGGGGGTAAGGGGAAAGAGAGCAGGAGGGTGGGTAGGCAGGAGGGCAGTCCCCAGGTGAGACTGGTGTAATCAAAATTCATTGGTGCCATCTTTGGAAGGAGGAGATATATAGGAAGACCAAGCTCCCTTCCTGAATTGCAAGTGGTGTCCTAGATGCCAGTCCCAGCTGCTAGGTTACTGAGGCATCACCTGATGTCTCTGGGGTTGAGTGAGGGCCCGATTCCATAAGCAGATTGGTCTGGGCCCAGAGGGACCCATCACCAAAAGGTATGAGCAGAAACACCTGAAGGCTAAGGAAGGCACCTTGTCCTTGGCCAGGGGATAATCTTCACTCACTTCCTTTGAACTTGGAGGCCACTGCCCCTTTTTAAGACACAGTAGCACCATCCTAAGATTTCTATTTGGCTTCAAGAGACACAGATAGCAGAGAGAGACAGGCAATGAACTGGCTTCTCCGGGGCTTTCCATGGTACTGGCTATTCTGCCTCCAGTCCATTCAGAGTCCTGAAATGTAAAGGGGCTACACCAAGGAACCTCTCTCTTTTTTGGCAAGTCCTTTGGGGGCATTTAGTGGACATTGACCTGTCCCCTCCCATCTCACTGCTGAGACCTGGACATGGGAGGGCAACTTCATAGATGGGGAAATGGGGAGGCCTCACGTGAGCTTCTTTTAAAAGAAGAAATAACCACACACCCTTCTTACTCACCAACAGGTTTGTACTCCCATCCACACACTCAGGACAGCACTGCTGGGAAATGGAGCACTGGTCTGAAACCCCCTGGGGGGGCAGCAGTGTCAGAGCCATTCCAGAAGGGGAGGGGTACAATGGCCAGGGAGTGGTCTGAGTCCCTGCTGGTGACTGCCTTCAAGATGGAAGCCTTGGACATCCAGGTAGGAAGGGAAAGTGACTGAGGCACCAGAAGGGCAGGAGCTTGGTGTGGCTGGGCCTGTCCTACCAGAGGAGAGATCAGCCTATGGTCTTCTTGGTTCGGCAGGCAGGACCAGAAGTAAGGGGGGCAGAATTAGGCTGAAGCCAGTCAGAACTTTATCCGGCTGAGAACTGACCCCAGATGGAAGGACTCGTCTGGAAAGTGATGGGGTCTCCAAGCAAAGACGGGAGGCTCTTCTGTCAGGGATGCTTCCCTGGGCATTCCTGTTGGGCTGAAGGGCTCTGGGGCCTCTCAGGCCCCCCTTTCCAATTGTTCCAGGGATCTCAGCTGGAATGGGATAGTCATTTCAGTCTGGGGTACATTTTGTTGCTACAGTCTGGTCAAAGGAAACCTTGCTTGGGATGAGGGCAGGGTAGGGGTTCTATTATAGAGGATGTGTTCTGGCTGATCACAGTTAGGCTTGGTATTTTGGGGGATCAGGGCTGCAGCCTCTGACTCCTTTCCTGTATCCCCAGCTTCTCATCCAACTCTCCAGTCCACTCCTGCTGTAGCAGAAATGCTGAACTGCTTGTATTTGTCACCAGGCAGCAATACTGGCAACCTGGTAGAGGAGGGCTTGGCTGGTAGGTCAAGGGTGAGTCCTTGTCCTTTCAGTTGTCAGGGTGGAGGTTTGAGTGGGAAGTCCTTGGTGGAGGGGGGTAACCACTCACCTGACTGTAGGGAGTAGCTTTGTTTGGGGGGAGTTCAATTTCTTTACTAAGGCCAAGGAAATTCAATGAAAGGGCAAAGCGAGCAGAGGCTGGTGTCACCCTCCTCACAGGGACAGCAGGAAACCAGAGGTTGACTCGAAAGGGATCAGTGCTGCCCTCCTCCCCATCAATGTAGAATTTTTAAAAAAGCATAACCCAACTCTCACTAGAGGAGCAGATGAGATAACCCAGAGGGATTGTGGGTTCTACTGCTGCCATTTCCAGGACCCCAACTAATCAGATGAGATCAATGAGTTTTTATAAAAACATAATTACTGAGAACAGTGGTTATAAAACAGTTCCCTGAACCAAGGACATACTCTCCTTTAGAACATACAAGGCTCCTTGGGAGAAGTTCAAACTTGGTATATAATACATTTGGCCAAGGGAGACCTCCTTCTTCCTGACCCTAGAAGTCCTTTTTTTCCTTTGTGAAGATCTTATGAAATTGGCCTTGGGAATGATTCCCATGATTCCAGGCATACAGGCCCATTTTCTATTGAGGAAACTGAAGCAGACAGAGGTTAGGTGACTTGCCCAGCATCCTACTGCTAGGTATTTAAGACACGATTTAAATTGTTTACCTTGGGACCAGAGATCTATCCACTGTGCTACCAAGATGCCTCTAGCACCAAAGGGAGAGGTCAAAGATTCTGAGCATGATGACCTTTATGCTATCATAAATGGAAGGCAGTCAAGGGGTACAATTTCCCTACATGATCAAAATTGGTCCTGTGTTGGAGTGTTGTATCTCTCTGGCAGTTCTCATTAGCTTCCTAACCCTGATGTCTCAGGCAGTGGGGAGCTAATTAACATGCACCCCAGAAAAGGGATGAATTAATGATAGGGGGACTCCATGTAGGGGGATAGGAAATGGCTAGGATCTGGATAGCTTGATGGAAAGAAAATAGTGAATCTAGAAAATAACTCTGCTCACAACACCAAGGAATCCCAGATTCTAAGTCTGAGAAATTAAGATCATACTAGTCAGTGGGAATCCTTTCAGAGCTCTTACTCTCCCAACTGAAAATTTCAGTCTAGTAATCATGGCTTCAGACAATTTCATGCATTCATTCAAGTCTATATTGAATACCTTTTGTGTGCCAGGCCTGGGAATGGGAATACCCAAATCCAACTATTCCTGCCCTCAGACAGCTTATAGTCTATTTATCTATTCAGTTGTCTTTCATATCTGTTTCTCCTCTCACTCATCCTCTAAAGTTCTGGGCCCATATGTCTAGCAAATCATGGGACACCTCCACTTCCATTCAGGAAGAGCCTCACATATGGCACAAGCAAACATTTTTCCTTCCCTTTCCATCAAAGTGTGACTCAATTCCCAACAAGAGTAGATGAACTTACTGAAAAAGTGTGTAGAGAGAGAAGAATGGGGAGCAAAAGGCACAGCTTTGAGTGGAATGTATGAGTGAAAGGGAGGATGTCAGACCAATGAATTTAGAGTCTTGAGGAAGGAGGTTCAAATCTCACCCAGAATATGCCAATGACCTCCCACTTGTCCTCCCTGCTTCCACATCAGTCCAGCCTCCAACCCCCTGTCAAAAAGCTTCCTGAAGTGCAGTTCTGACAATCTCATCCGCCTACCCACAACAGCTCAATGAAAAACTACTCTAGTATCTTTGCCAAGGAAACTCCGTATGGGATCTCAAAGAATGGACACAATTGAAAAATGATTGAGCAACAACAATTTACTCTTCTATTTGACTTATTTAAAAGCCACGGTCACCTCCTTGCCTTCCCACCCTCCCTTCCCTTCCCTTCCTACCTCTCCTTCCTTTGTCTCCCTTCCCCCCTCCCTGAAGTCTTTGGTCTGGTCAAACTGGCTTCTCTCTCTCTCTCTCTCTCTCTCTCTCTCTCTCTCTCCCCCTTGACAGGAAAGGCCCCAATTTCCACATGGAGTTGTTCCTGATACCCCCAACTGTGGGTGTCTCCCATCCTTAAACCACCTTGGGTTTCTTCCTTGTCTACTGGACCGATGATCTCTATTCATGCTGTTTACCCTGATAGGAGGCCATTTTCCTGCTGTATGCCAGGGCATAATGTAGGGGCTTAATAAGTAGTTAGCTGACCATCCCTCATGCTTCAGTGCTTCTCATGGTGGGGGGGGGGGAGAGCAGAGTGACCCCTGGAAAGACTTGCTAGAACCTGGCCCACTTAAAGATAGAGATGCCCAGCCATGCAACTGGCCCAGGGAGGGTGTTTCAGTCTGAGGCAAGATGAGACAGCTATCCACATAGTGGAGCTTCCCAATGATGCTATTATGGCCATTGTGCAGATAAGGAAACTGAGGTTCAGAGAGGTTGTGTGACAGAGTCACAAAGCTAAGAAAATTAAAAAAACAGAAGTGTACTCAGCAGGTCTCTTGGACTCAATCTACAGGTCTCCAACCATTTCTTGATGCCCCTTAGGAGCCTGTCCTTAAAAAGGATCCCAGGGGACATGCTTTTATAAAGCCTTCCCTGGTCTTGGGAAGCGGCTTAAAGTGGGGCTCACCCCCATTTCACAAGGAGCTTCGGCAGGAGCTCAGAAAACTTGGTTCTGTGGCGCCATCTTCTGACAGAAGCAGGGATCTTCTTGAGCTTGAGAAGAGGTTATCAGAGTTAATAGGGAAATTGGGGTCCTCAGATGTCACAAACTCTTGGATTTCTGAGAGTGCATCGAGTCCAACCCACTCTACAGAGGGGGAAACTGAGCCCCAGGGAATAGAAGGGACTTCCCAGGGAAGGTCTATCCTTTGGAGTCAGCCAGGGGCATCATCTGTGAAGGGCATAAGATGATTTATTACTGGAGCAAGGGGCTGGCCTCAGTGGAGGCAGAATAGAGAGCAGTCTGTATGGGCAGGGCAATGGGAGGGGTCCCAGGATGGCTCACTCTGCCCTCTGCCCTCTGCCCTCTCCCCTCCACACTTTCTTTATTGGCTCCATCAGATCTAGAGGAACCTGGGAAGCATCTGATTTAGTCCCTGAATTTCACCAAAGTGGATAATGAGGCAGCCTAGAGAGGGTCCCACAATCCCTGGGTCCTTCTTGAAGTTCTTGCTGTAAACCCAGACAAATCCTCTTTGGGGAGGAAACACATTCAGGTCATTCACAGTAAGATATTGGTGCCCCATCAGACCAGTTCTTTCTGGGGACTGGGGCAGGGGAACCTGAAGAGTGAGGTGAGCCTCACCTTGAGAGAATGAGGCTGAACCACCCTCCTGATTTTGCTGAGGGTCTCCCCTGGGCAGTGACCCACTGTTTCAGACTAAGGCTGGGGCTTCCCATCAGATGGTCAGACTCTTCTCAGTAACTGTGTGAGGCAGGGAAAGGCAGAAATAAGGACAGTGCCTTGCTCACTGAGAACTGGCAGTCCACTCTTGGACATGGGCTGGGAGCCCAGAACCCTTGTTGTGAGGAGACACATCAGAAGAATCCCTTGGGGTTCATCCAGGTTGAGAGAAGAGTTCAAGGGAGTGCTAGACTGCTCATTGGGTCACACTGTTTGGGGACATGGAACTGGGAGCCAGAGAAGGAGGGGTGAAAGGGCTCCAGGCAGGGAAGTGGAATGAAAACCTGGGGGCAGCAGAACCAGCTTGGGCACCAAGAGCCCAGCCAGAGCTATCTTTAAACCCACAGCACTGGGCAGGAGACCCTGGGAGTCCCCAGTGGTGAGGACTGTGGCACTGACCCCCTGACCCAGATTGAGCCTTGGTCAGCCTTGTAAGTGGGGTCCTAACCCTATTGGACCTTGTCCCCCAGCCAGCTGCTCACCAGGTCTGGTCCAACGTGGCAGGATGAAGATGGGGAAATTCTGAAAATTCTTTATGAGATAGTCTTGGAAGGTTGCAACCATGACTGCCTGCTCTGGGCAGGACAGATTCAGCCCAGGCCCAAACCCCTGGCCTTATCCTTGGCTTCCCTCATGGCTTCCTCAAGATAGGACCTGGAAACTTCACTTTAAAAAATGCCTGGTTAACTTTATCTTGCACATGTGGCTTTTGTTGTATTCTGTGTGTTTTACCTGATGCCTATTAAAAGCATGATTTTGAGTAAAAGGCCCCAGGCTTCCCCAGTCAGCAACCTGGGCCAAGGGTGTCTAGGAGAGAGATGGTGGAGAAGTCCTGTTCTAGGAGGTAGAGAATCATGCCAGTCAGGGCCCCCCAGATGACCAGCCTTGGAAATAGAGGAGCAGGCCACCACAAGGGCTTGTGGCAGAGCTTATTGAAGGCACCTGGTAGAGAATTTCTGAATGGCCTTACCACCCATTCAGGGCATCAGTAGAAGGGACATCAACTAGGGAAAAGGAGAGGCAAGGACTGACTGGCCAGCAACCCCACCTAGGGTCACAGTGTCCCTGCCATCAGGAAGGGTCACCTGAAACCACAAAGCTCACTACCTCACAAGGAAGCTTATCTTATTATTGGGCGGCTCTCATTAAAAAAAAATTCTATCTCCCACTGAGATGAACTCTACCTTCCTGAAACGTCACCCCACTGGATCACTTTGGCCTCTTGGAGCCACACGGAATGTCCATATATTGATTCTTCTAATACCTAAAATAGTGGTCACTGAGCCAGATAGCCATAGGGGCACTTATTTTTCAACTGAGGAATCCTTATTTTTTGCAAAAGGAGGAAATTGAGGTACAGGAAGATCAGTTGATTTCCCAAGAATCATACACAAAAATGTAAGATCTCTAGACACTTCCTTCCAGGTCAGCATCCACCACTCTCTGGGTGTGAATCTTCAGACAAGGTCAAATTGGAGGGCAGAGCTCTCAGTCAGCCCCCATATCTAGGTTTTTCTCCTGAACACCCTGTTTCAAATTCACAGAGGTGAATTTGACAGGACTTGTTCCAAGTGGCTTCAGTGATCGCTTCCCTTTCCATCTGCTTATTAGTCTCTCAGAGTTTTCCTCAATATCTTCATTAAATTGAGGGTCTGGGTTTTGAAAAAAATCTTTCCAAAATATTGTGGCATTCCTATTGGGTCAACAGAAGTCTGCTAGGTACTGGAGGAGAGAACAGAAATGAAGAGGTGGAGCGGCCTACACCTTGCTAGGATCCTTTCTAACTCCAGCTCATTTGGATCATTTTCTGTTCTCCCAACTCTCTGACCCTCCTCTCTTCTTGGCACAGATCCTGTGAGGTGTGGGTAAGGGCCAAAGGGGATACAGGGTGATCTCTGGAGCTCTGCTTCGGTTCCACAGACTGGGGCTCCCAGGCCTGAGGGTTTTGGCCTTTCTTCTAGGAGACACTCCTCTCCTGTTTTAAAGCTGCCTTTGCCATAGAAAAATTCTGCACAAAGTAGGGGAAAACTATGACTCCCAGAGTCTTTAGCACCTTAGTGCCCCTCACAAAGCAGTCAGTCTAAGCTTGGACTTGAGTAATAGTCACCTGCTATAGCTTTGATTAATGAAGGCTCATTTTTCACAATGAAAGGGAAGTTATCTCCAAAAAGGATCTAGTAGCTGGGAGAGGAAGTCCCTCTCTCCCATACATATGCACTGAGCCCCTGGAGGAGACTCAATTCAGGTGTCACTGGACATTGGGCAAGTCTCTCCTTTCTGGGACTTATTTTCTGGAACAGGTGATCTCCAAGGTCCTAAAATTGTGGTTCCAGGATCACTAGGATGCTGACTGGGGGAGAGCTGGCAAAAGCCAAAGAACTTGGCAACAAGAAAATCCACCCCATTGGGGGAGGGACATTCAGGAAGAACAGGAGTCCAAGTGGACCCCAACCCCCATTAGGCTGGTGCCAAAGGGTCTGGTTTCACCACCTGGCCATGTGTCTGATGTCACCAGTGTCTGATGTCACCCATGCAATATCTGTTAGACAGTTCCACCTCTGGGCCTGGTCAATGTCACTCTGCTCCATCTCTGGTGGATTTCACCTCTGCGGATCAGTTTCACCCCTACAATATCTCGGTCAATGTCACTCTGCTCCATCTCTGGTGGATTTCACCTCTGTGGATCAGTTTCACCCCTACAATATCTAGGTCAATGTCACTCTGCTCCATCTCTGGTGGATTTCACCTCTGCGGATCAGTTTCACCCCTACAATATCTTGGTCAATGTCACTCTGCTCCATCTCTGGTCGATTTCACCTCTGCGGATCAGTTTCACCCCTACAATATCTCGGTCAATGTCTCCTCTTACCCTGCCCCCAGCCTGGGCCAAAACCTCTTCACCTCTGCCCTGGACCAGAAGCCATGGCTCCTGAGGGTGTCAGGTCAGCCTGCTTCAAGTGTCTCCTCTCCCAGCCTATCTTCCATTGAGCCACTAACGTGACTTTCCCTAAAACTTGGTTCTGATCTTATAACTTTTTACTCAATAAACTCCAGTGGCTCCTGGTAATACCTCCAGGAACAAATACGAAATGCTCTGTTTAGCATCCAAAGTTCTTCATCCCCTGCCCCTTCCTCCCTTTCCAGGTTTCTGACACTTAAATCCTATCAAATACTCCTTAATCCAGTGATCTTGACCTCCTGACTGTTCCACAAACAAGACCCTCCACCTCTCAACTTCAGGCATTTTCTGTGGCATTTAGGGTTAGAGTCAGTATTCTCTTTTCATCTCTATCCCCTGGCTAATTTTAAGTCCCAACTAAAATCCTACTTTGTATAAGAAGCCTCTCCCAACCCCACTTAATTCTTGTGCTTTCCTTCCACGTATGTCAAATTTATCTTGTCTAAAACTAGTTTGTATATATTTGCTTGCTTTTTAACCCCCCCCCCCCATTAAATTGTTAGTGCATTGAGGGCAGGGACTGTCTTTTTCATCCTTTGTATGCCCTGTGCTTAGCACAGAGCTTGGTTTAATAAATGCTTATTGACTGGTTGTTTGAATTATACCTACTTGGAGAAATTGCTGCCAAAAATGGGAGGTTTACTCATTCTCTTTTCTCCACTATATTTTATTGCTATTTGCAATGGGTAGAGGGTGCTATTACTAAATATTTCTCTCTTTTATATTTTCTTTCAAGGTTATTTACATTTTAAACAATGATAAAGATTATTTTCATTGCATCCTGAGTTATTTTTCCTTTAGTGTAATAAAGGTTAGGGGAAGCTTCTAGATAATTGATTGCACAATTTAACTGGTCAGAATACTTCATTTTCTGCATGTCAAGATTGACTGGGGTCTCAGAGTTCTTTTCATTTTTATTGGCAATTGGTATTTTTAAGTTTTCTAACTTTTCAGAGAAAAGAAGCCTCATGGAACCAGCAGTCTTGCCCTAGACTAAACCCCTCTTGAGCTATTATCTTTATTTCCCAGCTGACCAGTCCCTTTGGACAAGGGATGTGCTCAGTCTTTCCCCCTCCCATAGAGAAGAGAGGAGTGGAATAACAGAGGCAAAGAGCTCAAGTGAAGGTCTGGCATTGGTTATTGGGGGGGGGGGGAACATGTATAGTGAGGGAAAATCCTGAAGAGAGGCAGGTGGAAATACTTCTCAGCAAACAGCCCTCTGCAGTGACATTTGCTGGGTTCCAGTGGACCGATTGATTTCTCTTTCTGCTTTGGTTGATTGTCGCTCTTCATTCTTCTTCTTTTTTTTTTTTTGGAAAGAAAAAAGTTTTAATCAAATTCTCTACATGTCTAACCCTGTGACACTTCTGAATGGAAATACAAAACTAGCAAATAAAAGGTAAAACTTAGGCTCATTTCACCCAGGAAGATGTATGAAAATCTATTCTCTTAAGGGTAGGAATGACATGGCAACAAAAATAAGAGCTACCGTTAAGAAAAGGAAATATTCAGAGTTATTATGGATTCACTCTTCATTCTTGAAGAGAATCAAAATGACATCCCTGTGCTGGGATCAAAGTACAGTGTGTCTAACTGTGGTGGATCAGACCAATCATTTCTGGAGTGTCATAAATATATTTAAGAGGAGAACATTGAAATAAATAGGTACTTCTACATAGGAAACACATGGAAATAAAACAGGAGTGCAGATTTGTACAACATAAATACATTCCTTATAGCCAAAGCAGAGAACGGCGTGGGGGGAGGTGGTGAAGAGAGACTGAGAGCACTGGGTCAATGGAAGCCAACACTGAAGCCCCTGCAGGGCTTGTTCTGGATGCATGATTCTTAGCACCTTTCTTCTGACATGGCAGAATTCCTTTTCCTTGTATCAGTTGATTGAGCATCACTGATACAACAAGGGTGGCTCAGATGGGTTCAATAATAGAGGATAATATGAAGAAATATTGGAAGACCAAAGACAGACAACATGAGAAAAGGAAGTACAGATGTTTGGGAAGCAGAGGAGGCCCCCATGAATGTCTCTAAGGTCATGGAGAGCAGGGATGGGGAATGGGAAACCTGAGTAGGGATTCCACAGCCAGGAGGGTAACAGACAATGGGTAATGTCCCCAGATGCAGAGGGCTCCTCAGGGAGTGTCGAAGGGGGACCCACCCTGGACGAAAGCCAAGAGACCATGCACACCAATGCTCTCACTTCATGAAGAGGAAAGTCTAGAGAGTTGGAGTTGTCCCCTCCAAGATCATGCAGACAAGAAGGAGCAAAGGCAGGGTCCTCCAGCTCCCTGTCTCTTGTTCTGGTCATCCCTGATTTTCTCATGCTTCTCTTGCTCTTTTCCTGCCTCCCAGGGTTCTTGAGAGAAATGTGCTCAGCAAGTCTGTAAACCTGATGCAGCTGTGGGCTGTGATCTTGAGGTCCCCTTAACTCTCTGTGAGAGGGAAGAGGCCTTTCTCCAAAGGCTCTTGGTCTGTGCCCAGCTTCTTTCACTTGTCTGTGGCTGCCAAGGATGGTGAGCCTGCCATGCCTCCTCATCCCTTCCCAAGAGCCTTCCTGTGTCTACTTTGCTGTGGCTCCCTGTTGCATCTGGGGTAACAACCAGTTCTGATTCCCACCTTCCTTTCCATTCTTCCGCAGTGCTCTGATTTCTCAACCTTGGCACCATCTCCCATCTCCAAAGTTTATACAGCTTGCTCCTCTGCCTGGAGAACTGTCTCTCCTTGGCCCTGCTTCTTAGTACCCTCAGCAGGTTCTGCCAATGGATGTGCAAAGCTTTCCCTGATGTCCCCACTGTCAATGCTCATGCTTTCTCCTGGAATCCCCAAAATAGAATATATTCTTCCTGAGGGCAGGCTCTGATTTGTTCTTATGTCCATTTGGACTTCCATTAATAGAGGAAACTCCCTCCCTGATGAAGACAGCACCTCTCATGATCTGGAAAATTTCCTGGGTCTCAGAGAGTTTAAGTGATTTTCCCAGACCCCACAGCAAATGTGCCTCAGCCTCCCAAGTTAGAATTTTCCAGAACCCCATATGCTTCTCCCCTTTTATCTAGTACTCAGGCTACTCTAAGATGACTCAAATTACCTGGGGTCTGAAGTGGAAAAATTGCAGCCCATTTCCAGCCTCCTTCCTCCTGTTGCTCACCCCCCAGATGCTTCTGCTGGCCATCTCCCTGCTGGGGTTCAGCTGTGTATCACTGTGTATCACTGGCTCCTTCTACTGCCCATGGGGTCTCATCCATTGTAGGTAGTCAGTCCTTACTTCAAGCAGCTGAGGAGGAGACAGGCAGCTGATCCCTGGGGGCTCCAGTTTTTCTAGGAGTGAACAATTTTATGGGGCCCAGCTTTAGAAAATAACAAGAAAGTTTTCAACTTGTACCATCGAGGAAGCAGCTGGCTCCACTGAGCTCTGGGCTCAGAAGTTCTCCAAGTCCTTAAAATGGGAACCTTCATTACCCCATGCATGTTGAGCCCTTGAGGATCATGAAGCAATCCCTCTCTTCTTGTGTACCAAGCTGTAAGTGATGCCCTTTGAGGGTAAGTCCCATGGAGGGGAGGCTGACCTTTTTCTTAATGAAAGATCAGGACTGGGAGATGAAGAATAAACCAAGACAGAAAGTGGCCCAGCTCTATTTCTTTCTGTCACATACTAGGGAAGACTTCTTCTGAAAAGAATCTGTCATCTTAATGTGAGGGGAATTCTGGAGTAGAGTGCTCCTGGCCATTGCAGGCTATCTTCCAGAGCAGAGGAGTCATGAACAGGTCTTGTTGATGGCAGACTGTGTACAGGTGACCCCTCACCTTGTAGTCATCCCAGAGTCACCTCACACCAAGCCTTGTGGGGCTACTGTGACTAGGTCCCACAGATCCCAGCTATTTCTAGGGCTTCTGGGAAGGCCAAGGCAAGGTCCCATGCAGCCCTGGGTCAGCTCGTCTTCAGCCTCAGCACCCTGGAGAGAGGTTCTTTTGCACTGGAATACATGAGGTAGGACCCTGTGGTTGTGTTGAAGGCTTCCCAGTCCCTACAGCCAAAGGTTGGAAGATGGTGAATGGCCACGAAGCCTTCATAGCCTTGCCATCTATAAGAGGAGAGAAGGGGAGTTAGACTCTGCCACATGGGCACTCATCACTGAACTAGGGGTCAATAGGAATGCCTTATTGGCCTGGGCCCATCTTCTATTTCCCATCAAGACAGAGGACCTGGGTTCAGGCAAGGGCTCAGTCACTTTCTCCCTATTTCATTTCCCCTCTCTAGGCCTCATTTTCTTCCTCTGTAAAATAAGGAGATTGGACTAAATGGCCCCTAAGAGACCTTCATTTTTTAGTCTCTCTTCCTCCTTATGGCTAATCCTCCAGTGATTAAATCATAAATAGTAGAACTGGGAGCACCCAGGCACCACCATATTGCCATCCTCAAGGATTTGCCCAAGGTCACACTGCTAGGGAAGCACCAAAGTAGGACTTGAATCCCCTCCAGGCCTTCCTGCTTTTGGGGCCAGTGTAGAGGCCACAGGTCTACACCTCTGAGGGTTCAAGGACAGAATGAGAGTCCCCAATGAAGAAGCTCTATGGTGGCTGGCTGTGGTGGGTTTCCTCTGGAGTGGGGTACACACCTTGGTCAGAACAAGTATTTAATCAAGAGCATAGATGTTTCAGGGTGGGATGCCCAATTTATGTTCAGGATCTGCTTAATGCCACAGTCTTCCCTCAGACGACCCTGTCCATATTTTGTTTGCTTGTAGTTGTTTGCTTGCTGTCTCCCCCCATTTGGGTGTGAGTTCTTAGTGGGCCACCTCCCCTACCTTAACCCAGTTCCTCATATACATAGGTACTTAATCAATGCTGCTTAAGTTTGCAGAGGGCTTGTTGGTGTGGGGAGAAGACCATTGACCCAAAGGTCATCCCAAGGGGTGGGTTCTCTTCCATCCCATTCCAACCGTTTATCTGGAGAGAGCTTTCTTGGCCTCCTAGGGGATGAAGACAGGAAGCCTACACCGTGTTCAGGATACAAGGGATACAAAGTAAGTTCAGGGGAGGTAGGACCAGCCTCTCTTTCACAGGAGGGGGCATGTTCCGGGCAGAGGGCACGGCTTGGGCAGAGGCAGGGACACTAGAGATGGAATGTTATGTACAAGGGCTCCAAGGAGGCCAGGTGACTGGTGCACAGAGCGTGGGAGTTTGCAAAGATCTGGGAGGATAGATGGAAGCCACCTTGGGAAGGAAGTCGCAAGCAGAGGAGTTTGCACTGAAGGCTACAGGCAATAGGGAGCTCTGGGAGCTTCTTGAGCAGGGGACTGACACAGTCAGACCTGTGCTTCAGGATGTCAGTCACAACTGGGAGAAGGATAGATTAGAGAGGGAGCATGAAATCAAATGGCCTCAGGAAGGGCCATTGCAGCAGCTGGGTGAGAAGGAAGACTTGAACTAGGGTGGCTATGTATGGATGGGGCAGGGAGGAGAGAGATGAGCTGAGGATGTGGGAAGAGAGAGAACAGAGAATCAGAGAGAAAGAGACCCTGGTATTGAGAAAGAGAGATGCAGAGAAAGAAAGAGGAGACAGAGGGAAAGATAGAGACCAAGACCTGATCATGCTAGGACAGACAGAGGTCCCTGAACCTAGGCTTGTGGTCCACTCACACAAAAGAAGCAAGAAATGGAGGAGGATCCATCTAAAGAGATTGAGGGAAGAGGCCAGGCAGTCAGGAGGGGGCTCAGGAAAAAGCCAGACTGTACAAGCCCAGAGAGAAGAGAGGATCCAAGAGACATCGAGAAGGGAACTAGGAGGTCATCAGTTGGACCTGGAGCAGTACTGTGAGGCAGGCTGGAAGGAGTTAAATGATGAGGAGAAGGGGAGTGGAGGCTGTGCGTGGGACTGGCCAGGTCTCCGAGTTTGGCAGAGAAAGGGAAGGATATGGGACAGGAGCTCGAGGGGATGACTCGGTCAAGCTGAGGCTTTTCAAGAGAGGAGAGATCTGAGCATGTTTGCTGGCAGCAGGGCAGGAGCCTGTGGAGAAATGAGATGGAAGATTAAAGAGAGAGAAGCAGGATCAAAGGACTGAACTCCTGGAGGATGTGGGAGGGGAAGGGATCAGGGGCACAAGGAGAAGTCTTGGCCAAGGCTGCTCCAAGACTGGAGGCAAAGCACCAGGGAAGAGAGGGTGATGGTTGATCTGGAGGCATGGGCTCAGAGAGAAGGTGAGCTTGGGACACATGGCCTCTGTCATCTTGGGAACAGCTTCTGCTGAGGAGGGCCCAAAGGCAAAGGTGAGGAGGGAGGCAGCCAGGAAAGCTGGGACATTGCTGGGCAGCAGTGAGGACCCTGCTGGAATCAGGGGACTTGTGAGGGCAGTGGGCCCGGTCAGTGCAGGCTGCTGGACCAGAGGCTGCTTCTCCTTCCCCACAGATGGGCTGAGGTGAGCAAGTCAAGACTTGGTGGCACTGATCACAGCTTGCCTAGGGGATGCCCTCTCCAGTTCTCCCTGTCTTATGCTGACTCTACAAGCTGGAGGCTAGATTGGGATCCATTTGCCCAAATCCCCCCCAAGCCCCCATGCCTTTCCCTAGTGACCCTCTTCTCCTCTTGCTTCTCAGTGAGCTCATTTTAGAAAACATCTCTTAGGCAAGGCTTTTCTTGATCCCTCTGTCCCCCATATTGAGACCCCAGCCTCCAAATCCATTCGAGCTTATTTTGCAGAGGTCATATTCCCTGATCTTTCACATGATCTATCAACCCAGGAGAAGGTCAGCTACCAGAGGCCTTCGGACATATTAGGCCCTTAAGAAATTCTGAGGAAACCGAGCTGGATTGAAAAGCTGTGACCTGTCTCCACTCCTACCTTGGCCCTTAATTGGTAGGGCTGTGTGAGGGTCAAGTGAGGTGATATTTGTGAAGTGTTTAACACAGTCTGGGCTAAGTAAGAAGAATATTATTCATCTATTAGAATTCATATTGATATACAACACTTATTGTAGTTCAAATGAATAAATGCTTCTTCCATCAATAGGGCCAGTGACACAAGCCACAGGCAGACCCAGAGTTTAGCCAAGGGAGAGGTGCCAGGCAAGCCATTAGGTGCTGAGTTCTAGGTACCTGCCTCAGAGGGCTCCATTCACATGCTCCAAGTAGAGGAGGGGTCCCAGGGGGATCAAAGACACTTGGGGAAGATGAAGGGGGGAAGGCAGGGGTGGAGATAGCACCCCACCTCTGTCTCCTGCTGTCCATAAGGTCATCAACACTGAAAAACCAGACCTTTCCTCTGAAACCTAACGCCCCCATCCCAGTTGCAGGGAAGATGGTGGTCCTGGAGAGCTGATCATCAAGGCCCTCTGTCATCAGACTTTGCCCATCCCATGGTAATAACCATGGGGCTATCTTTGAGGTCTTGGGCCAATGCCTGACTGGTGCTGGGTCCAGACTCTGTTCCCATTCCCCTGAGTTCCCACTCAGAGCTTATAGTAAAGAGACAGGCCAGGGTTCTCCCTCTTGTCCTGACTCACCCCCAGGGGCTGCCAAGGGCTTGGACCTAGTCAGGCAGAGGGGCAGAATACCTGTATATAATACTGTTCACTGAGAAGGACACCCCATCAAAGGAGTTGGCTACCACCAGGAAGTAATCTTCTCCCACAGAGAAAAATTCCCAGTCCAGGGCACTGTGGAGAGAAGAGAGGGCAGGGTCAATGTGGGGGATTCTAGGGGCAGCCCCTCCCCCCAGGGGAATTCTTTTGGGCCAACACATTCCTTAGGAAGGGAGACCTATTGTTGGAAGGAAGAATCCCTCCATGTCTAAGGCCTGGGCAAAGTATGAGGCATCTTCGACAGCTCAGAGTCAGCCCCTGTCACCCGGGGAGGCTCCCTGGGCTAGGGCCCCACAGGGAACCTGGATTTTCTGCCTCTCTGTGGGGGAGACTCAAACTTCTGGAAAGGGTCATAGACACTGCAGGTCATCAGCCAGGCCAACTAAGCCACAGGCAAGGGTGCCCTGAGGGTCTTCTTACCTGGGCAAGGCCAGGAGCCATTGTGCCTCTGTCCTGAATGGCCCAGAGATTACGTGTGTGCGTGCGTGCACGTAAACACAGGGGTGGCTGATGGGGATGCAGATCCACCAAAGGATAGATACCCACAGAGGGACATGCACTTACCAAGGGATAGGCACTCACAGAGGGATGGGCACCCATTGAGGGATGGGTTCCCACTGAGGGATAGACAGCTACTGAGGGATGAGCATTCACAGAGGGATGGAGACCCACTTAGGTTTGGGCATCCCCTGAGGAATGGGCACCTACAGAGGGATAGTCACCCATTGAGGGCTGAGTACCCACTGAAGGAAGTTCAGGTACCCACAAAGGGACAGATACCCACTGCATATCCAGGACAGTACAGCAGCACATTACTGACTTGGCAAGGGATAGGTTTGGATGGGGCCTATGTAAGTCACTGGATAGTGGGTCTATGGATTCCCATAACTGACAAATGAAAAAATGCCCCAGAATCTCCAGAGGCATGTAGCATTCACCATTAGAAAACCCCACTGTCCAGGGCAGATGGGCACTGTCTACTGGTCTGGCTTTATTGAAACCCCAAAGTGGGTATCCAGGGATCCATATCTGTCTTACTTGTCCATTCCTCCCAACAGAGATTTCCACTTGGAGTGAGATTAGCATCCAGGAGCCATTAAGAGCCTCTGAATAATTCACAAGAAGGACCAAATAGCCCCACTGCCTTCTACCCTATAGACATATCACTGTCATGGACTTCATTCATGCATTCCTAGAATGACTGAGGCTGCATCTGGGTGGGATATCACAAGGTTTGGGGACCTCTATAACATCAAGTTGCTCTCCGTTCAGGGCCATGGAACAAGAGAATTGCAAGGAAGGATGGGTATAGCACCAGTCTTGCCCACCCTTGAATGTGAAGTATCTAATCAAGTTTATAGCCTGGTGGCTCCAAGAGACAGGCAATGGGCAGACTTCAGTTTTAGGGATTCACAGACTCCAGAGGCCATGTGGCATAGTTAGCAAGTAACCCTGGATTAGTCATGTGGAGCCCCCAAGAATGAAGGTCCAGAGAAGGTGACAATCTATATCTTCCTGTGCTGCAAGTGCTTTATACAAATGAACTAGAAGCTGGGGGTGGGGAAACAGATGGGACCCTTCCTCATGGCATATCCTTTATGAGTCTGTCAGACATAAGTGTGACAATACAATCATGCAGCCCCCTTTTCTGTGCTCCTGACCACAGTGTGTCCTTCATGGCTTCACACTGTCTCATGGGCTCTCCCCCACCCCCAGTCCAAGCTGTCATCTTGTCTGCCTCCTTGGGCCTCCACAGAACTAAGGGCCAAGGCTGGTTCCCCTCTTCCAGTGTGCCTGCCCCTCTGTCTCTCTAAAGGCCCCCAGATCACTGCTTATGACCAGTCAATCCCCTGATCCTGGGTTCATTCCACAAGCCATGCCTAATGGGTACCTGCCTGTAGGTGAGAATGTCTTGGAACTTGACAAACATCTGGGCAGTGATGTTCAGTTCATAGATAACTGAGTTGATGGCATAGGAATTGTTCTGCAGTCGAGCTTCACTGTTGTAGCTGTGGCTATTGGCCACTGCAAGGAAGAGTCGCTCCCCAATGTGGAAGACTTCCCAGTCTGCAGCCCCAAAGGTCTAGGGTGAAACAAGAAAATGGCATGAGGGCATGGATGCAATGATGAGGGTTGTAGAAGCCTTCCCATGTCCCCAGGCATGGGACCCCATGGAAGGCAGGGAGGAGGTGGGTATGACCATCTGAGGAGAGGTAGAGGCTTGCCAACCTTGGGCTCTGCTGCCCGCTCAAGAGTGACTGATCCTCCTTGGATGAGGAAATCAAAGCTATCTATAGTCATATGAAACATTGCTCTAAATCATTACTGATTTAGAGCATCTCTGAGGTACCACCTAATATCTCTCAGATTGGCCAATATGACCATAAAGAATTATCATCAAGGTTGGAGGGGATGTGGAAAATCTGGGACACTAATACATTGTTGGTGGAGCTCTGAAGTGATCCAACCTTTCTGGAGAGCAATTTGGAATTATGCCCAAAGGGCAATGAAGATGTGCGTCCCCTTTGATCCAACAATGCCACTACTGGCTCTAAACCCTGAAGAGATCATGAAAAAAGGTAAAAACATCACTGGTACAAAAATATTTTTAGCAGCCCTGTTTGTGGTGGCAAAAATTGGAAATTGAAGGGATGTTCATCCATTGGGGAATGACTTAACAAATTGTGGTATGTATGTGTGTATGTGTGATGGAACACTATTGTTCTATAAGAATTCATGAGGGACAGGATATCAGAAAAGCCTGGGAAGACTTGCATGAACTGATGCAGAGTGAAAGGAGCAGAAGCAAAAGAACATTGTACATCCTAACAACAATATGAGGTGATGATCAACCTTGATGGACATGCTCACCCATGAGTGCAATAATCAGGGACAATTTTAGGGGATCCATGATGGAGAATACCATCTGGATCCTGAGAAGGAATTGTAGAGTTTAAACAAAGACCAAAGCTGATTATCAATTTTTAAATATTGTCTTACAGATTACATAATTGTGCTATCTAATGTTTTCTTTCTTCTTTTTGGATCTATTTCTTCTCACAATACATTCAGTTTGGCTCAGAATAATGTCCAGTTCAGTTGACCAGTGGGACCTAGACCAGAGCTCCTCAGTGTCAGCAGAAATAGTGAGAGAAGGGAACCCCTCTCATCTGGGGATCTCTGCCCAGTCGCAGGCTGGCTTGGAACCCCACCTATCATCTGGCGGGTTTTCTAGGGGCTCCTTATTCCACCACCCAGCCAATCATCCAGTCATCCTACCTCAATAGAGCTAAATCCTGAGGAGAGAGTATCAGACACTAGAGGGTGGTAGGAACTATCATTCCCTAAGAAACAAGAAAGATTCCAAAGGGCTTGGAGTTAAGGGCCAAAGAGACCCAAAGTGCATCCCCACTCAGCCACTGGCTACCTGTGTGATTTAAGGCAAGCCACATAGTTCCTCTGACCCTCAGTCTCTTCATCTGTAGAGGATGGACTAGCCTAGATGAACTATGGGATTCTGCAAAGAAACTTCAGTTGGAAAAATTCCCATTTTCTTTCCCTAGCACCAGAGGGTGCCCTCTCCCTGCCTCAGTGGTGAGAGGTGCCAGGATTTCTTCCACTGTGGTCACCAGTGGGAGAACAAAATGGAAACCCTCCCAATAAACAATCAAAACTTTGCTCACTGAGTGGACCAACAATGGGACAGGAGTTCCTTCGTACTCAACTCCAAGATCCACAGTTGTTTTCTGAGCACCCAATGCTTGTTCATTGACCAACTTCCTGGCCACTTTCAGGACTTTGGCAAAGTGGGCATTTCTTGGGCATTCCAGTTTTTATCGTCACCATCACCCACAAGGAGAATGCTTCAGGAATTTACAAGCACCAACGTAAGTGAGATTTGTGACCCAGCCAGAGGGCATTGATCCCAGGGAGAGTTTCTCCCCCGAATATGGAATCAGAGTTGACCCCAAGGAATCCAGACTCCCCCAGTGGGTGCTTGGCCCAGTTTATGAGGCTGTCCCGTGGCTTTGACTTGAGCCCTGCCTGGGTAGACCTGTGAACCAGTTGGGGTTGGGCCAGCCCCGACTGGGAAGGGGGGGCCAGTTTCAATATGGGTCTCTGAGGCTGTAGAGGCTGAAGCCTCTGGGAGCTGTGAGTCAGCAGAGCCCATCATGGCTATATTTCCCCATAAAATATAAATGTGAGATCTGGTATGCATCAAAGATACTTAGCACATTCAGGGAGAGGTTCAGGGTCAGGGAACAGGCTTCATTCACTCTTCTGACATGAGGATTTGCTTGAGCCCCTTTGTCCAGGGGGTGTCTATGATCTCCTAGCAGGCAGCTCAGTGGTGCAATGGATAGAGCACCAGCCCTGGAGTCAGAAGGACCAGATTTCAAATTCAGCCTCAGACACTTGACCCTTCCTAATGACCTTGGGCCTCTCATCAAGGGCCATCTCCAGTCGTTCTGATTCCTATCTGGCCACTGGAGCCAGGTGACTCCAGAGGAGAAAATGAGGCTGGGGACTTAGTACAGCACCCCCTTAAATCCAAGTCATGTGCTTTTCATGGCATAACCTCCCTGATGTCATGGCCTTCTTTGATAATAAGAAACAAAATAACTGTGACCTCCATATCTGTCCTTTCAGGGCATCCACACAAAGTGTTGGGTCCTTCTCCACAACCCCGCCATTGGGGCTCATTTGGGGGAGCCCTCTGTTGTTCCTTGAACTCTGACTCTGTGACCTGTCCAGTTTTGTCCCCATCCACCCATCTGGTGCTATCCCTGCCAGGCCTTCCTAGTATTCCTAGTAAGATGCTAGAGCCTGCACACATCCACCATATGGGCAGCCAGAAGTGACCCCGTACCAAGGAGAAAGCCAGTCACGAGTTAGGATATTCAGGTCATTCATGCCCCAAGACTGCTGCCCTCCCCCTGCTTACCATCTAGGCATGGGGGGTCTCCCAAGTCCAAGCTTTCCCCCCCAAGCCATTCTGACTTTGTTGATGCAAAGGGGAAATCACCAGTTTTGTCTACATCATCAGCTGCTCCTTATTCCTTGGGGGAAAACCACTACCATTTGCTCTTTCTGTCTTTCCAGCTATGTCAACACCACCAGTTGCTTTTTATGTCTTGGGGGAAAACCATCAGCTATGTCTATACTTCCAGCTGCTCCTTACAGCTTGGGGGGAAACCACCAGCTACATCTATATCACCAGCTACTCTTTAAATCTTGGGAGAAACGATCAGTTATGTCTATACCACCAGCTCTTTATGTCTGAAAACCACCATCTTTGTCTACAATACCAGCTGCTCCTTATATCTTGGGGGAGGGTACCACCAGTTACAATGATAGGCATCCTCCATGATTACTTTTCAGGAAACCCCCTCCCTGGGCACAGAAAAGACAACCAAACAAGAGCATCTTTGCCCTTCTCTGGGGCTTAATCCTTCCCCATGGACAGGCAGAACTCCAGCATCTCATATATCAACCTGAGAGGCCCAAGGAGGGTAAGTCCCAAGGGAGCATCTCAGGTTCCAGGTGAAGCTCCAGATACCAAAGAGAGGCTCCAAACCCAGGCTTGCTGATGACTCAGGTTGGAGGGAGCTCACTTCCAACTTCCAGGTCTTTGGCTGTGAATACTTGCAGGGGGTCCCCAAAGTCTCATTGCAGTTTTGAACTTTTAGAGTTCAAAAAAAAGTTTAATAGCTTAAAACTGTGCTAAGGCTTTGGGGACCGCATATGAATTTTTAGATTGAGGACAGAGCTCTGATCTCTAGGTAGGGTCGCAGGAGGGAACAAGGAGTCCGGGCAGAGACAGCAGCCAGGAGGGGTTGGGTGAGGCCCTGGGAAGGGTTGCAAAGAGAACAGGTTGACCTGCAGCTGAGCCAACACAGGTGTCTCAGGGGCCATCCCCAAAGTCTTGAGGTGAGGCAGGTGAGTCAGCTGATGAGAAGTGGAAAGGCAGAGTCTGTGGGGGTCTTGGGAAGGCATTGGCCCACTTGCCTGGCACCAGGTTATTTTAGAAGAGTTTTAGTAAAGAGCTGTCAGCTCAGTGGCTGCAGCCAGGTGGGCACTGGCTCAGGCCTGGATCTGTCCTGTCCTGTCCTGATGGCCTCAGGTAGCTCCTGGGCCCAGTCCATGCCACCCCTGGGAAGTCCCTAGGCCCTTCCTTTCAGATGAGGATCTAGCAGATTCTGAGTGTGTATGAGAAGCTGCCCCTTCCTCTTGGGCAGTGAAGATGTCCCACCTGGGCCTGACCCCACTGGACATGGCCTTTGGTCTATCCTCTTTCACCTTCACAATCTGAGACTTTGCCCTAATAGAAAAGAGACTAAAGTTGAAAGATGTCCAAACCTGGGAGTTGTTGAGTAGAGGGATCTCGGTGTGCCCGGCTGACCCTTAGCCCCTGTGGGCAATCCAAAACCCATTAGATGATCAGCAATTAAGGGAGAGGCTGGCTCAAGCCCAGCCTGCCAAGATTTCCCTGCCCAGACCAGTTTCAAGCACAGAGGCTCCAGCCAAGCCCTGAAGCTGCCACTCCTGAGGTTGGCAGATGGGAGCAGGGTGGGATGGAAGCTCCCGTGTCCCTGGGGGAAGGAAAAATCCTTTTCAAGTAGCCTGGAATTCCCCAGGGAGGAAATCTGCCTTCTAAAGGTTCCCTCTGCCTGAGCATGGCTGGTTGCTGTGAAGTGAGACAGGGGCTACTGGAAGACAGCTGCCCAGGGGACATGGTTAAATGCCCACCCTTGGCAAGGAACTGCCAGCTCAATCCAGAGTCTTCTCCTGAAGGTACTGGAAGGAAGCAGGGCCACCCACTGACTGGGACAAGCTGAACCTGTCAGGACAACTGACCACAATGGCATTCCTGGGCCTCAACAGAGCTAACTTGCTCCCCCTCTCCCAGGCTGGGGGCCAGGCAGGATGCCCAAGGGTTGAGCCGTGAGCATGCCCATTCCTCTTGGGTTGAATTCAAAGCATTTCCAACTGATTCTGGACCCGGCTTCCCCTAATCATTGGCTGGCAGGGAATCCCTGATGCTTCTGAGGCACCTGAGCCACATTGGCCCTGGTTCTCAAAGAGTCTGGCATCAGATCAGCCTCGGACCAAGTGTCCCTTGTCCCCCAGACCTGCCCCTTCCCTCTTCTCTCTCCTTGTTCATTCCTCCCAGGGTGCTTTGTCTCTCCCTACTAGAATGTAAGCTACTTATGGCACAACACCAGTAAAATCCAGCCAAGAATAGGTGCATATTAAAGGGTTTCACATTCATTCATTCATTCAGTTTTCATCCATTCGTTCATTCACTTGAGTCCCTCTGAAGGAGATCACATTTGTGGTTGTGAAGGATATGGTCAGACTTGGGGGAGCAGCAGCACCACATTTTCCTCTCTCCCCCCTGAGCATGGATTTTCCTTCCTCAAGAGAATAGGATCAGCCTCCTCCACGGTCACTGAAGGTGCCCCCAGCCTTCCTGCCCTTCCTGCCTTGTTCCACTGCCAAGCACCCTCACACTTCATTAATCAATCCCTTCCCAGACCCGCCCTAGCTGTCAAAACTTACCCAGCTGCCTCCGGGAGACCCAACCCTGACATGTGGGGGGGGGTGCCCCACATTCAAACCCTCCTTCCCACACCTGGAGCTCCTGCCAACTCCAGGGAGCTGTCTCCATTGTTAGGACTGGGTGACTTGCTTGCCCAATTACAGGACATTACAACCTTTTAAGCCCACTTTCTGAGGCTCCAAGGTCCTTTCCTTACAGACATAACAAAACTATTGACCACCTGGACCCACTAGACTCTTGTCTCGTTGTCCCTTCTTCAGGATCAGTGGCTGCAGCCTGTGGTACACAGCAGCCTGGGAAAGTGGCCAGGGGTGACTTTTTGGCCCTTGGGGTACCATCAGGAAACTTAATTAATCTGTAGCAACCACAGTGATGATAACAAGAGCCGACACGATCACACATATCCTCGTGGAGGCAGGCACACCTGTTTATTAGTCTGATGGCAGGCAGTCTCTTCTGTCTCCCAAGCTAGATGAACCCCACAACCACTGGGAATGTCCATTCCTACATCCCCAAGGAAAGAGAGGGTCCTCCCAGGTCCACACTGCAGCGTGATGGAATGGCACAACCACCTCCTGTTACTCCATGAACAGCAGACCCTGCTGACAGCCAAGCTCCAACACCTAAACTAAACAGTGAAGGAGCTGAGCAAGGCCAGGTCCCTGAGGACATCTCTGTTGGAAAGAGAGCCTATGACTCAACCCCTCCTTGGCAGGGAGAACATGGTGTTCATCTCTATTGCCATCTAGGAACATGTTTTGGGGCAGAGAAGCTTAATAAATGCCTGTGATTGGCATCTTCAGGAGGCATTGGCACACAGAAGCCCCTTCCCATCCTGGAAGAACTAGAAGACAAAAGCCATTAGCAGTCCTGCTTGCCTCATCTCAGCATGTCACTGACCAGGCTACCATGGTGACATCTCATTGGGCTGGGATCATTTAAAGGGCATTTACCTGGCCTAAGGCTGTATCTGTCACCAAACACAAAAAGCCTGAGAAACCTCTGAGGACTCCAGATCCAACCTCTAGTCCAATGTAGAAATGACCCAAAGACATACAGACAGACAAGGGGTAATTCCTTCTGTCATTGGTGTCTTTCAACAGTCTTGGCTCCTAGAAGTGCTGGCTTTGTCATATTCTGCTGGAACTAGTCAGTCAGAAATCATGGACTAAGCACCTATTATATGACTAGAGACCCTTCCTGTCTCCTCAGTGGTAGAGCCTTCGCCTGCCCCTGTGTATTGACTTCCATCAGGAGGTAGCTTGGGCATTCCTTTGTATGGAGTGTATTCTTTCCCCCCACTAGAACGCAAACTTCTCCAGGGCCTGGACTGCTTCTGCTTTACCTTGGGTCTGAATCTGGCTTCTAGCAGTCATTTAATTCATGTTTGTGGATTGACCAAAGATGGCAAGTCTCTGCTTCTGTCTGATCCAGGACTCACCCAGGTCACTGTGAGGTGGCTCTCAGTAAGAAGCTGGCCATAAGTATCAGATGTGTCAGATGGATGTCTCTAGACTAAAGGCCTCTCTGTGATCAGCTCCTTTCCTGACCCATGTCCTCTTCTGATGCATCATCACAGCCTTTGAGATGAGCTGGGATTCCTGAAAACGAGGCCAGTGGAATTCTAGCTCTGACCTTAGGTCTGGACAGAGATGGTATCTATCACCCAAAGGTCATCCCTGAAAGGTTCCTGGCCACCACAACTGCTGATCCACTATCCATCAAGCCTCGGAGAGGGGATGACCACAGCCATAAAAAAACAGACTGTTAGAGTTATGAAAGAAGCCACCACACTCCTCACTAATAACATTTTTCTCAGTCACATAAATCCTTTGGAATTGGGCCTATTATAGCCTGTAGCTGGGACCTCCAATGCAAAGTCAAATCACTAAAATGAAAAACAAAAAAATGAAGAGGAAATAAAGGAAATTGTCACAAACTATTTTGTCTAATTGTATACCAATGAAACTGATAACATTAATGAGACTGGTGAATATTAAAAACAAATGAAGAACATGAAATAAAAGATTTAAATAACCCATTCTCAGAAAAAGAAATTAAACAAGCCATAAGAGAACTCAGAGAAAAACAAAACCAAGATGTTCTGGATGGACTCATAGGTGAATTCTCTCAAACATTCAAAGATTATTTCACTCCAATGTTACATTGTTGTATATGGTTGGCAAAAACAGAGAAAAAAGAAATCTTATCAACTCCTTCCATGAAACAAATATGGACACAATACCCAAACTGTGGAGCAATAAAGAAAACTATAGACTCACATGTCCAATGAATATTTGTGCAAAAATGAATAATATATTAGCAAAGGGACCACAGTAATATATTCAAAAAGATTACAAAATGCTCTGAGTAGGTAAAATTAATGTCAGGAAGCAAGGTTGTTTCAGAATTCAGAAAACTACCAACTATGATCATATTTACAATAAAACAAAGTAAAACATGATTCTATGAACAGATGCAGAAAAGGCTTTTGGCAAAGTACAAGACTCATTTATGTTTTAAAAAAAGATACCAGAAAGTATCAGAAGAAGTAGATCTGGTAAACACTATCAGTCTAAAACCAAGAACTAACATTATCTGTAGTGAAGAAACATAGAGGCCTTTCCAGTGTGGTCAGAGATAAAGCAAGGGTGGTCATTGTCACCAATATAATTTAATATAATTCTAGAAATTCTGTCTTCATTATTAAGATGAGAAAAAGAAATTGAGGTAATAAGTCTAGACAAAGAGAAAGCAAAATTATCATTTTTATGATAATTTATTTATTTAGAGAATCAACTCCAAAAGAATAGAAATAGTTTTTTTCAGTAAAATAATAGGATATAAAATAAACTCATAGAAATCCATTAGTCTTTATATTACTAAAAAATCCAACATCTCAGCAGACAGATATATCTACATACACACACACACACACACACACACACACACACACACACACACATATATATATATATAGTCATATCATAAAGAAATTAGAGGAGATGGAAAGGCAATACTTTTACAAGTGTGATTAGGAAGAGAATTCTTAGCAAAGGGCCAAAATAGTCATCAAAGATAAAATGAATAATTTGAATAATCTACAATTGAAAACTTTTGCATAAACCAAATGGCCACAGTTAGAATTAGAAAGGAATCAATTGGGAAATATTCATAGCAAATATTTCTGGTAAAGGAAACATTAAAAAATCAAAACAAAAAATATTCCAAATCCACTAGTCAAAGGACATGAACATGTAGTTCTCAAATGAAGAAAGCCATCAACAACCATATAAAAATGTTTCATTTCAAGTTTCCAAAAAGAGAAATGAAGATTAAATAACTCTTTGATGATCAGATTACCATAGATGATATTGGGGAAAATAGCAATTGTGGGGAAGCAGAAGGGAACACTGATGCCCCTTTGATGGAGTTGTGAATGGACTCAGCCATTCTGAACATATAGACTGGCAGTGGAGGAATAAAATTCAGGAAGGTCAAAGAAGAGGGTAAGACCCCCATAAGGACAAGAATATTGATGGTAGCTGTGTTGTAGCAAAGAACTGAAAACAAGGTGGGAGCCTGTGAGTTGGGGGCTGGTTGAACAGATTGTGGCAAATTACAGTAGTGCCAGGAGAAAAGACAAATGAGACAAATTCAGAGAAACAGGGGAGTGAAATGAGAAGACCCAGGAGAAGAATTTTCATGATGCCCAGAATGCTGTAAGAGGAAACACCTGGGCAGGACCCAGACACTGACCCAGGGACCTACTGGTCAGGGTGGGGGGTGGGGTAGCCCAAGAGCAGAATGAGGCACTGACACCAGGGGTTACAAATGGGCTACAAGATGTAGATTCTATCTGGAGGGGGGTTGTAAGTGAGAGGGTCGTGATAGAGGTGGGGGTAAAAGTCCATCAATAAAACAATTAAAAATACACAGAAGTCAAGCAGGTGAGAAGGGGATGTGGACAAGGCAATTTTATTATTTTCTTACTAAATTTAATTTGAACTTTAAAATTGAACATCCCAGATGTTCACAGTTTCTCCTAGAATCTTCTTTCTTGTTAATATTGAAATGTCTATTTGATGATGATTCCAAATCATAATAAAAAAAGAAAGAAATCCCACGCAGGAAAGTGGCTGTGGGAAAGCAGGAGGGTGAAGCCAAAGGCAGTTAGGGCTTAATTTCCAATGGGAGCCCAGGACCATGACCTGTTGTACTTGTTATCATCCCAGGAAGAAGGAACATTGGCAAGGATTCTTGGGCCTGGCATGCTACATTGGGAGAGCCTAGAGGTGGAGGAAGTGTAGACTGTTGGTCCCTTTGCCCCTCAAGGCTGATCTGATCAAAAGAGCTTTCTATGAAGCCCCTAAAATGGCCAGGACACAACAGAGATGAGAAGTGACAGAGAAAGGCCCCCAGCCCTAACTAATGCCTCGGTGGACACTGCTCCTGGGACTAAGAGCCAGGTTCTAGGTTAGCAAAAGGAAGGATTAGACTCTATATGGTCCATGCCAAGTCTGCCCTGGGGGCTCCAGGGCATGGGAATGTCTGTACTGCCTTCTATCTCCTTACCAGAAAAGACTGGAAAAGCCGAAAGGAGCCAAGGAGCCAGATGTACATGTGAGAAAACACTTTGGTGGTGGTGCCATTAAACGTGTTGGCCACCACCAGGAATGAGTAGGGACCCACAGTGAAGAACTCCCAGTCATAGGCACCCGAGGTGGGCAGCGTCTGGTTGACCTCGAACAGCTCTGCCCTCGAGTTCCACTTGTAGATGACGCTGTCAATGTTGTGATTGTCTCCTGGAGGAAGAGTGGGGAAGGCATAGAAGGCAATGTCACATGAGGCTTGCCAGGGGACAGTTTTTCCTAGAAGAGTTACACAAGTGCCATTCTGCCTCCCCCCCCCCCCCCCCCCCCCGCAAAGCTGTAGAGATGTGGGGATGCCCTCCCTCCCTCTCCTGCTATCTGCCTGACTCCACCCAACCATATCTTCCTACCTCTCAGGTCCTTTGTCTTCCTGAGAGGCTCAAGGACCACCTCCCTTGGGAAGCCCTCCCTGGTCTGCCCCTCACATTCTGGTGGTTTCTAGTCTTATAACCACATGTACCACTCCCTGGTAAGAAGCGAAGCCCCTTGAGGATCCCCAGAGCTTCAGGGTTGGTCCTGATAGAGATGAGTGGAAATAACAGTGATGAGTACCTCAGTTCCCCAGTAAGAAATGGATATTCTGCTCAACTCAGATCCTGCCCCCTTCTCCCCTCATTTTGGTGTCCTGACCTGGCCTGAGACCAGAAATAGCTCACATTATGCCCTTGGGATGGTGAGGGCATTGTGTGTAGATGGTAACATGATGGGGGGAAGGCTCCCATGTTGGATGCTGGGCTTCTCTCCCAGAAACCAGACTCCAGGTCTTCCAGGGAGCAGGAACTGCTCCCCATCTTGGAGATACTGTTGAGGGTTGGAAAGGGCATCCTTGGGCAGGGGGTACCCTTCTGGGAGATTTTGGAAGTCATCTCTAGTGCTTCCCTGATCCCCATCCCCAAGGCTTCTTTCTCTAGGCTAAATAATTGGTGTAGGACTTCAAGTGAGTCACTCTGCAGTATCTGGACTTCATTCCTTATCTATAAAAAGAGGGAGCAGCCTGGTGGTTCAGTGGGTAAAACCCTGAGCATGGAGTCAGGAGCCCCTGAATTCAAATCCAGCCTCAGATACTTCCTACCTGGGTGACCTTGGACAAGTCCCTTAACTTCTGTTTGCTTCAATGACCTCATCTATTAAATGAGGCTCCAATAGGCCCTTAACCTCTTGGAGTCTCTGTGAGAATGCAGTGAGATAAGTGACTGTAAGATGCTTGTCACCAAAGCAGCACATAGGCATTCTATCAAGGTTAGCTATTCTGGTGGCTTTATTTTCATGAGCTCAGCACTTGTCGTAGGTGCCTTCCTACCTTGGCGGTGGTTGGCCACAGCCAGAAAGGACTCCCCGCCAATCTCAAAGGCCTCCCAGTCCCTGGCGCTGTGGGTGACAATTCTCTGGTAGGCCACAAACTTGAGTTTTCTGGGGCTCCACTTGTAGATGACGGAGAGCTCTGGCTGCCCCTTCTCCTTCGGCTCAAAATTGGCCACCGCGAGGAAGACCTAAAAGGGGAAGACTGTGTGGGGAAGGGCGCTCTGGGGAGCCACCAGCGCCCAGTTCAGGGTCCTCTCTCCTCCAGGTCAGAGCTTCCAGTCAGTGACCATTGGGCACTTCCTCCTGGTCCTTTGGGTCATGGCCCAGGGGTTAAGTTCTGCCTGAGATGTCCTCACTTCCCCTCCAAAGTCATCTCATTGACCCAGGCTAACCGCACTGCCTGTGGACAAGGTCACGCTCCCCCTTCTCCAGGGTCCCACAAACACACATACAGACATATATAGACACATGCATACACATATAATCCCCCCCCCCACACACACTCACTGCTACATTAGCCCCAAAGGCATAATAAGACTGAGAGATGTGTTTGGGGGGGTGGGGCGCAGGTCAGACCTGGGGGGGAGAGGCTGCCCTTTGGGCTCCCCAGCCACACCCTGATGCTTGGGAGATGCCACAAGTCAACTTGTGGGTCCGATTTGGAACCACCGACATACCTGCCTCCCAAAGAATGATAGCAGCGAAAGCCCTGGGGCCGAACAAGCTGGGACCTGTGCTCAGGGGAGTGTTTCTCTGCCTTGTCTTCCCCTTTGGCCCTCACCCACCTGCTTTCAAAGACACAGCTGGGCTGCCAGCCGAGCCAGGCTACCATCTGGAGGAGGCCTGGCTCTCACCCGTCCCCTTTTGGAGAGCGGGTCCAAGGGCAATAGAGGGGGCTGCTGGGGACAAGGAGGACTCGAGGGCCTCTGGCGGGGCCTTCCACCCTGAGGTAGAAACCAAGGAGGGCCAGTCTTGCCAGGAGCCCACTTCTCCAAACATCGAGCTCTTGGGGCCTTGATTAACCTTCATTCCTCCTCTGCTTTGATCCTGATCATGATTCCATCTGCCTCACCTACAAGGCTCTGCGTCCCTGTCTCTTTCTTTTTGAGTCTCTCTGTCTCTGTCTGTCTCTGTCCCTCTCTGTCTGTGATTCTTTGTTTCTATCTGTTTCTGTCTGTCTCTGTTTCTGTCTCTGTGACTCTGTATCTGTCTGTCTGTCTCTGTCTATCTCTATCTCTGTCTCTCTGCCACCTCCTCCCCCAGTCCCAGACGCAGCTCGGGGATGTCCTGTTTAAAAGTCAGTCTCTAGCTCTCCCCACCCTCTGCTTCTCACGTCCTTCAACTCTTCCATTCTTTGTTCTCAAACCGCAGAGACAGACATGGAGCCACAGCCTAGCACTGCTGAGTGACCGCAGCCCCGGACACCAGCTAAAGGGTCAGAGACTCCGCCCAGGGAGGGCATGCCTGCCTGGACAGCCAGCCTGCCTGGACAGCCAGCCTGCCTGTGGCTTTGGCTGTCCCCTCCTCCAGAGACCCTGTGTCTGGCCGCTGGGGAGCTTCTTCTCACCTTGAACTCCCTGAGTCCTAAATCTTGATCTTTCCTCCCAGCCCCAGTTCACCTTCTCCTGGCCACAGCCCAGCCCTCAGCTCCTCAGGAGTCTGCCCACCAGGCCCTGCCACATTCTTGCCCTTGTCTACAGTCTCCCAGCATGTGTCAGACCCCCTTAGGTCTCCTTCATCTTGGAAAGCACCACCCTATACCAGGAGGGGCCCTAGAGGCAGGAATAGTCCGCTTGAAACCCCCTCTTTCTAACTGAGCAACACTAGTAAGCTTCTCAGACCTAGTTTCCTCTCCTGTAGAATAGACTCTACTAGCAAGAACTAACCCTGGGGTCTTTGGGGGTCCTGAGGGCTGCATAATACAGTGTTGCACAAAAAGATCACATTAGTGGTCAGTAATCAATGTCTCTCCTTTCTCCAGGCCATAGAAGGGCAACCTGGTGGCACAGTGGATAGAGTCCTGGCCTGGAGGAGGGGAGTTCAAATCTGGTCTCAAACAACTGACACCAGCTGTGTGACCATAGGCAAGTCACTTCTACCTGATTGCCTCTCCTCCAGGGCATTTCCAGTCATCCAGATTCCTATCTGGCCACTGGATCCAGATGACTGGAGGAGACAGTGAGACTTGGGACTTAGCACAGCACCAACTCACTCAGATTCAATTCTTATCATGGCATCATCTTTTTGATATCATGGTCTTCTTCAAGAACAAAGGACAAGCATCATCACTTTATCAAATGGTCCAATCCCTCCTTCCCCTGCTCAAAATCCTTCCATAGCTCCCCATTGCCCTTCAGTGGCATATGGACTGCTGCCCAGTCCACTGATCTGCCACATGGAATACTGGAGTAACAAGAGAGGCAGCAATAGTCGTCCTAAGGGGAATTAGGAGCCTTGTATACCAAATACTCTACAAAAGAGACACAGACCAGTGATGGCAGCTGGAAAAATTAATATTTAGATTTCAAATGACAAATTAAACCTTTAATCTTAAAGTCTACATATCTGACTCCTTTTATTTGCAGAGTAGGGAGGGCCACCAACATTGACTGACACTCCTGTGGGAGCTTCTAAGGCCCCTGCAGCTCCAGGAAGTGCAGAGGTTGACGTTGGAGAAGACTGCTGCTGAAGGAGCTGAGGAGGGTGGAGAAGGAGGGGGGGATGCCGAGTGCCCACAAAGGACCTGGGAATACCAAGAATAGTGGGAAGGGCCCAGGGGTCAACGCTGAAGAATCTCTCCTCCCAGATGGGTCAGGGAGCCTTTCCTGCCTCATGCAGGAGGATGACAACTTCCTAGTGCTGGTGACTCACATGGCCACAAAGGGTGCTACCTGTGGGAGCCTTGAAAGCACTGCCAAGGATGAGGAAGTTCTAGGCAAGAATCCGAAGCCCCCAGGACACAGGTAGTGTCTTCTCTGCTGCTGACTGAAGGCCAGGGAGGCAGGTGCAAGAAAAGAGCAACTGGTGGTAAAGAAAGCTTTCTGGAGGAATTGGACCTTAGACAGACAGCTCCTGGACAGAGATGGGACAAGCAAGGACCTGCAGCCTGGCATTGTCTTGGCACCTTGAGGATCTGATTGTGGAGGAAGAAGACAAGGGCCACCTCTAGTCCCCACTAGACTAGTCACTGGGTAGCAGGAAGAGGAACCATTGAGATCCATACAAAATATCCAAGAACAGGGAGGACTGGAGAAGCCACAGTGTCATGGAGATGAGATTGGGCAAAGGGTTCAATAGTCACTCATACTCTGTTTATACAAAGATCGAGAAATTTGATGCCAGAATGATTTGACAGCTTCAGAATAAGTAGAATGCCCACCACACTCAATGAGTTGTTGGTATATTGGCCATTCTTAACAGTGATGTAGACAGCAAACACATAGGATAACAAAGGGTAGGCTCCAAAATGGTGTGACAACTTAGAATATGGTTGTTCAGTCATTTCAGTTATGTCTGACTCTTCATGACCCCATTTGGGATTTTCTTGGCAGATGCTGGAGTAGTTTTCTAGCTCATTTTATGGATGAAAACTGAGGCAAACAGGGTGAAGTAACTCACCAATGATCATAATGAGGCCAGATTGGAACTTAGGTCTTTCTAACTCCAGGCCTGATGCTCTTATCCACTGCACCATCTAACTGCCCACTAGAATGCTGAGTCACATCAAAAAGAGATGAAATTTAATAGAGGGAAATATAAAATCTTAGACTTTATCTTCAAAAAATGGCCAACTCTATGAACACAAGATAGGAGAGGCATGGTGATAGTAATTTGTCTGAAAAAGTTCTTGTGGTCAGGGTGGACTTCAAGCTTCAACTGAATTTATCATGTGGTGTGTCAGTCTGGGAAGCTAAACTAAAGAGACCTGGCTGCATTAAGAGAGGCAGAGCTTCCAGAGAAAAGGGAGTGATGGTACCAGCATATCTTCTTCTGGCTGGTCCACACTGGCAAGTTTCCCTTTGTTCAGCACCACCGTTTAGGAAGGATGTGATCAGCTGAACAATATCCGGAGGAGGGAGGCCAGGATGAGAAGACTCTCTCCCTTGAGGTTCAGTTTGGAGAAGAGAAGCCTGGTAGAGAACTACACTCATCTCTGTGACATTGGTTCATTGGGCCCCAGGGGCAGAAGAAGAACAATGGAGAAGGGGAAGGAAGGGAGTCAGGAAATGAACTTTGGCATTGGACCAAAGAGAAGGGGCTGCCGGGGAGGCAGGAGAGGCCCTTCCCTAGAGGCTTCAGGCAGAGCTGGACATGTTCTCCTTCTGATGCCATCCCTGAAATTGGTGGCAGTAAGCCTAGACCTGCCTCTCTCTGCCCTAGTATCCCATTGTTTCTCCTCAGTCCCCCAGGGGCAAGCAGAGAAAACCTACTCTCAAGGAACCCTTCAAGTACCAGCAATGGCCTCTTGCCAGCACCCCACTTGCCATGCCCCCTGCCAGTGATGGTCAGCCCATGCAGCTGATCCTCACTCAATCCCATCTTGCACATACTTTTCTGGGGGTCCAGAGCACAGGCCACGCAATGCTGTCTGGGGAAGGAGGCTGAACCCTTCCTTGGCTCTTCACTCTCAGCTTCCATTAAAGCTTCCCAAAGTCACATGAACCTGTCCAACTGCTCTTTTCACACTCATGTAGAGCCTGGGGTCCACTAAGACCTGGTTCTTTTTATATGTATTCATGCCCCAACTATATTTATATCATTGATGCTTTTCTGAACTGAAATGTAGAACCTAGGTCTATTCTTTTTAAGTTTCCTTTTAATATATTTATAGAGAGCTGCATTTAGAGCCAGGAGGGCCTGTGGGTAAGTCCTGTCACTGACATATGGGTGTGTGACTTTGGACTACTCACTTCATACCTTGCTATCTGTCCCTGGCTCTTCCCTGGATGGGTCAGTCTGCATTGGCAGAGGAAGTTCCCTGCTCACAGGTTGATTCTTGATCTTTATATCTGTGAGAGTTCATCCTGAGGAGACCTCTGGATCCACCTCTGCTGTCCATGCAGAGGGCTGTTCTTTCCTACTTCCTGCCATTGCTAATGTGACAGGCTATGCCACCTAGCCCTAAAGGTCAGGAGGATGGCAGCACTGCCTAGACAAGACTAAGGATGGAACCTGGCTGCCCCGGGGATCTCTGCTTGAGGAACCTGTCCTCCAGCTAGTTCTGAGCCCACCCAACCACACTGTCATTCAACCCACACCCTTCCAGCTCCTCCTGCTGCAGACACAGCCCAGGAGGCTGACCCTAGTTTGACTGAGCACCAATCTATTTAGCTTGTCACCTGCCAAAAGATGAGCTCATCTCCATGAGCCCAGGCTTGTTTCAGGGACCCCCACTTCCCTCCGTAGTGGCCACAAACCCAGCCAAGTCCCACCATGCAAGGCCACCCTCTGTCCCTGAGTTCTCTACAATGCCCCTGGACCATTCCAGGTGAGTGCCAGTCACTAGTCCTGCTGCTGCACCCATGTCCCCTCCTCCCCACTGGCCTCCTTTTGTTCAGGAAACCATTATCCAACCAATATCACCATTCCTTCTAGAAAGGGTAGGTATTTGTGACTCTCTGGACCAATCATCACCCCCCTGGCTGTACTGTTCCTGTTGGCATAGAAGTTCCTTGACAGCAGGGTCTGTCTCCCTTTGTCTTTGTATGCCCAGGGACCAGCAAAGAGCCAGGTACGCAGCAAGCCTAATGGTGTTCCCTCATTTAATGCAGCCTCAGCTCCCCTTAGCTTTTTTTAGGCTGCCCTGCTGTCTTATGGATGTACCCTGAGTTTGCTGACCTAGAAATTCAAGGCTTTCTCCAGGCAGCTGTTCTCTAGACAATTCATCTGCTCCTTAGGGTACTCCCCCTGGGTCTCCTACTTCCTATACCTTGTAGTTGGAGGTGGGCTGTGTTTGCCTAGCCCTTGCATCCTGCTTCTCTCTGTACAAGAGACCTTAGGAGCTACTGCCACGGAGAACATACTTCACCAACCTTCCCTACACCCCACTCTCCAAGGAACAGGTAGAGGCTTGGTCATATCTGCAATTATTGCCTCCCTGTTCAGAAGGGGTTCTGATGACTCCAGTTGGTAGTTTTCTATCAACACGTTCAACAGGAAGCTTCAGCTTATAGGAATATAACACAGGTCAGAGCTTCCTCTACCTAAGGGCCCCAGAGCCTAGAGTACCTAGCCACTATCCCATCTACCCCTCTTCCCAAGCCTCAGGCCTTGGCTCTGTTTCAATTAGGAAATTATTTGTTTCTTTATTAACATACTCTTGACAGAGTCAATGACTTATGATCACATTTCTAATTAAAAAGATGAGAAGAATTTGGGATCTCCTAGGTCCATGAGACCCTGAAGATTTAAGACCAATTGATCATATATATTGCCTTGGAATGCAGGTCAGTCTGGACACAAGTCTAAGAACCTCTTCTTTGGTTTATTCTTAAGCAACATGAGTAAAATAAAAATTAAAAAGCCAACTTTGGAAGCCTTCTCCATATTTGAAAATCTCTTTGAAAAGCCAAAGATGGAAGGATTAACATGAAACTATCACTCTGTCTAGAGCCCCACCCTCAGCTAAATAAGTTGTAGAGTGAAAGACAGTAAACATAATAGTGTGGGACCTCCATATGCCTTTCAGACCTGGCAAGCATAATCAAAAAATAAATAAGAGAAGTTGAAGATCTCAATAGGATTTTTTGTAAAAACCAGATAAGATAGACATCTGGTGATTACTGATTAGAACTGGAAAGGACCATACAGATTTTTCAGTCCTGCATAGCCTGTTGAAAAAAGGTTTATATAGTACATTAAATCAGGTTATTAAAAACCATTGGTGGCATTTTGGGGTTGCCCAGCCGTTCTAGAAAGCAACTTGGAACTTACCTTCTGACCTCATGATAACCATTAGGAGATTTCCCCAAGGGAGTAAAAAAATAAGAAAAGCACCCAACTGTACAAAAATATCTTTAGTAGTTCTCTCTGTAGAGACAAAGCATTAAAAACCAAGGGAACGGCCATCCGTGGGGAGGGGGGGATGAATGAACAGATAATGGTCAGTGAATGTGATGGAAGCCATTGTGTTATAAGAAATGACGAAAGGGATGATTTCCAGGAAATCTAGGAAGGCTGGTGTAAAGTAAGCAGAGACAAGAGGATGGTTTATACAATACCAACAGTCTTGTAAAAAGGAGCATTTTTTGAAAGACCTAAGAACTCTGATCAACACGATGATCAGCCCTGGCCCCAGAGGACCAATGAAGAATGCTGCCAGCCTCTTGGCAGAGAGACAGAAGAAGACAAGCGTTTGGGAATTTGTTTTGTTTAGCCATTTGTTCCAAGGGCTTTGTTACTGTTTTCCCAAGATGGCAGGGAGATAAAACAAATATTTATTTATTTTCTCAAATAAAATTTAATTTTAAAAGAGTGAGCTTCAGTAGGCTACATTTCCTTGTTCCCCTATGGGGTAAGTAGGGGAGAAGAGACTAAATAATATACCCCCAGAGCCCCAATTATGTCATTCTCTTTGGCAAGAATACAAGGTCATGGACAGATAGACAATAAAGTCTATTTAGAACACGTTTTATTTAATGGAGGTGAAAAGGTGTCCTGCATTTTGAATTTGAAACCTACAGGTTGGAATGAAGGGAAAGAAAGAAAAGTTGATACAAAGTAGGTGAAGGAAGGGGCAGTCCTTCTAGAAAGTTGGTCATGGGCAAGATGGTATTTAATTTTTGATGACTCTTTGGCACAAAGGGCAATCTGGACCCCCAACCAGAATGTTCTTCCCCCCAGGCTTCCAGAATCAGAGGATGAGAATACCCTCCAATCCTGCCCAGCTGAACATGCTCAAGCCCTTGGCCCAGCCACTGACTGGAGTCTGCCATTGGTATTGACCTTGTGCAAAGTAGAGACTTCCGGCCTGAGAAAGCCCCCTGAAGATTCTGCTGAGTTACAGTAGAACTGGAAAGTCACTCAGGTTCCTTTTACCTTTTTTCCTATAGTGAAATATTTCCATGCCTGGGCTTGGTGAGTGGGAAGGTTCTGATAAGAAACAAACTTCCCATCCACCCACTTGTAGATGGTGGAACTGGCCTGGCGATTGGCCGCAGCAGCGAGAAGCCCCACCTGGGGGATGGTAAAGACCTCGATGCCCATAGTCTCAGAGGGGGTGGACAGGCTCTGGTACTCCTCCACATAGTCCAGCTTCACTTTGGCTGGGAACGAAAACACAGTCAGTGGGGATCTCTCCACAAGCTGCGGAGGCAACTTGGTTGGTCAAGGAGAGGGCAAGCTGGGGGAAGGTCTCAATGCATGGGGCCACTGGGGAGGAATATCAGGGCATTAGGAGATGCCCATCTGGATGGCAACAACCAGTAGGAATCTCTGAGAGAGGACATGACAGGATCAGCCTCCCTGTCAGTGCTAAGAAAGAAAGAGAGAGACAGAGGGAGGGAGAGAGGGAGAGATAGATAGACAGACAGAGACAGACAGAGAGACAAAGACGGAGAGACAGACAGACAGAAAAACAGAGACAGAGAGAGACAAAGAGAGACAGAGATAGATAGAAAGGCAGAGAGAGACAGAGACAGAGGGAGGGAGAGAGACAGACAGAGACAGAAAGAGACGGACAGAGACAGAGAAACAGAGAGAAAGATGAGAGAGAGAGAGAGAGAGAGAGAGAGAGAGAGACAGACAGACAGACAGACAGACAGACAGACAAACAGACACGGAGGCAAAGACACACACACACACAGACAGAGACAGAGAAAGAGAATGGGGGAGAGGGCCCAACTTGTTTCTCACTTTGGTTCTAGGAGGCATTTGGGCACAGGGGGGTGGGCCATACCAGTGCCACCTTCCACTTGCCCAGACAAATCTCCACAAGTGTGGGAAGCCTGTCATGGAGGGTAGAACCTTTCTCCTCCTAAGCCTCCTGTGCCTATCCTCCCAAGCAAAGAGCTCTGAAGGTCTGCTCATTGGTGATATGGTAAGTAAGGTGGCATTTCATATCACCTCCTTGCAATTTCTCCAGTTTAAGACCCAGACTCATAGCAAAGCTTTGCACAGGAATTCTCTTCTTCCCCACCTCCTTCCCTTAGATTCCCAGGCCCCTGGACCTCTCCTGACTGCCTGGGGATACAGCTAGACAGACCAGACTTGACCAGTTCTGAACTTCTTTCCTGAGCCTTCATATCCTTGAGGCTGCTCATTGATGCCTTTGGGTTGGGAACATCCCTGGCCTCCCAGAAGGTTGGACACCTCCCCAGAAAGTGACTGCCTTCCTCACCTTCTATCATGGATCTCCATTCATTGCCAACACACAGGTAGAGGCCCCTTCGAGAGACGTCAAACCAGAATCGAGCATCTTCCATCCTAGTGCATTGAGGTCGAGGGCCCAAAGTCACTTTTAAATCAGCTTCTGAACACAAGACCCAAAGAAGGAATAACCAACTCATATATTATGGTTCTTGGGAGACAAAATTAATTAAGACATATGGAAATGAATTTGTGTGGGCTCTGACATGAAGAGGTCACAGAGGTGAGAGGTTGGGGGAGTGGGTGGAGTGTTGCCTTCAACATCCAAAGATCTGAGTTCAAATTCTGCTTCGGACACTCAGTAGTGGTGAGGTCACAGCCAACCCACGCTTGGTCTTGAAATGACCTGAAATAGAGGGGCTCCTTCCAAGTCTGAGGCTGCTGTTGCAATGGCCACTGGATGATGTTCTCCAGGGTCATATCCTGCTTCAGGGGCCACAAATGTGTTGATTTTCAAGGACAGTATTTCTGGTCATGGTTGAAATCCAAGAAATGGCATTTCCATTTTTGGAGAGCCATTCCCAGGCCTCCCCATCCTCTGCTGCTCTTCTGTCCTCTCCCCAACCATGTTCTCCTGTGCTTCACCCCAATCCTAGCAGGGTCAACTCTGGGCAATGCCTGACCTACTGCATGCAAGAGCAGAGCTCAAAAGGTTGACCTCCTCAAGGACCACAGCACCTTCCCCTTGTCTGGGCAGGGGTAGTCTGAGGGTTTCGCACCTGAACACCATTTGCTTTAAGAGTCTTGAGACACAAAGGCGACCTTGACCGCCTCCTCTCATATCCGACCCAGAATCCCCATGACAACACCCCAGCATGTGGTCATCTTTCCCCTGACCAAAGAGCTTGGGCCCCTCTCCACTGCTACCACTGCCCCTTTCCACCTAAAAGCAGCCCCATCCTTGGGTGTCCAGCCCAACTGGCTTCCCAGCCTCTTGGCATGTGGCCAGTACTTCTCTCCAAGCTGGACTCTCTAGTGTGAAAAGACCCTTCCTCCATGGGATCCTCAGAATGGGCTGCAATGCTAGATGGGACCTGACCAATGTGGGAGATAAGAGGACTGTCACCTCCCAGCTCTAAAGCTCCTTTCTTGATTAAAATGAATATCATCTAAACTTCTCCCAGCATCCCTCCCCTCTGTTCTTTCTCTCTGAAAGTCACCCCCTTTCACAGACCAGCATCCAGGCCTTCTAAAATAGCTGCAGATGCCACTGGCTTTTTGTGATCCTATTGCATTGTCCCCTAAGCACCCTGCTTTTTGTCAGACCCACTGTAGCCTGGGCACACCTCCCTAGTCTGGTGGCAGGATCTCCACTCACTTCACCTCAGCAGGTAGGCCCCAAACCCTGTCCGACTGAGCACTTGTAGCTCCCTGTCTTGGCTGCCCAGATACCTTGGTCTCTCCCAGAGGCAGATCTAATCATTGAGCTGTGGCCGAAGCCTGTGGATTTGTAAGCTGTGGCATCTGCCTCCAAGTTGGCATTCCACCATGGATGCTGCAGCCCCTTTGGGTTTGGAATCCTCCTGTTGGTCTGTGACCTTGCCCACATCTCCCCACATCACATTGGCAGTTCAGTCGGGGACCATGCCCAGGGCCATGTACCCAGGGTCCTCAGCAGCACTGTGACCCCTGAGGATGCTGGCTCACCATAAGGATAGTTGAGAATCTCATCTTCTGATACGGCTGTGAGATCTTGCAGGACCGAGGGGATGGACAGCACAGCCAGCCGGGAATTCCTGCTTGGACACATCTGGGAGGTGGCATCGGAGCCTGGCAGCAGCACCAGCTGCCTCAACAAGCCCTGGGAAAAGAGGGAGAGGTGCCAGGATGGAGCTTGATCTCTGGAAAATGCCACCATCCATCCGGGCAAAGGGAAGGAAGGGGAGATGATCATTAGTTTCCATAAATGAGATATTTTTAAAAAGCAAAAGTCAATCATTAAGGGGCAAACATTGTAAAAGTGACTGGGGGGGTCATCTGTATCCATGCTTTTGGGCCTCTTTCTAATCTGGAGGAGGACAGGTCCACATTGGGATTTTATAAGGACTCTCTAGGAGAAAGACTTTAGGGGAGGGGAACTCCCTAAGTTCAGAAATTCAGACATGGATAGGACCTTAGAGATCAAGTCCCACCTCCTCAATGAAGAAAGGGATGAAATGAGGCTCATAGAATGAAGTGATTTGCTCAAAGTCCCATAGAAGTCTAATAAACATCTAAGCAGGATTTGAACTGAGGTCTTCCCAATCCCAAATTCAGATGCTTCCAGTGTTCTCTAAAGCATCAGGGTAAGCAGTGAGGAGGAACAATAATGGACTCCCCAGGGGGGAATCTTGGGGAGGCCAGAGATTCTGCAGTGGTCCCACCTCAGGGGCGGCCCTTTCTGCCCGTGACCTCATTACAGAGCAGCCGAGAAGCATGTATTTAAATAGCCTTCCCTCCTCACTGTTCCTCACTTTCCCTTCAGCCTGGAGGACATCTCCACAAGGAGGATTCCAGGGTACCCCCAAAAGCTCAGATACCCTGGGAAGGGGATGATCCTGCGGGAGGTGGGGGAGGGAGCCTGGTTTCATAGCCAGTACTCACGGTGAAGATGCCCTTCTTTCTCCGTCGACTCCCAATGAAAAACCGAGACCCCTTCATGGTCAATGTCATTGGGAATGGGGTGTCGACAATCCTGAAGGCAGGAAATGGGGCTGTGTAAGTGGGGGCAGGACCCTTCCTATCCTTCCCAAAGGAGAGGAGTGCTTCTCATGTCTTGAACAATTCAGATTTTAACAAGATGGAGGCGAGGCCAGGGGAAACATCCCCCTTAGAAGGTCCCTTCGCACCCCGGATCTTGGGCAAAGCCAACCTTGTCTCAGACTCCAAGGCCAATGAGAGGAGGCAGTTTGGAAAGTCTCTACCCTTTCCCCTAAGGAGGAGCTGTCCTCAAGCCTGGGGACACCCTGGGGAGACCCCTTGGGCCTGGATGTTTTGCCTGCCTCAAGTCCCTGTGAGAGGTTAGACCTCCGAGCCTGCCTCTGGAGACACCTGTTCCTGCTTATACCTGTCCATCTGCCTCACCTTGTACCTTAGCAAGGAAAGGAGGGCTCCCACTGACCCCCATTCTACACTGGGACTAAGTGAGGCTTCTCCCATGAAGCATGTGAGGGGGAGCGTCTAGGACCAGGGGCCACGGTTTCACCCCCACCTTAGTCCTGGGGAGGGTCAGGTGTGCATAGAAACCCATCTAAGAGGAGAGAGAAGATGGGGACCCCCACACGGACCCCATGCATGTGTGCCTGCACACACCACACACCAGATCTAGGCAGACACTAACCTACAGTCAACCTCCCACCTCACACACCACACAAATACCCAGAAATACCTAGACACACAAATACACTGGACACCACCCACATCGCACACACCACATCCACCCCACGCATCACAAACATCAAACACCCCCCCAACACTCATCCCTACATCCTCACTCCATACACAAACACATACCATCAAAATCACACAGGCAGACACACATCACATACATGGCACACAGATGTACCCCACACCCCACCCCACAACCCCCCCTCCCCAGCACCTACACATCTGTGGGCACCCCGCAGTCCACAGTGAGGGAGAAGGAGCCTTCGGACACGGCCAGGACCAGGGTGTGCCAGTGATTGTCAGTCAGGGGGATGTCCTGGAAGGTGACCCGGGTCTGCCAGCTGCCCGACACCTCCGGGCTCAGGAAGATGAAGTGCAGCTTGCTGGGGGAGTAGCGGAGGCCCAGCAGCAGGGTGTCTCCCACCTCCTCCACCACCGTGAAGATGTACTCGTTTTTCTGCAAAGGCCAGACAGGGGTGGGGTGGGGGGGTTGCCCCCTCCCAGCAGACCTGCAGGCTTCTACCATGAAGGGGACAGCTCCAGCCAAAGGAGGGGTTAGGGGTAGGTGCAGGCACAGAACCCCAGAGACCCCTTCCTCCCTCCCTTTCTGGGGATGAAGGATCAAGGGCTGGATCCCAGCAGCATCCCTAGGGAGGCACAGGGAAGGGGTTGGAGGGGTGAGGGAACCAGGCCCAGAGACAGGTTTGGCTTACTGACACATCCCTCAGTCATTCCCTCCCTCCCCTTTTCTCTCTCCCTCACACTATTTTTCTCCCTTCCACCCCTGTTTGCGTGCTGGCGATTCTAGTGGTCACTTCAAGGGCCAGGGAGGCAGGGGTCCCCTTGTTTACAGATGCCGACTTGGCCTCGTTTGAAGGTTAGCAGCCAGGCTCAGTCCCAGCTAGGCAGGTCTCTGTGGGTGCCACATTCTCCCACAGTGGGAGATACGTCTGGGGCGGAGGGGGTCTTGTGAGGGTCACCCCACCAGGATGTGCCCTGCCCCACCCTTGGCTCCTCCATCGATCACAGCCCATCAGGCCAGATGTGGATGGCATGAACAGACATCCCATCCCTGCTCCTCCCCTATGCCCCCCCCTCCCATTGGGAGCCTGAACTACCTTAGCCTGAGTTACTGACCTTGGGTGGGAGACTGAGGACCTTCAGGGTGACAATGATGGAGAATTCTTCAGGGAAGAGGTCACAGTATAGAAAGATTCTGGAAGCTGGGAAGCTCAGCAGGAGGGGGCTGTAGGCGGCAGACAGATGGAAGCCCCGGGCCCCCTGGGCCTGAACCATCCTTAGGCCTCCAGAAGGAGCACTGCCACTTTGGGGGACAACTTCAGACAGGATGTCTAAGGGACGCAGATCTGTAGGTGGACAAGGGAGGGTGGCTGCAGAGACTCTGAGGGCCTAGCCCAGCCCCTGGGGCATCCTTGGGGTCAAGGTTCACCTCCCCTTTCCTGAGATACCCTGCTCTCCTTCCACCCCCACCCCGGCTTCTTCTTCAGCCTGTACACAGCAAAGGCTTGCACAGCCAGCGGTCATAGTTGTCTTGATCCCAATGATGACAGCATTTATTGAGCACCTGCTGAATGACCAGGGAGATGCTATCAGTATCATGAAGGAGCAAGGAGTCCCAAGATATCCCAGGCCTTGTGCCCCAAGGCTCCCACTCCAGTTAGTCTGTGGGGGAGGTGACCCAAGGTCACATGAGGACCGGTTGTGTCATTAGGCGAATCAGGCATGCTTAGGTCCAAGGGACTTGGCTTCATTTCCTACCTCTTCTAAACTGTCTTTGGGTGGAGAAGACAACAGATCTTCTTCCTGAAGGAGTTCCAGTGGACAGATCATTGTTTTCAAGCTAGAAAGTTATCCAGGTCAAATCCCCCCCCCCCCCCACACACACACTTTGGCAAATGAGAACACTGAGGCAAGATTAATCCTGAGTCCTTGACCAATAGTGGCCATGGGTGACCACTGGTGCCACAGCTCTTAGCCAGAAAAGGGGTAAGGGCATCCACAGCTGCTCTGCTCTCCTACCCTCCCATTGCCTGAGGGAGGGGCGCCCTACCCCAATGTCTTTGCAAGGATGTTGGTGTCAGCCCTGAGAGAGGCAAGAGGCTCAGGCCCTGGGGTCATACAGATGAATAGCAACAGCATCCCCTGTCCTCCAAACGCTGCCACACTTTCTGGGTACTAAGAGGCCTCAAACTTTCTGGGAGAGAGGACATCCTAGCCAGAGGGTCTGGGAGGCTTCCTCAGGGAGGTAGCCCCCAGGCTAGGCCTTGAAGGACAGACAGAATTTCAACAGGCAGAGTTTGGGAAGGAATCGGTGATGGATACAAAAGTGGCCAAGAGGAGGATAATGAGGTAGCTGATTTCTCTCAGATCTGGGGGAGAATGTCCTCAGAAAGGTGAATTGGGAGAAACTCCAGGTTCCTTTTATTTAGGGAGGAAGAGAAAAATCACCAGAAGCCCCTGAGCCCACCTTGCCCCAATACGGGCAGATGGAGACTCACTAGTCTGACCCTCATGTCTAGTCAGCCTGCGACCTGGGCCCAGCCCTGGACTGTGAGACCTTGACCCCTGCATGTGTGGATGGGGCAGGGGGACATGGGTATTGGTCTGCGGTTCCCCCAGGGCTGACCCTCTCCTCCATCACAATCATAATTTCTTCATGACAAAAAAGAAACTGGGAATGCTCAGCTTAATGGTCATGTGTCATAGAAGGACCTTCAGGGCTGTTGGCCCTTGGGAGAGGGAGCAGCCTGGCCAGCGGGGTCAATGGAGGGAGGCTCAGGGAGGCAGATTTGGGCCACAGAGCCTCTACAGAAAAGAAGGATCTGTATTAGGGGAGTCAGAGCCACCAGCCTGGAGGGAGGCCTTCCCCAGGGGCCAGACCCTTCTCCAGGGTGGCTTGGCTTGGAGGCCCCAAGCACCCAGGGGGTCTGAGCTCCAGGGACTTGACCCCTGAGGGGAGGCGAGCATGCTCATCCCCATTTTCAAGGTGAAGGCCAGGGCAGAAGCAGAATCGATGAATCCAATGAATCAGCTCTCCTATCAAGGCCGAGTGGCACTTAGCAAGAGCCTACTATGTGTCAGGGTCTCCAAGGACCCCCAGAAAGAGAACTGGAGTGTCTGGACTTCCTGCATCCACAAGGTCCACATTTCATTCTGAGCTTCTTAAATGTCTGAGCTCTTCCATAGAAACAGTTAATGCTTATTCTTAGAAACCTCAGAAGTGCCAGCTTCAGGGCATCCTGGGTGATGGAAAGATGCAACCACTGGGAGAGGTGTCTCCTGATCATATCAGATAGACAGTTGGCAGCAGCATTGGCAGCACCCAGCCATGCACACCTGGACTCCCTGGCTGCCTGCAGAGCAGGGCCGGGCACACCTACTTTCCCATCCATCCTGGCCCAGGGGCAAGCTTGGCATCTAAAACTGAGTCTAATCCTGCTGAAGAGGCTTCTCCCACCCCTGTAAATGTTTCCTTCTCCTGCCCACCAGGGTTGTGGATTCCTGTCCCCTGGCAGCCTCCCTCTCCCTTGGCTGCTGGGCATCTGTTACTCAGTGCCAGGGAAGGGTATTGTGGCACCACAGGAAGGGCAGCAGAGGACATCAGGTATGATGAGTGCCATTCTGCAGATGAGGACCCAGGTCTTTCTGCCCTCAGAGGCAGTTGGCCAGCACAATGGCTAGAGCCTTGGGTCTGGAGTCAGGAGGGACCCAGGGCAAACCTGATCTTAGACGTTTAGGAGCTGTGTGACCCTGATCAAGTCACTTCACCTCTGCCTGCCTCAGTTTCCTCAATTGTAAAGTAGGAACTCCCACAGAGTTGCAGTAGATATTTAATACACACCAAGCCAGTGTTCTGTCTACACCACAGAAGAGGAGAATCCGGACATTTTCTCACTCGGATCCCCCTATCCAGACCACTCCTGCGCAAAGTCGACCAGATGGAGACTCTGAGGCCCTTCGAGTTGGAGAAACTGCTGGAGCGTCTCCCAGGGAAAGCAAACCCTTGGGATGTGTCTTCACATGCTAGGAAGGCTGCAGTGTGGGAAGGAGGCCAGAACTGGGGCACCAGCAGGGGCGGGTTCCCGCTTGAGCCCAGGATATCCCAGCATGGAGCAGACTGCCGGGAGTAGGAGACCCAGGTCAGCTGGTGGTCCTTGTTGGGAAGGGATCTCTGCCCAGGCAGGGCTTCACACGAGGCCACAGAGACCCCACAGAGACCCCACAGAGACCCCACAGAGACCCCAGCCTCTCTATCTTGCCAGAAAAAAAAGTCTCCAGGGGTTTAACCATCTCAATGGTTCTTAGAAATCTTACTTTGGGAGGGCCTGTCAGAGCTCGGGCTCCTTAAGGTGCCCCTTTCTGTCAGGGCTTCCTTCCCTTCTCTGGTCTGCCCTCAGAGGGAGGCCACAGGGGAGGGGGCACAGGGCGACAGAGCCCCCCCCCCCCACCTCTCCATTCCCTGCCTTTCCTTCATCCTGCATTTAGCTTGGTTTGTCTTCTCCATTTAGATTGGAAGCTCCCTGAGGGCAATGACTGTCTTTGGCTTCTTTTTATATCCTCAGAGCTTAGAGCAGGCTCTGGTATCCAGAAGGTGCTTAAGAAAAGTTGATCAATTGATTGGAAAAACCAAATTCAAGCTGAATTTGGGAGCTGCTGCTGCCCAGCAGCCAGGGCTGGGGGCAGGGAGGATCTGGGCAGCAAAGGCCCATTGCCCAGACTCAAGGAAGGCCCAGGAAAGGTCGTTCCCAAGCCTCTGCCATCCTTCAACCACCTTCCCTTGGGAGAGCCCCTGAAGACACTTCTGGGGAACCCACTTTCCCACCTGCTTGGCTAGGGGCTGCAGACTCCCCAGACAAGCTGAGCACCCACTGGGTCAGCAGTGGAACTGGGTTGTGGGGACGGTCAGTCAGTCAGTAAGCACTCATTAGGCTCCTACTGTGTGCCAGCACTTGAGTACAAATAAAGGCAAACCATCCTTTCCTTTGAGAAGGCCCCTCCCCCATTTGAGGGTTAGGGTTAGGGTTAGGGTTAGGGTTAGGGTTAGGGTTAGGGTTAGCTTCCCCAGGAGCCTCCCCCCGCTGGACTCCTCTTGGAGAGAGAAGCTTACTGTGGAAAGCAGCTGGATGCTTCCAGCTAGGAGAGACCCCACTGTCCACCTCTGGGAGGGAAGGGCAGTGAGGCCCCCGCCAGCCTAGGACCGCAGGAAACAGTTCTGTCCTGTCCTGGGGACAGTTCTGTCCTAGCCTCAGATAAGGCTACCTCCGAGCCACATACAGAACAGACAAAGGGCCCTCCGATGGGGTCACTAGCATGAAGAGCACTTAGGGAGACTTCCTACAGAAGTGGTGGTCCGGGTCCTGGGATGGCTAGAGAGAATGCCAGAGCCCAGAGAGAAGGGTCTAATTCATGGAGCGTCCAGGAGGTTGGGGCCACTGGACGGCAGAGTCCCTGGGGGAGAGTGGGGCATGAGGCTGGAAAGAGAGGAGAGGGCCAGACTGCAAGGGGCTTGAAAAGTGAATGCATTCTGGAGGCAAATGAGGACTGTGGAAACTGAGAGTCTCCTGGGGACACGGGTGTGTATGCTGGGACCCCCTGGTCTGAGAGTGAGAGAGAGAATGGAGGCTCACTGAGGAAGAAGGGTGAGGGTCCGGGCTCAGCCTCAATGACCACGAGGGCCTGGATGGACTGATAAAGTTGGAGAAGTGGGATGGGGGCGATGAAGGAGCAAGGGACATTCTGCCTACCCTCCCCACAGGAAGCAGAACTGTCCTAGGGAGGGGGACTCAGCGATATTTACTAAAGGTGAGAATGGAAAACCAATGGAAGCTGTTTATGGGCCACTGGCCATCTCCTGGACAATAGCATCATCACCTAATGATGGGCTCGGAGGGAAGCAGCCCTACACAACAACAGGGAAGAAGGCTTGGGCTCCCCTTGGCACATCCTGCTGCCAGAGGGATATAAGAGCCCACCAGGCTGTGCCACCTTCACCCCAGTCCTACATCTTCCTTCTCTCTCTCTCTCTCTCTCTCTCTCTCTCTCTCTCTCTCTCTCTCTCTCTCTCACACACACGCACACACACACACACACACACACACACACACAACTGCTCCCACCATGGCAGACACCTGCTTTTCCAGACCCTGCATGCCCACCGCCTCAGCCACCTCAGTGTGCTCCAGTGACGTGAGCTGTAGCAGCAATGTCTGCTTGCCCCGTTCCTGCACGGGTTCATCCTGGCAGCTGGACGACTGCCCAGAGAGCTGCTGTGAACCTGGCTCCTACTACTCAACCTCCTGCTGCCAGCCGGCCTCCTGCCTGACCCTCGTGTGCCGCCCAGTCTGCTGCCTGCCCACCTCCTGCCAGCCAGCTTGTGAACCTAGCCCCTGCCAGGCCACCTGTACCTCCTCCTGCTCTCCAACCTGTTGCCAGTCCTCTGGCTGCGGGTCTTCCTGCTGCCAAGCCCCTAGTTTCACTGCCTCTCCCTGTGCGGTGCAGTCCTGCTGCTGCACGCCTCTCTGCTGCCAGCCCAGCTGCTGCCTGGCCCTGCCCGTGTGCTGCAAGCCCAGCTGCTGTGTGACCACAACCTGTTGTCCGGCCTCCAGCTGCTGCCAGCCCAGCTGCTGTCGCCCAGCCTCCTGCATCACCCTCCTCTGCCGGCCCGTGTGTGGTTCATCCTCCTGCTGTGTGCCCCTCTCCTGCAAACCCTCTTGCTGCACCACCACATCCTCCTCCTCTTCTTGCTGCTGCGCCCCGTCCTGCTGCCCAGCCTCCACCTGCTGCCGCCCCACCTCCAGTGTGTCCCTCCTCTGCCGGCCCGTCTGCTGCAAACCCGCCTGCTGCACTACCACCTGTAGTCAGAAGTCTTGCTGCTGACCAGAGGACAGTATTTCCCATTCTCTCTCAGACCCTCCAGACCTGCTGGACTTCAGCAGACCTTCTGGATCCAGGCCCAAACACCAGCCTGACCAACTGGCCGACATCAGCCCCAAATTCAGAGACTACCAGGCCACAGGCAAGATGCCAAATCAAATGCTACCCCCCACAGACCCATGCCAGGCCTCAGCCATACCAGGGCTGACCCCAGCCATGGCTCCTGCTTCCAGATGCACTCAGCTCAGCTGGCACCATCCCAGTTCTCAGGTTCTGTCCAAGCCCAGAGAGTGTGGGGACGGTCCCTGCCATGGGCCTGGCAATAAACCACATTGACTCACCTTCCTGGCTTCTCACTCACCCTTTTGCCTAATACTGGGCCCACCGGGGCTGGGGGAGTTAAGTCCTAGGAGAACTAAGGGGCCCACAAGGCCAAGGGAGATAGTACAGGAACCGACATTTTCATCCCTGGCCTACACTGTGCCATATGATGCCCATCCCCTCACCACCAGGCCACTGCCTTAAAACCTGCATCTACCAACACCACCCAGACAGGAATGACCTTGCATGCATTTAGGAAGGATGTCACCTTCTTCTACATTCACATTTCTGGGGAATGATCTTCCTGTTCCTCAGTACAAGGCTTTCTAAGGTTGAGCTATAAACAAATACACCTTTGAGGTTGGGGGACCCTTGGCTGGATATGGCAGGATCACAAACAGGGCTTCTCATGGACTCAGGAACCCTCCACCCTTTGTCCTCACTTACTGGATGTCTAGCACCTGGGGCCCAGAGCACAAGATTCCAGCATTTTGAGATGACTTTCTCCAGGAACCACCCCAGTGGGCAGTCAACCCAGTTCATCTGATGTCCTTGCTTCTCCCAGGTACTCTTTTAGGCCCTTTGCTCTAGTGTTGGGGCAAGGGTGGCGCTATCCCCAAGAGAGGTTGCCATGTCTATCTCACTGTTACCACATCTAGCAACAGCAGCAGTGCAATGCCAGAGGGCCATTTTTCCCAGTGGTTGCTCTCGGTCCCTCTTCCCAGGCCTCCTCCCCCAACTTGCTTCCCCTGGGACAGGCCCTTGGTCCTCAAGCCATAGCCCCAAGGGTCAGGATACAGCCAGGTGTGAGTGTCACCTGAGTGGGCTCCAGCTCTGGCTGAACTGGACTGCCGAGGAGGCCTAGCAGGGATCACGGGGGAGACATTAGGACACTGAGGTCATTGCCTGATCATCTGCCATTCAAGAGAATTTCAAGGATACAAGAGGGACAGAACAGGTGTTCAAGGGGCAGAAGTCGCCTTCTGCTGGGCATTGTCCAAAGTCTTGGCTCCAAACCGGAAGGGCGCAGTTCTGGGCTGGGTGCATGCAAGCCAAAACACAGAGGGACAGATCCGGGAAAAGGTCTTGGGCAGGACGGATCAATGACTGACCATTTCTCAGATTTCTGAGATGTGTCTAATATGGGACAAGGTGCTAGAATACAGAATGAAGGGAGAAAGCAGTCCCTTCTCCCAAGGGGCATCTCTTCTGCTGCCAGGAAGAAGGGGGGGTCCCAAGAGCCCCAGATTAGGGGAAGTTTAGAAAAGAAGCTTTTTGAGAGCTCTTATAATGTTCCAAGAAGTGTGCCAAGCAGGTTAGGAAGCAGATGTCGATCTACCTGGTTCAAGAGCAGGATTCCCAGTACTTTCTGCCCTGGCACCTGCTGGAGCCTCAGGCCAAGTGTAACTGCATAAGGAAACTTGGATAATGAGAATGACCAGAAAATATTTTCTTGGTTTATGTGCCTTACTCCTTCTGGTCCAGAGCCAGGATATCCATAAAGGAAAACAGTTCATTTGCGGTGAGTCTAGTGCCTCCCCCGCCTGGGCTCCAGACAAGGGCAGTCCCTGATCAGGGGTTCCTGGCATGCACCTCTCAGATAGAACATGGCTCTCCTCCCAGCTCTCCCTCATGGAATGAGAAATCATCAGTTACCTCAGGATCTACCTAAACTGGGTAACATCATTCGCCATCCCCACCTGGACCTGAAATCCTAAAGTCAATCAAAGAGGGCACCAGGCAGACAGGGAAGAATGATCATGTTGAAGGGCCTGACACAGAAGGGCAGTCACAGCTGGAGGAGGGGAGCCCACCTGGAGAGATGCCCCTTGTAGACAATCTCTGCATTCCCAGCATCCAGGCAGCCCCCAGGACTCTCTACTCTCCTAAAGTCCAAACAACTTACTAATAGCAGCCCCAGGACAATTTTATCCCACATCACGCTAGGGCTGATTATGAGCCAGTTGACTTCTCAGGGAAGGAAGCCAGAAAAGGAAGGAGGCGCTACCGTCCGTCTGAACAGGCTCCCTTGGTGGGAGACAAGAAGCCCAGTGACCAGGGATACCTCCACATGAGCACATGTGGACATTCACACATACAGACTTGTCCCTTGCTCCCTCCTTTCCTGGTGACTCCCTCTTTCCCTGCCAGGGAGGACATCTTTGGTTTGTGAAAATCAGTGTCCACAACAAGGGCACAAAGAGCACTCTTGACACCTGGACCTTTAAGGGGACAGTGGTCTTTGTTCAGGGTCACATGTTTAAGTTAGGCTGCCCAGCTGCCTATCCCCCAAGGGGAGAGAGACAAACCCAAACTGGGAAGAAATCATACTTTGGGAGGAGGCTCTTTCTAGACACTTCTTAGGGAGGACTCAACAACTGTCTTCAGGAATGTGGAGGAACCTCAGATGGGCGTGGGATGAGGCTTCTTACTCTTTGTCACCAAGAACAGAACATGAGAAGGTCAGAGAGATCCCGACCCAGGGATCAGGGTCGCCCCCCGCATTGGGACATGGGAACCTCTGCAGCCCTAGAAAGCCCAAGAGGCGCCTGGGAAGACCGGAGTCCATGGGACCCTCAGGCTGTTGGAGAAGAGACGCTCCATTTTACTTTCTTCCAGGGGCTGTGGCAAGTGTGTAACATCTAAAGAAAACAGGGGCACAGGGACTTCCCTCAGGGCTTGCATCCTACCAGAGGAAACAGGATGAAGATGGGCAAGGAGAAACAAAGGTATTTCAGGGGCAGAGGGCACTGGAATCTATAGGGAGTAGGAAAGACTTCCTATTAAATGTGACACAGAAGTCTGTCTCAGAGGAAGCTGGGGCCCACAGAAGCAGAGGTGTGGAGGGAGAACCGTCCAGGAGTAGGGGAAGGTCTGGACAAAGACACTGAGGTGGGAGATGGCCTAATGTGTATAAGACCCAGCAAGCAAGTCTGGGTGAAAGAGAACATAACTAAGGAAGTAACATGGAAAGATGGAAGGGCCCAGCATGGAAACATTTTGCAAGGCATTTTCTTTGAGAGGCCACTAAAACCTCAAGAGCACAGGAGCTTGTGCCAGCTCTCCTTCCCAAAGCACTGGGCTGTTTCTACCAGGACCAAGCAAGTGACCATTATCTTCTCTTACCCCAGAGCATCATGCCTATGGAGGGGAACACTGGTCATCCCACTCTTCAGCAGTTCTATACTCTCCCTAAAACCTCTTGGCTTAGATGATCAAATTCCTTTCTCTATGTTATTGAATAAATGTTCAATAAATATTTGGGTCTGGATTGTTGTGGAGAGACCAAGAATCCCCAGGAGACCAGGAAGGTCCGGGTTTCCTGCTTTAAGGACTCACCCCAAAGCCTTGAGTTTGGTTTAGAAGGAAGGAGGAAGAATGATTAAACACAATTAAACAAAGGGGACGGTGGCCTCTAAGAAGTCCCCACTTACTCTCAAGGCCCCAGGGATCACATGTGAGAATCTAAGAAACACTGACAAGGACCTACAGAGAAGTTTAATAAACTGTTTGGGAGAGGGAAGGGGGGTGACAACAACAAAAAAAAGCCTTTGTTTGTTGTGGTAAACACACACAAACATAAACACAGAATCACAATAACTTTGCAGAGGGGTATAAAAGCCTTGCCAGGAGAAAGGAGTTATCCAAAGCCACCTCTCTTCTGCTACTCCTCTCCCAAAGGAACCACCCACTCTAACCACCATGTGCACCACTAGCTGCTCCACCAGCTGCCAACCAACCTGCTCGGTGCCTGTCTGCTGTGTCCGTCCTTGCTGCCGCCCGGCCTCCTGTATAGTCCTGCTCTGCCGCCCAGCTTGCCCTGTGGTGACCAGTTGCCAGGAAGCCTGTGGAACTGGCAGCTGCTCCCCCAGTGGTGGCAGCCCCTGCCCATCCCCCTGCTGCCAGGCTGGTTCCTGTAGCCCTGTCTGTGTGTCCAGCCCCTGCCAATCTACCTGCTGTGTGCCAGTCTGCTGCAAACCAGCTCTGTGTGTGCCTGTGTGCTGCAAGCCTGTGGTGTGTGGGGTAGCTTCCTGTCAGGCCTCCTGCTGCCAGCCAGCCTCCTCCTGTACCCCCTCCTGCTGCTGAGAATGTCTTCTCCCAGTTCACTTGAGAGGACCATGGAAGAATCCACATTTTACATCACTGAGGTCAGGGCCACCTGCCACTGAGCAGGGCCCTCCTCATTTCCCACAGCTTGGAGTCTAGTGATAGCTTGGTTCTGACTTACCAGCTATGAGACCCAGGCTAAGTCACTGTTGCCAGAAACTACCCAGGCCACATCACGCCTTACAGATTCTACTATGGAACAGCAGCCCCCATTCCCTCAGTGAACCTTCCAGATCTGCCTCCAGGGAGATCCTGGCACATCAGGGCCTGGCTTTCTTAGTGCCCCTCTTCTCCTTGGGACCACTCCAGCAATGACCTCCCAAAAGTCAACGTGTAATAAAATCTCATGGAGACACTTCTAAAAATCACTTGGCACTTCTCTTTTCTAAAGCCTGGTGGTCCAGGTGGTGGCATGGGGCATAGAGGGGAAAGAAGGAGTTTCCCATATTTGCTGCGGGTGGGGGGGAGGAGAGTTGTCATGGACCAAGAGGGTCAGGATAGACTCATGGTCACCAGGAAGGGATTTGGCGAATGGGTATTGAAGGCTTTCTTCAAATTCAGATCCCCTGGGGGGAGAGTTGGGGGGCAGAGAATCAAACTCCTCCCAGTCTTCCTTTGTTGGGGATAGAGACTGGACTCTTCTCAGGTCACCCCAATTTGCATCTACTGCTCTGATGGGATTCATCTCCAGTTTGTCCCCCCCTCCCCCCCCCCGACTCTTTTGTCTTTTCCCAGGAGAAAGTAAGCTCCTGGAGGGCAGGGATCGTCTTTTGTCATTACTTGTTTCCCCATTTTGGCCCAGAGTAGATTCTTCATAAAAGTGGCCTGAATTGACAGGAAGTTCCCTCAGGGGTCACTGCCTCGGTGGGATCTGGCTATGCCTGAGGGCAAGTTCCAGTTCCTGTAGGTTTGGGGAGAGAGTGTAGCTTCTGGGAGGAAGATGTCCAGGGTCAGTGAAAAAGAAGTGAGAGAGAAAATCCTGGGGACCCTGTGCAAGGGGAAGCCCTGGGGGTGAGAGTACTGGAGTGTGCATGCGTGTGAGAGTGTGTAGTCTGTGTGTAAATATGTTTCTGTGTATGTATGTATGTATGTGTACAGAAGTGTGCTTGCAAGTTTGTGTCTGTGGGTATATGTTGTCTGTATTTGTATGGGCACATGTATGCGTTTTCTGTATGTGAGTGAGTGAGTATGTATACATGGGCAAGCAAAATCCCAACCCCCTCCTCCAGAAACAATAGTGCTTTCTGGACCTGAAGAAAAGTAGACCAACCAGAAGAATCCCTAATCATCAGCCTTCCCTGTTTCCCTGATGTCACAATGGCCCTGGAGTCAGTTATGGGGTGGGTTGACCCATTTATCTGCTCTAGTCTGAGCTGCGAGGCAATGCCCCATTGAGCTCTGATGGCCCACCTTACTACCTCCCATGGCAGCTCTAAATCTACTCCTCTTGCTAAGCATGGTCCAGGAATCCTCGGTCCTCCCAATGGGGAGAAATCCTTGTCTTCTCTTGAGCTAACCCCCAAACACCATCTACACTATCCTCTTTCTCCTCCCTGGGCCTAATAAGAATTGAAATTGCATTCTCTCCTTGCCAGTGACGACTGGCCTAGTTCTCACTGTGACCCATCTTGACTCTTTTAGAAGGTTATTCTTCAATTCTGACTGACTCTGGCTTTCTCTCTTTTTCTGTTTGTCTCTTGGGATCACTGGGTATGTCTCTCACTTTATCTCTCTGTCTCTGTCTCTATCTCTGTTTTTGTCGCTCTTTCCTATTCCCTACTCTATACTCATATTTCCAATAGCCCAGATAACAGCTCCATCACCATCACCTGAAATATTACAGAAGCCCCACAAGGTAGACTGGGGTCTTTCCTCTTTTAAATTCATCCTCCAGGCCAGGAATTTCTAACTTAAAAAAAATGGGAGCCATGAACACGTCCATAGCATCCCTGTGGATTGAATGTCAACAAGGATTAAAATGAGGCTTTGTCAACTTTTTGTTGTATTTTTATTTCTTTTCTCAGGTGTTTCCCCACATACACTTGTGAGGAATGTAGGGTGCTGGTCTTCACAGGGTGTGAAGGGGGGGTCCCTTTGAAATCCATTACAAAGGAGGAATGGCCCCAGTTAATCACAAAATTGGGAGAGTTTTCCTAATCCCATTCCAGAGCTGACAAACCCAAGATTAGAAGAAACCAGTCCCCAGCCAGTCAAGAGTGACCTGGAGATGTTGACCGAATGCAACTGAGTTTGTGCAATTAGGTCATTGAATATTATCCCACACAGCCCCTGTGCAGATTGGGGTTCATCAGCATATCATGTGTTGTATGATGGGGGAGAATCATATTGGGGCGGGCATGGGATGGGCAGACCTCTTAGATTCTAACTCAAACTCTGAGAGCCTATGAAAATCCAAGAAGGAGGGGAAAGAGTTTCTGAAGACTGTAAGTTATCTGATGTTCACGTGCTACCTTGTGCCTCACACTAGGTGAGGTAACCATATCCTGCAAGATTCATGAATAAAATCTACAATTTGCTTTCATTCTAGCAGGTTTTTCTTTCATTCATTTATAACACAATTTAATTTGATTTCACCACCCTTGGTACTTTTTGGGGCCACAATTTTGGCTCCTCCTCTGTGGAAGCTGCCACAATGATGATCCAAAAGCAGCCTGATCATATCACTTTATGACACAAGTATATGTTGTCAAATGGAACATAAGCTACTTTGCTGTTGACCCAGTTCTGCCCAATCTCTTTTCCTATTCTCCAGACCTCCTAGACAATGTTGTTTGGTGGCACTGGTACCTCTGACCTGCTGGTCTACCAACATGATGCTCCCCTTTTTACCCAAGCTGGGAAGGCTCAGTCTACCCCTCCACCCATTCTTCTCCCAGGTTCAAGATTCCAGCTTGAACCTTATACAAGAAGCCTCCCTGACCCCACTTACTAGTGTTCTCCCTCAGGTGATCCTTGACCCATCAGCTTTCCTTTCTGTTACTGGATTTTCAGGTCTTAGCCATCTGACTGGTCAGGAGCAGTGATCTCATAGATGTTTACTAAAGGGTACAAATGGAAACCAGATGGAGGATGTTTACGGGCCTCTGGTCACCTCCTGGACAATGGTACCATCACCTAATGATGGGATCTGAGGGAAGCAGCCCTACACAACAACAGGAAAGAAGATGGGCTTCCTTTGGCACATCCTTCTGGCAGAGAGAAATAAAAACCCACTAGGCTATGCCATCTTCACATCCAGCCCCACACCTTCCCTCACAGCCACACACACACACACACACACACACACACACACACACACACACACACAGTGCCCCACATCTACAAGCAAAATCCAAGTGAGGCCCAAGCACTATGACCCTCACTGAACTTCTTTGCCACTCTTAGCTGCCTGAGTCTCCCCGCACTGCTGCTTCTAGCACTGCACACACCTGTTTTTCTGGACCCTGCATGCCATCAAACAAAATTAAAAGCCTGGAAAAATAGGAAAAAATGTAAAATATCTCATAGGAAAAAACAACTGACCTGGAAAGAAGATCTAAAGAATCTGGATAATATCTTTGAGGAAATTATGAAGGAAAACTGTCTTAATAGCCTAGAATGAGAGGGTAAAATAGTTCTTTTAAGAATCCACCTATAACTTCTTAAAAAGATCCCAAAATAATCTGGGATGGGGGTGGGGCAGGGCAGTAACCTGAGGCTGCTGCCCCTTTTAGCTACCTGTCCACAGTAACATCCTCTCCTCCAGCTCCTCTGACCCCATGGGCCAGGCCCCTGACCTCCTGGCTTAACAGCTTCCAATGAGCCACTTCTCCCACATCAGCCTAGCTAACCAAAGGAGCTGGGGGTGCAGGGGCTGGCCATCAGCCCCTCTACGCCCAGTCAATCAGGGTGCTCCCCACCTGCAGGCAGGAGGCAACATCCCATAAGCCCAGCCCTCTCTGGGGGAGCCTTCCTGTTAAGACTAGATGGGTGGGGCCACACCTGGCCACTCCTGGCCCAGAGGCTTTAGCGACCTCTTGGAATCTTGTTTCTAGTAGTTGTTTCCCCCAAGGTGAGCCAAGGTCCCCTTGGGTGTGTTCAAGGAAGAAAAGTAGGGGAGGGAGGGAGAGATGCCATATATCCTGCAGCTCTGCCCTGCTGGAGTAGCTGGGCAGCTCCCTCAACTCCCACCCCTTTCCTCGGGTCCCCAAGTCAGCAGATTAAGCATTTTATAAATTGTATTTTAAATAAATGTTTTAAACTTGTCAAAAAAATCCCAAAATAAAAACTCCAAGGGATATTGTAGTCAAATTCCAGAATTATCAGTTCTCTTTGAATACTGTGAGCACTCAGAAAGAAATAATTCAAATGCCATGGAGTTACAGACAAGATTACATAGGACCTAGTTGCTTTAACATTATAGGATCAGATGCCCTAGAATATGATATTCAGATGAGCAAAAGAGATTGGATTACAACCAAGAATCAACTGCCTATAAAAATGGAGCATAATCTTTCAGAGGAAAAGATGGAAAGGGGGCTATCCATTCCCAAAGGATGGTAGAGGGCACTTTCAAACTTCCCTGATTAAAAGATCAGAGGTGAACAGAAAATTCAATATTCAAACACAAGACTCAAGAGATGCGTAAACAGGTCAACAGAAAAGAAAAAAAAACATGTTATCAATAAGATCAAACTGTTTACATCCCTACATGGGAAGATAATACTTTTAACTCTTGAGAATTATATTTCTAATAGGACATTTAGAATGAGTATACTTAGACAGAATTGAATTTGATGTGATGATAAAAAAACCATTTAAGGCATGAAAATAATTGTATTGGGAGAAGAAGGCGGTAATAGAATAGGGTAAATCACATCACATGAAGAGGCAAAAGGACCTATTATAGTAGAGGGAAAGAGGGGAGGGGGTAAGCATAGATTGAATCTCATTCTCAATGGATTTGGTTCAAAGAAGGAATTACAGACATACACAAATGTGTTTAGAAATTTATCTTACTCTATAGGAAAGTAACAGGGGAAAAAGGAAAGAAAAGGGAAGGATGGGCTGATATTATAGTGAGGGATATGCTATGCTTTTACTTGTTCCACCCTATGGCCTGATTGATAGGGTACAGGAATATTGGAAATGGTCTGGTTGCTGTGGGAGTCTCTTGGCCTTAAAAATGGCTTCCTCCCACCTCAGCAAGGCACCGTGTTGTACCATCAATACCAGGTAAGCCTGGTACATCTAGCAACAGGATGCAACTACTTGATGGATCTAACCTTTTTTTCAATAGACTAATCATTAGTATTGTCTTTCCTCCAAAACCTTCCATTCTTGAGCTACTCATAAGTGTTACATGATTGGCAAAAGCTTTACACTAGAATGATGTCAACTTGCCATCCATAGAATTATATTTCTCTGCTGTTAGTACACTCCCTCGAGTAGGATCTCATCTGATACTAGGACAATACAACTTGCCATTAATGGGACTGTACTGCTCAGTTGTATAGGGCATAAAAACCTCCCAATAAAATTCAGAAAGGCAGAAATAGTAAATGCATCTTTCTTAGATCATGATGCAATAAAAATTATATATAATAAAGGGCCGTGTCAAGATAGACTAAAAACTAATTGGAAACTGAAGAACCAAATCCTAAAACATAAGTGGGTCAAACAACACATCATAGAAAAAATCAATACTTTTATTAAAGAAAATGACAATATATCCAATGACAATGACAATATGCTAAAGCTTAGGGGATACAGCCAAAACAGTTCTTAGGGAAAATTTTATAGCTCTAAATGCTTAAAATAATGAATAAAATAGAGAAAGAGGAGATCAATTGAGCATACAACTAAATAAGCTAGAAAAAGAACAAATTAAAAATTCCCAATTAAATACCAAATTAGATTAATAAAATTGAAAGAAAACTATTGAACAAGTAAATAAGTTGGTTTCATGAAAAAATCAACAAAATAAACTTTTGATGAATTTAAAAAAAAAGAAAGATGAAAATCCAAATTACCAGTATCAAAAATGAAAAGGGAGAATTCATCACCAATGAAGAGGAATTAAAACAAGAATTTGGAGCTATTCTGCCCAACTATATGCCAATAAATGAAACAGAAGAATATTTACAAAAATATAAATTGCCCAGATTAACAGAGGAGGAAATAAAACACTTAAAGAATCACATTTCAGAAAAAGAAATTGAATACATCACCATGAACTCCCTAAGAAAAAATCTGCAGGATCAGATGGATTTACAAGTGAATGCTACCAATATTTAAAGAACAATTAATTCCAATACAATAAAAACTATTTGGAAAACTGGTGAAGAGGCAGTTCTACCAAATTTATTTTATGACACAAATATGATGTGAATATATAAGCCAAGAGTAGTCAAAATTGAGAAAGAAAATTATAGACCAATTTACCTGATAAATATTAATGCAAAAATTTTAAATAAAATTTTAACAAAGAGATTACAGCAATTTATCACCAGGAGAATACAATATGAAAGGGCAGCTATGTGACACAGTGGATAGAGCACTGGCCTTGGAGTCAGGAGGATGGGAGTTTGAAGCCATTCTCAGACACTTAACACTTACTAGCTGTGTGACATTGGGCAAGTCACTTAACCTGATTGCCTCTCATTCAGGAAGATCTTCAATTAGCACAATTCATATCTGGCCACTGGACCCCGATGGCTCTGGAGGAAAAAGTGACACTGGTGACTTAGCATAGCACCACCTCACTCAAATCCAATTCATGTGCTTGTCATGGCATCACCTCCCTGATGTTATGGTCTTCTTCAAGAACAAAGGACAAACTTTATCATCATCAATACAATATGACTCATTAGAATTTACACTAGTAATGCAGGGTTGATTCAATATTAGGAAAACAATCAGTATAATTGAGCCTATCAGTAGTAAAATGAACAGAAATCATGATTATCTCAATAGATGCTGAAGACGTTTTTGAAAATTGCAATTTTAAATATTAAGACTACAATATTAAGACTTTAAAAAACACTAGAGAGCATAGGAATAAATGGATTTTTCCTTAAAATGATAAGTATCTATCTAAAACCATTAGTTAGTATTATATGAAGGGGGGTTAAATTAGCAGCATTCCCAATAATATCCAGGGTAAAACAAAGATGCCTGTTATAACAATTATTACAAAAAATTATCTTTAGCAATAAGAGAAGAAAAAGAAGTTAAAAGAATTAGAATATGCACCGAGAAAATAAAACTCATCCTTTGAAGAAGATGTAATGGTATACTTAGAGAATTCTTGAGAATCGACTAAAAAACTACTTGAAACAACTAATAACATTAGCAGAGTTGCAGGATAAACTCACATAAATCATCAGCATTTCTATATTTTACCAACAAAGCCTATGATCATGAGATAGAAAAGGAAATTCCATGGAAAACATCTGAAAACAATATAAACTATTTGGTATTCTATTTGTCAAGACAAACACAACAGTTTTATGAATACAACTACAGATCAATTGTTCATGGGTAGGTCAAGCTAATATAATGAAAAATGCCAATTATAATGCAAATATAATGAAATATATAATTCAAATATAATGAAAAATGCAGATTAGAACTACTTTGAGATGTTGGAGGAGTTGTGGGAAAACTGGGACACTAATGGACTGTCAGAGGAATTGTGAACTGATCCAACAAGAGAGCAATTTGGCACTATACTCAAGGAGATATAAAACTGTGCATAACCTTTAATCCAAAAATATTATCACTAGATCTATATCCCAAAGAGAGATGTAAAAAACAGAAAGGACCCACATGGAAAAACATATTCATAACTGAATTTTTTGTGGTCCCAAAGAATTGGAAATTGAGGGAATTCCCATCAATCGTGCCATATGAATGTAATGGAAAAACCTAGAATGACATATATGAACACATGGTGAAATGAGCAGAACACTGCATATAATAACAGCAACATTATGGAATGATCAATTATGAGGGACTTAGCTCTTCCCAGAAATGAAAGTAATCAAAGACAATTCTAAAAGAATTATAGAAAATACCATCCATGTCCAAAGCAAGACGTTTGAAAAATGAATGCAAACCAAAGTCTACTTTTTTAAGTTTTTAAATTACTTTTTTGCTTTTTCCTTTCTTGTGACTTTTCTCTTTTGTTCTGATTCTTCTTTCACAGCACGACCAACATTGAAATATGAGCAGCTTGATTATGCATGGATACACTATACCAGATTATTTGCGATCTTACGACAGAGGGAGGGAAGGATTAGAGAGAAAAAACTTTGTGAAAATGAATTTTGAAAACTATCTTTACATATAATTGAAAAAATAAATCAAATTTAAAACAAAAGGGCAACACCAAGAAAACATAGATTATCCGCCTGTCAAGATCATACCATTCATTTGTAGAACCACTGGGTATAGCAAATGGAGAAGTTTTGAATACTGTGAATAAGTTTCCTTACCTTGGAAGTACAATTTGCAGGGATGAATACATTGATAACGATGTTGATACACACACTGCTAGATCAAACTCAGTAGTTGGGAGGCTCCAAAAGAAAGTGTGGGAAAGAAGAGGTAATAGACTGATGACCAGACTGAAGGTCGACAAAGCCATTGTCCTGATTTCAATGCTGTATGCCTGTGAAACCTGGACAGTCTACCATGCTAGGAAACTGAATCTCTTCTATTTGAATTGTCTTAGGAAGATACTGAAGTTCACCTGGCAAGAAAAGGTGCTAAACACTGAGGTCGTTTCATGAGCTAAATTGTTAAGCATTTAAACTCCACTAAAGAAAGTAAACTCCAATCGACCGGCCACATTGTTTGAATGCCAGGAGTAAGCTTGCCTAAAATACTATTTTATGGAGAACTCACACAGGGCAACTCTAACATGAGGGTCAGAAGAAGCAAAACAAGGATACTCTCAAGATTCCTCTAAAAGATTTTGGAACTGATTGAGTGATATGGAAGACTGGCACAGGATTGCCCAGCATGGTGGGCTCTCATCAGATAGGATGCTGAACTCTACGGGCAAAGCAGAATTGAAGCAACTCGAAAGAATGGCCAAGTGCCCAAATTCAAAGAATTCCTCCCCAAAGTTCACATGGCCTATTGGTGCCAACCTATGGTAAAGCTTTCTTAGCTCGCATTGACCTGATCAGCCACACTGAATACATTGTGACTCAACTCTAACAGACTGATGTCATTTTGGTCTCTTCAAGAAAGGACAACAACCAACCAACAAATGAATGAGACTGAAGGAAACAAAGTCACATGCAAAGAGGCTGGAGAGTAGGAGAGGTCCCAGCCATTGACACAGTTGGGGCCATGCTTTTGGTCCCTCCTCTGAGGAAGCTGCCACAGTGACCATCCAAAAGCTCTGATCTGATCACATCATTTAATGGCCCAAGGATCTGCTGTTAATCAACACAAACTACTTGGTTATTGGCCAATCCCAGCCCTGCCCAATCTCTTCCCTGACCCTCTAGACCTCCTGGACAATGCTGTTTCAATGTTCCTTTAGGTCAGATGGGCCTGCTGGTCCCAATAAGATGTGTTCTGTCTCCCCAAGTTGCTGGAAGGTCTCAGAGTGCCTCTTCTCCATCCTCCTCCTAAGTCCAGGACTTTGCAGTTTGGACCTTGTACAAGAAGCCTCTCTGACTCAACTTGTCAGTGTTCTCCCCTCAAGAAATTGCCCTGAAGCTTCTTGTCTCTGCGTAGGTGACCTTCAACCTGCCAACTTTCCCTTCTATTACTGGATGCTTGAGACTTAGCCTTGTGTCTGGCCAAGAGCAGGGTTCTCATAGAAGTTTACTAGAGGGTAGAAATAGAAACTCAACTGAGAATGTTTATGGGCCACTGGCCATCTCCTAGACAAAGGCACCATCATCTAATGATGGACTCTGAGGGAAGCTGCCCTACAAACAATAAGGAAGAACTCTGCAGCTCCCGTTGGCACATCCTCCTGGCCAGAGGGATATAAAAGCACACCAGGCTGTGCCAACTTCACACCCAGCCCCATACCTTCCCTCACACCCACACATCCACACACCCACACAGCTGCTCCCACCATGGCAGACACCTGCTTTTCCAGACCCTGCATGCCCACCACCTCTGCCACCTCAGTCTGTTCCAGTGATGTGAGCTATGGCAGCAATGTCTGCTTGCCTAGTTCCTTCACAGGCTCCTCCTGGCATCTGGACGACTGCCCAGAGAGCTGCTGTGAACCTGGCTGCTGTGGGCCCTCCTGCTGTCCAACCCCCTGCTGCCCACCCACCTCCTGCCTGACCCTTGTGTGCCGCCCAGTCTGCTGTCTGCCTGCCTCCTGCCAGTCAACCTGTGGACCCAGCCCTTGCCAGGCCACCTGCACCTCCTCCTGCTCACCAGCCTGCTGCCAGCAGTCTTGCTGCCAGTCTTCTGGCTGTGGGTCTCCCTGCTGCCAGCAGTCCTGCTGCCAAGCCCCTAGCTGCACTGCCTCTCCCTGTGTGGTGCAGTCTTGCTGCTGCTCCCCACTCTGCTGCCAGCCCAGCTGCTGCCTGGCCCTGCCCGTGTGCTGCAAGCCCAGCTGCTGTGTGACCACAGCCTGTTGTCCAGTCTCCTGCTGCTGCCAGCCCAGCTGCTGCCAACCAGCCTCCTGCATCTCCCTCCTCTGCCAGCCTGTGTGCAGTCCAGCCCCCTGCTGTGTGCCCCTCTCCTGCAAACCCTCTTGCTGCACCACCACATCCTCCTCTTCTTGCTGCTGCGCCCCGTCCTGCTGTCCGGCCTCCACCTGCGGCCGCCCCACCTCCAGTGTGTCCCTCCTCTGCCGGCCCGTCTGCTGCAAACCTACCTGCTGCAGTACCTCCTGTGGCCAAAAGTCTTCCTGTTGACCACTGTCCACTTGTTCTTCTCAAACCCCACTAACCTGTGAAGGGCCTCCTGAGTCCATCCACAAACACCAGTCTGAATAACTGAACAAAATCATCCTTGAAGACAGTCGATCCACCAACCACCAACAGACCACCCCACCCTCACTGACAAAATTGGAGTCTCCCACAAAGCTCTTCCAAACCATGGCTGACCTCAGTCATTGCTCCTGGTTCCATATGCCCCCAGCTCAGCCTGATCCATCCTGGCACTGCCGCCAGATCTCAACCTCTCTCTAGGATCAATGTGTGCAGGGATGGCCCCATGCTGGGACCCACCTGGCAATAAACTGTATCAACTCACCTTCCTGGACTCTCACATGCTCTCTTTCCTTATCCTGGGGTGGAGGGGGAAGGTACAAGGACCTACAGAGGACAACTGGGTAGATGAGATGATGATTGAATGACCATGACAACATGCAGGTGCTTCACCATGTGCTGACCCATTTCCTGACACATCCCTCTCCAACATTTGCTGTACAACACGCACACTCATCAACCTGCCCACCTCGCTATGATTCTCTTCCCTTAGAACTCTTTCCCTGCTTTATACATTTAATTTCATTGTGCCTAGTTCAAGGGAACCAGACAACCAGACAACCAGAATATCTCGAACCTCAATCTGAACACCACCAGTACACCAGGTGAGTGGCATGAGGAGAATGTCAGAAAATGCTCTCTTGATTTGGAGGCCTCCTTATTCCTCCAGGTCCAGAGTCAGGACACTAGGGACATTTGCAAGAATTACCATGTTGGAAGACCTGACTCACAACAAAACAGTCATGGTATGTGGGAGCCCACCTAGAGAGGTTCCCTTTCCCAAATGATAGGAATAGTCAATTTTCAGAGGGGGAAAAATTAAAGTTCTGCAGAGTCAAATGAAAAATGCTCTAAACCATTCCTGAGTAGAGAAAGGTACATTAAAACAACTCTGAGGTAACATCTGAGATTTATCAGGTTGGCTGATAGGACAGAAAAGGAAAATGATAGGACATAGAAAAGCTGGAACAGTAATTCACAGTGGTGTTGGGAACTTATCCAACCATTTTGGAAAGCATTTTGGAGCTATATGCAAAGGGTAAGAAAATTGTGCAAATCCTTTGAAGCAGCAAAATCACCCCTAAATTTATAGCTCATAGAGATAAAAAAGGGGAAAGGATTCACATGTACAAAAAATCTAACACAGCTCTTTTTGAGGTTGCAAAGAATTGGAACTGTAGGAGATGCCCATCAATTGGCAAATGGCTATATGTGTATGTCATGGAATAGTATTGTGCTATAAGAAATGTTGAACAGGCAGATTTCTGAAAAACTGGAAAAGTCTTGCATGAACTGATGCAAAGTGAAGTGAATAGAACCAGACGAATGTTATACACAGTAACAGTAACATTGTACAATGAGAACTACTGTGACCAAAGACAATTCCAAGACTTGTGATGGAAAATGCCACCTACATTGACAGAATTAACTATGGAGTTTGTATACTGACCAAAGCATTGTATTTTCAATTTATTAATTTTGTTTTTTGTTGTTTTTTCCTTCTGTTCAGATTCTTCTTTTTAAAACATGACTAATAATACAATTAGCATGAATGAACATGCATAAGGTATGTCGGATCATTTGCTCTCTTGGAGAATGGGGAGGGAAGGGAGGAAGGAAATAATGTGGAACTCAAAATCTTACAAAAACTAATGAATAACTTATGAAAATCAGTACCCTCAACAAAGGCACCAAGAATGCTCTTGCCACTGGTCCCAGGAAGGGGACAATGAGTCTCTTTGTTCAGGGCCAAATGTTTAAGTGAGGCTGCCCAGAGAAGAGAGACAGACCCAAGCTGGGAGAAAGTCAGATACTTCTTAGGGAGGACTCAACGACTGTCTGCAGGGATGCAGAGGGACGTAAAACAGGAAGGAGATGAGGCTTCTTGTCCTTTGTCACCAAGAGCAGAACATGGAGAAGGTCAGAGAGATGGGGGATCAGGATTTCCTCCTGTGTTGAGGAAATCCTGATCCAAGTTTCAGAGACACCTCCCCATTCAAATTTGGAAACCTCTGCAACCCCAAAAAGCCTGATGAGCAATTGGAAAGTCTGGGGCCCATGAGCAGTCGCAGAGGTGACCTTGCATAAGCATTCAGGAAACCATACTGTCTGCCAGGGACTATGGAAAGTGTGAAACATCTAAAGAAAACAGTGACATAGTGATTTCCCTCAGAGAGCTTTTATCTTATCAGAGGAAACAGGATGAAGATGGAAAAGGAGAAACAAATGCATTTTAGAGGGACAGAGGACACTGGAATATGAGGATCTTGTTGGTGGTGGTGGCCACGTACATTGAATTGAAGATGACCATACTCGAATGATGCCACGACATCCACATTATATTTATTGGAGTGATGAAAAGATTGTCCAAAGACATCCTTCTCAACTCCCATTTTGAGAACCTTTTTCCTCCTTGGCCTGATTTGAAAAGAAACAGGCCTGGTGATGTCTGGATGCTGTGGGAGTCTGTAGCCTTATGGATATGGTTCCCTTATGTAACAGAGAGTTACTGCAGTATAACAGGGAGGCTGGGCAGAAAACCATCATGGTGATTTTTGGTGGCAACTTTGCAACAACATGCTATAACTAACTTGAATCTCTATCTAATGATCAGACTGATGATTGAATTTTTCTACTCAGCTCTGCAACCTGACTTCCCCCAGAATCTAAAGTCTTTAGTTTCCTGGATGCCACCTGGAGGGTCATGGGAATAATGGTGCCCTATGATCAGTTGGTCTCATTTATGATTGGAACAATGATTTCATTCAGACTCACACATGCATTGTCAGAACTAACTCAGTGTTTAGGAGACTCCCAATGAAAGGGTGGGAGAGAAGATATATTAGACTGACTCTCAAAATGAAGGTCTGGGGGTGGCTAGGTGGTGCAGTGGATAGAGCACCGGCCCTGAAGTCAGGAGGAGCTGAGTTCAAATCCAGCCTCAGACAATAATTAACTAGCTGTATGGCCTTGGGCAAGCCACTTAACCCCATTTGCCTTCCAAAATCCTAAAAAAAATGAAGGTCTGCAGAGCCACTGAGCCTAGGTCAATGTGTTAGTGCTAAACCAAGAAATGGAATTGTCTCCATTCGAATTGTCTTAGGAAGATTATGAAGATCCACAGGCAAGAAAAGAAACCAAACGCTGGGGTCCTTTCTTAAGCTAATCTGCAAGCATTCAAATCCTGCTCTACTGAGAGCAACTCTGATAGACTGACACCATGTTGGAATACCAAAAAGAATATTTTGTCGAAAACTCAAACAGGCAAGTGCATAAGTGGGGGGTTAGGGGGATCAAAAAAAAGGGATACAAGGACACTCTCAATGTCTCTCTCAAGAACCCTGGAAATGATTGTGGGACAAAGGAAGACCCTGGTATAGGACTGCCTGCCATGGCCTGCCCTCATCAAATAGGGTACTATGCTCTCTGAGTGAAGCAGGATGGAAACAGCTCAAAGGAAGAGTGAGATGCTTAAGTATAGGGTGCCCACTGCAGCTGTTCACATGGTCTATTGGTGCCCATCCTGTAGCAGAGCATTCTGAGCCCATATTGGTCTTCTCAGCCATGCTTGGGGACACACAGTTCAACACAGTCATTTTGATCTCTTCAAAAATGAAGGACAACAGCCAACCAAGAGATCAATAAAACAACCAGCAGGGCAGTCTGACTGAAATGGAATGTGGCAGAGGAAGAAACATAGAAAGAGGCTGGAAAACAGGAAGGGCTCAGTTGGTGAACATTTTCTTCCACAGGCCCCTGAAGCTTTATGAGCACAGGAGCCTGCGTGTGTGTGTGTGTGTGTGTGTGTGTGTGTGTGTGTGTGTGTGTGTGTGTCCTGGATTCTGTTTGTATTGGGGTCTCCACACCTAAAATGGCACTTTCATAGGGCCAGAAAAAGGAGATAAACCTGCCTCTAGTGCCAGTTCTCCCTCTCAAAGCACTGAGAAATTTCTACCAAGAGCTAGGATGTGACCATTACCTTCTTGCAGCCCAGAGCATCATGCCTGTGGAGGGGAACACTGGTCATCCTCACTCCTTAGACCTTCTCATCTCTCATTGGGACTTATTAGAATGAGAACCAAACCCCACAGCCTGGAAGACCAAGCTCCTCTTCTCTTGTGATGGAATAAATGTTCAATAACTATTTGGGTCTTGATGGTTATGGAGAGGCCAAGAATTACTATGAGACCAGGAAGGGTACAGCTTCCTGTTTTAAGAACCGCCCCCCCCCCAGTCTTGGGTTTGGCTTAGAAGGAAGAAGGAGCAATGAATAGGTAGACACAATTAAACACGCCTCAAAGAAGACCCCAATTACTCTCAACCCTCCAAGGAAAACTTCTGAGGGTCTAAAAAACACTAACAAGGACCTAAAGAGAAGCAGACTAGCTGTATGGAGGAGGGGAGGTTGGGAAGAACAAGAAGAAAGGAAACAGTCCCTGTTTGCTGTGGTAGACACACACACACACAAACACACACACAGACAAATGCTATACAGAGGTAGAAAAGTCTTGTTCACCTCTCCTCCTCTCCCAAAGGAACCACCCACCCTAACTACCATGTGCCACACCAGCTACTCCACTGACTGCCAGCCAACCTGCTCAGTGCCCGTCTGCTGTATCCATCCTTGCTGCCGCCCGGACTCTTGTGTAGCCCTGCTCTGCTGCCCAGTTTGCCCTGTGGTGACCAGCTTCCAGATGGTCTGTGGAGCTGGCAGCTGCTCCCCCTGATGCTGTGGTGTCAGTCCCTACCCATCCTCCTGCTGCCAGGCTTGTCCCTAAAGCCCTGTCTGTATGTTTAGCCCCTGTCCATCCCCCTGTTGTGTGTTCAACCCCTGCTAATCTTCCTGCTGTGTGCCAGTCTGCTGCAAACCCACTCTGTGTGTGCCTGTGTGCTGCAAGCCTGTGGTGTCTGTGGTGCCTTCCTGCCAGGTCTCCTGATGCCAGCCAGCCTCCTGTACCTCCCTGCTCTGTGGCCCCTCCTGCACCCCCTCTTGCTGCTGCTGAGAACATCTTCTCCCAGTTCCCTTGAGAGGAGCATGGAAGAATCCACATCACAGGTCTCTGAGGTCATGGCCATCTGCCCTCCTCACATCCCACAGCTTGGAGTCCAGTGATGGTTCTGCTCTGCTTCACTAGCCATGAGACCTGGGCAGGTCACTGTTGCCAGAAATCACCTGGGCCTCATCATTCCCCAAGGACTCCACTATGAAACAACCCCCATTCCCACAAGGAACCTTCTAGATCTCCCTCCAGGGAGATGCTGGCACACCAGGGTCTGGCTTTTTTCAGTACTCCTCCTTGCCTTGGGGACACATCAACTTTACCCACCCCAGTGACCTCCCCAAAGCCAACATAATAAAGTCCCTTGGAGACACTTCTAAAAATCACTTGTTCCCTATCTTTTCTGGTTCAAGGAGTGGTCTGTGGCACAGAGGGGAAGGAAGGAATTTCCCACATTTTTTTCTAGGGAGATGTCAAGGACCAAGAAAGTCAGGATACACCCATGAGCACCTGGAAGAGATTTGACTAATAGGCATTGAAGGCTTATTTTTCAGTTCTGGATCTGATTGGGGGAGGTTGCGGGGTAGAGGATCAAACTCTTCTTAAAGTCTTTCTTTGCTTCTGTTGCTCTGATGGGGATTCACCTCCACAGAACAAGATGCCACAACAAAAAGTCATCCCCCCGGTTCCCCCATCTTGACTCCATTATTTCCTCCCAGTAGAATGTAATACTGGAGGGCAGGGACTGTTTTTTGTCATTAGTTGCTTCCCCAGCTTGGCCCAGAGTAGCTCCTTCATAAATGTGGCCTGGATTGGCAGGAGGAAGCTTCCTTGGGGTCACTGCCTGGTGGAACCCTGGCTAATGGGGGAAGACAACCAGCTATAACTGAAGGCAGGTTCCAGACCCTGTGGGTTTGGGGGAGAGAGTCGAGGATGTTCCTCATGTAGCTTCTGGAAGGAAGATGTTGGTGCAACAGGGTTGGCGAGAAGAGAGAGAGTCCTGGGGACCTTGTGGGAAGCTCTGGGGCAGGGGGACTGGAGTGGATGTGTGTCCATGGGTCTGTGACAGTGGGAGTGTGTGTGTTTTGGTGTGTATTTGTGTAGGTATGTGTGTCTGTCTGTGACTCTATTTGTGTACTGTCTGTGTGTCTGTCTGTTTCTGTTTTATATGTGTCTGTGTGTGTTTGGTTTTTTGCAATGTGTGTATATGTGTGACTGTGTGTCTCTGAGTGTGTGTGTGTGTGTGTGTGTGTGTGTGTGTGTGCATGTGGAAGTCTGAGCATCCATCTGTATTTGTGTATGTGTGTATCTACACACATACACATGCGTGTGCGTCAGTGGGTTTGCGTGTGTGTGTGTCTTCTCTAGATGTGATGGGGGGCCTGTGAGAGTAGGTGTGTCTAAATATAGATGTACATGTGGCTGTTTGCATGTAACAGGATGTGGGCCTCTCCCAGTCTGGTTCTCCCTATTTCTAGCTCTCTGTATTTCTTCCTCTCTCTATTTCTTTTTCTCTCACTCTCTTTGCCTCTATTTGTCTTTCTATGTCTCTTTGTTTCTGTCTCTGCTTCTGCCTCTGTTTCTGTCTCCATCTCCATCTCTGTCTCTGTCTCTCTGTCTTTATCTCCCTTAATCATTGTCTCTGTCTCTGTCTCTGTCTCTCTCCTATTCCCTTCTCAACATGCATATTTCCACTAATCTACCTACCAGCTCCAACACTATCATCTGGACTAGAGAAGTAGCCCCTCTAGGTGCTCTCCCGTCCTTTGTTTTTCAATTCTATCCACTAGACCAGGGATTTCTAACTCAAAAGAAAAAGGGCAACTGCTATCTTATTGTCTGATCTTACTCTCTCTTTTGCTTTGTTTCTTCCTTAAGGATCTGATTTCTCTCATCACATTCAATTTGGATCAGTGCACACCATGGAAACAACATAAAGACTGGCAAACAGCCTTCTGTGGGGGGGGAGGGGGAGGGAAGCAAGATTAGGGGAAAAATTGTAAAACTCAAAATAAATAAAATCTTTTTAAAAAAAGAAAGGGGGCAGCTAGGTGGTGCAGTGGATAAAGCACCGGCCCTGGAGTCAGGAGTACCTGGGTTCAAATCGGGTCTCAGACACTTAATAATTACCTAGCTGTGTGGCCTTGGGCAAGCCACTTAACCCCATTTGCCTTGCAAAAATCTAAGAAAGAAAGAAAGAAAGAAAGAAAGAAAGAAAGAAAGAAAGAAAGAAAGAGCGAGCTACTAATACTCCAAAAGCTCTGTTCTGATCACATTAAAGGCCCAAGTATCTGCTGTCTAACAGAACACAAACTACTTTGCTGTTGGTCAATCCCAGCCCTATCCATGCCTCCTCCTGCTCTCCAGACTTCCTGGACAATGCTGCATAGTGTCACTAGTACCTCTGGCCAGACTGGCCTCCTGGTCTCCCAACATGAAGCTCCCTGTCTCCCCAAGCAACTGGGAAGGCTCAGACAGCTCCTCCCCATCCTTCTCCCAGCTCCAAGTTGGACCCTGTACAAGACAGCTCCCTGGCCTCACCTGTCAAGGTTCTCCCCTCCTGAAATCACCCTGAAGCTTCTTGTCTCTGCTCGGGTAACTCTTGACCCATCTGCTTTCCCTTCTGTCACTAGATGCTAAGGCCTTAGCCCATGGTCTGGTCAGGAGCAGGGGCC